>NC_137681.1:9982263-10014763 GCF_963989245.1 Nansenia antarctica | reverse complement strand
CAACAACAACAACTCTCCCAAAGTGAAGCGAAAGTTTAAGGAGTACACAAGTTGACGAGGGTGTGGTTTGAATGGGTTTGAAGTGTTGGAAGCACACACACACACACAATCACACAATCACACAATCTATACATTGTTTGAATTGGCCTTGAGTCCTTGATCTTAAAAAAGAAAGGAAAAAAAAGCCTTTGTCTGATTCTGGATCCAGCCGTTTTTTTTAATAATGCTTAGTCAGAAGAGCATCAGTCACACGTTGAAGCATTCATTCTTACACACACTCATCTGCACGTGTTTGACTGACCCCGGAGTGTCGGTTGGCCACCATCAGTGTCCACAGGAGGGGCCTGTGAGTGCTGCCCATCCAGTAGCCACAGTAGGCCCCCGGCGGACCATGGAGCGACATGCTATACTGCCCGTGATCAACAGGGACTTCCTGAGTAGAAGGCCACTGTTCTCCAAAGATGAAGTCAGGCAAATCAAGTCATTATCTGTAGGGGTTTTGAGGAAGGATGGCTCATTAGGAAAGCAAATGTCCCAGCCAGCCAGCCAGCGGTGTAAAGATATTCCAGCAGAGAAGGGGGGGGGGGGGGGGGTTAAAGAGGGTTCATCCTATCAGAGTTCTTTGTCTGAGGAAAGGTGAGCCGCCCCCCCCCCCCCCCCCCCCCCAATCCCTCGTCCTAACAATCTAACAAGCTCTTTCCTTCTTTTTCCCCCCCCCACACACCACACACACGGACACCATTTTGAGTGCATGGTGTCGTACTGTAAGGTTTTTTGAACCGAGTTTTTGTCCTTGAGTTGTGTGGTATTGATCCTTGACAGGGGTTAGCTTGTATCCCGTGCTATGTCACAGTGGCTGTTGTAGAGTAATCTCTTTACAAGCTGAACACCCCAGCCCTCTGGGAGAGCTCCCACGAACATACCGCATTTCAGTCTGTCTTATCTTACAGCTCTTCACTGGTGTCTTATAGCCCCCCCCCCCACCCACAATGGCTATTATAATGCCCAGGGTGTCAGGTGTGTCTCCTATTGAAACCAGGGGAGTGGACAGTCTGGAAAATGGATGCGACGTCCTTTGAGGTCGTCTTGTTTTCGTGACTTTTGACCCAGTCCCAGACCATTGTGAAACCCTCTCTGTGTGTGTGTGTGTCTGTGTGTGTCTGTGTGATGATTACGGGCTTTCACTACTCCTTGGAGCAGACTCGTAGAACTGGATTTGATTTGCGGTGGTGTCAGTATGGGTTACTGTTAAAGTGAGACAGTGAAAGTGGGGAGGGAGGGAGGGAGGGAGGAAGGAGGGAGGGAGCAGCTGTTTTTTTGTGTTCCCTTTTCTTCTTTTTGTTCCTGCGACACTCACTCTGTCATGTTCGCATTGTACTCTTCTCCTCCTTGACCTTTTAAAAAAAATGCCTTTGGATCCAGGCGGTTTTTTAATAGTGCTGCTTAGTCAAAAGAGCATCCGTCCCACACCCTGTCCTGTTAAAGGCTGTTGAAACACCAGTTGGGTCTCTATGGGAAGGAAGCGCACTTATCACATTTTCTCTCTTTTTTTTTTTTTTTTTTCCTTTCAGCCGCTGCTGTCGCTGAACTTAGCACGCAAGCCCGTCAGCTCCTTGTATATGTGTCAAAGAAGGCTTGTCTAGTACAGCACCACCCCCCCCCCCCCACCCCCCCAGGGGACCCCCTCCAGCGCCGGTCCAGAGAGCAGAGCTCCGCGTCCCCCGTTTATGCCCTTTGAACTGAAACAGGAACCCCCCCCCCCTCTTTTTTGTTGCCGGTTCCCTCCAAGCTTCGGGGGGAACCCAAAAATAAGAGCGCTGTGTGACGCCGCTGGTTCGCATTAGAGGGCTGTCGCAAAACACAGTAGGCCTCAGGGAAGCAGAGGGATGCTGATAGACCTTCCACCGCCCCCCCTCCCTCCCTCCCCCCATTTTCCATCCATCCCATCTCCATCTCTTTCCATCCCTCTCCAACTGATGCCTCTCCCTCCTTCCATTCCTCTCCACTCCACCTACCACACCTCCTCCCTCTCCTTCCTCCCTCCATCCCTCGACACCTCCCTCCCTCCCTCCCTCACTTCCTCCCTCCGTCCGTCCCCCACATCACCGTCCTCCACCCCCTCCCCCCCCCCCCCCAGGCGGCCACAGCGCCTCAGATGGGTCCAGGCAGGATATCTGCATGGTCATGGGAAAGGCAACGTTGCGTAAGGCTGCAGCACGGCTGCGTGCTGCTGCTGCCACTGGGGTTTCTGCTGCCACGTTTTAATAACAGGCGGGCGATGAGCCCCGTGCCAGATCGCATGCCGGGCGAGGGCGGAGCTCTCTGGGTGTTCTCTCTACCCCCACCTCCCCCCCACCCCCGCTCCCATCACACCCCCCAGGCCCCAAATCAGCAGGGTAATGGTGGTTAGTAACGTTGTCACGGTTCTGAGCTGGGCGTGTCCAAGCGGTACCTGACAGACGCAGGCGTACTGGAAAAACCTCATAATTCATCATTCATAATTCATGATCGAGAGGCGTCTTATTGTGTGTTAAGTGTTTTTTTTTAAATAGACCGACGGTTCTGTTTTTCGGTTGTTGTTTTGTTATTTGGTGTTCACAATAGTCGACAGTGACTCACATGACCATGCTTATGTGATTAGCCTGGCGATTGACCATGAACATAATGTGATTGATAGACAGATCGCATCCAGTGGTCAGGGGCAACATTGATTGGTTCACCACAGCTCTCCAGCGCACTAATTAACTTAACAACACTAGCCAGTATGTTGTCATCCCATCCCATTCCCATGGATTGGAATTGGCCGCTCCGTCCTGAATATAAACACAATCAATTCTGGGAACGACCCTCTTCCAGACAGAGCTCATCATCGGTCCATCGTCAGTGTCTGACAGACCCACAGCCACCCTCCTCCACCCACTCCTTTATTCTGTCTGTCTCCCTCCCTCTCTCTCTCTTCCTCTGTGTGTGTGTGTGTGTGTGTGTACTATGTGTGTACTATGTGTGTACTGTGTGTGTGTGTGTGTGTGTGTGTGCGTGTGTGCGTGTGTGTACTGTGTGTGTGTCCATTTACTGTGTGTGTGTGTGTGTACTGTGTGTGTGTGTGTGTGAAGTGTGTGTGTGTGTCTCTCTCTTTCTCTCTCTCTCTCTCTCTCTCTCTCTCTCTCTCTCTCTCTCTCTCTCTCTCTCTCTCTCTCTCTCTCTCTCTCTCTCTCTCTCTCTCTCTCTCTCTCTCTCTCTCTCTCTCTCTCTCTTTGTCTCTCTCTCTCTCTCTCTCTCTCTTTGTCTATCTGTCTGAGCCTGATACAGTACAGTCAGCGAGTGACTCAGTGACTCACAGCCCTCGTATCTAAACAACACAAGTAACCACAAACCCTCTTGTCTTTCTACATGACCGTAACCGCCCTTCAGCGAGTTGCATAAGAGACCATGCGTGAAGCCCTGTGTCTGCTCTAAGCCTGCCATCACTCAGCAGCACCCTGGGGTGACAGCTTCCCCTGGCCCGAAGGCTCCTCCTCCTCCAGTCCTCCTCGCGTTAGAAGTCAATGAGATATCAATAATTAACAGGAGCTTTTTTATCGCAGGGAGACGAGACTCCCACAGCGAGACAATGAGCCAAGCCGGTCCCAGCCACTGAGCCCCTGAGATGGTACTTTTCCACTCCCCCGAGAGAGAGAGACACAGAGAAGGAGAGAGAGAGAGAGAGAGAGACAGAGAGAAGGAGAGAGAGAGAGAGACAGAGAAGGAGAAGGAGAGAGAGAGAGAGAAGGCCCACAGCTAAGCCCACAGATGGCAGGCTGAAACGTAACACTGCCCTTTAAATACACGTCCCCTTAGAGGTTTCAATGGGGATCCAATCCTCTCCCAATTACCAATAGACAGGCTGTTTGGCTGAGGGGCCGAGGACTTGGGCTCTTGCCTGGTCTCCACTGGGGCCTTTTCTCTGATCCGTCGCTGTGTGTGAGTGTGTGTGTACGTGTGTGTGTGTGTGTGTGTGAGTGTGAGTGTGAGTGTGTGAGTGTGAGTGTGTGCTCTGTCTGTACAGGAGGTGTGCTTAGTGACTCAGCACTCCAACAGTACTACAGCGCCCTCTCCAAACACAACGCGCACACATGCACACTCACACACACACACGCACACGCACGCACACACACACACACTCACAGACACACACACGCACGCACGCACGCAGCAGCAGCACCCAGACAGCTGGCCATCACCAAGGCTGCTCGCGGTGTAAAGGGAACGGTGTGATCTGGGTCAAACAGGGCTCCGCGCGTAGAGGAACAGAACCGTTCAGTGACTAAGACGGACGTACTGTATCTATTAATAAGCGAAGGGATATGAGTCGTAATTAGGATTATGGTGTGTAAGAGGATGAAATTGGGGAAGCGAAATGTTCAGCATTGTTTCAGAGAGACGTAAAAGCAGATGGTTAGGGTTTTCGTTTAGCTTCGTCAGTGCTTCCACCAGATGCTGTGTGGCGAAAGGGGATAAGAGAACAACAAGAAGAAGAAAAAAAAAAAGCTTTCCATGGTGTGGTTTTGACAGCTTAGAAACACCCCTCTATCTCTGCAAAATGTTACTGGATGGAAACAACCCAACAAGTGGTTCTATGGTCTTGTCCCTGCCAGGGATTCCCCCTATGTGCTGCAATCGTCAAGACGCAGTCTGCTCTTTATTCAAGATGTGTGAAACCCATAACGTAGCGACGCAGCATATTAGCTCGGTGCAGCTGGGTGTAGTTCGTTAAGCCCACAAGCAGCCAACCGACCGAGCGAGAAAAAAACAAAAACGGATTGCATAATCCCACGCTTTTTCTTCTTCTTCTTCTTCTTTTTTTTTTTATTACATAGAGTTGTTGAAGTCATAACGCACCTTTTCAAAACCCTCACTTAGGAAACCACATCTCCTCCTGGTTCGACTGGCTGTACTCACTCACACACAGCACACAGCTGCTGGATTATTTTGTAGGCTTTTTTATCACTTGTTGTTTTCTATCGCTGAATTACGTCTATTAATACCAGAGTCCGGTGTGAGAGAGACGGGGGAAGATGATGATAAAAACAGCCTGGAGCTCAACTCAACTGGCTACGGCGGCCTTCTCCCCTCTGAGGACACTGGTTCATCATCTCATCATCAATCACCCAACCCCCCCCTCCCACCCGTATTTATTCCAGGGAAGTCAAACTCCGATCATATTCAAGATTGCACGATCCCAGAATGCTCTCACTGACACAGGGGAAGAAGAGGAAGGCGAACACAAGTGCATGTACACACACACACACACACACACATACACACACCTCTACAGTACACTTGCTTGCAGGGGAGGTAGGCTATTTGTGGACTTCAGGTGAAGTTGTTAGGGTCGTATGGGATGTCGATGTCGAGGCTGTACGTTTCCATGATGGTGTGTTCGGTGTATTTACTTTCTTTGGTTTCTGGTTTGACTCATCTGGGTAAAGTGTCATCTCGTATCTAAGGTGACACCTACCCTATTATGTGTCATTCTGGGGGAAAAAACAACACCTTTTGTCTCCGTCTGTTATTATTGAGGTTTCCCCTTGTTTCCCCCCCCGTCGTTAGAGATCTGATTGGTTGCCCAGTGGAGCTGGTTACTTGCCTGTGTCTCACGCTCCTTGCCAGAGTCTTGCTGGTGCATGCGAAGCGAAGTGAAGAGAGTGAAGGCAGTGTTTTGGCTACACGTTCCTTCACTGGACTGGTATGAAAAACATCGTTTTTTTAAAAACGCACACACACACACTCGCATGAGAGTGCTTGTTTTTCCGTTTTTGTCGTTGGCAGTCAGAGTCTTTTTTCTCTCTCTCTCGTTATCACGGGCCTGTTACCAAAGTAAAGGATGGGCTGGGGGGGGGGGGGGGGGGGGGGGTGGAGACATAGTGTATAGTTAGATGGTATTTATACTGTAAAGGTTCAAAGTGAGTGGCAGACGGTCCCACCCACAGCTCCGACCGTAGATCATAGTTTTGTTTGGACATTTACTGGACTTGTGTCGCATCCCCCCCACCTAACCACCCCTTATCTAACGTCCCCATCTCTGACTGTGTCAAGTCATCTGTGTACTCTGCAGAAGCTTCCACCCCCCAAAGGTGAGAAGGCGGAGAGGGGTTGTAAACTGGAAGAACCGAGCAACTGATAGTGTGACAGTTAGGCTTCCTGCTTCATGAGGGTGGAGGTGGAGGTGTCAACACACCCCTGGGGTGGGAAAGGCTGTGTGCGTGCGTTTGGGTGCGTGTCTGTGTGTTTTTGCGTCTGTGTTTGTGTTTGTGTCTGTGTGTGTCTGTGTGTGTGTGTGTGTGTGTGTGTGTGTGTGTGTGTGTGTGTGTGTGTGTGTGTGTGTGTGTGTGTGTGTGTGTGTGCGAGACCCTGATAAGCCAGATGAAGGCCGTCCTGCCGTTCACCCTGCGGTCGGCCACCTTGACAATGGAGGGAATATATCACTTACTGGGAAACAAAAGAGGATGTCTGCCCTGGAGCAGGCCTGCCGAACGCCCCTATCTCTATCCCTCTTCAACCCCCACCGACTTCTCCCTCTCTCCTCTCTCTCTCTCTCTCTCTCTCTCTCTCTCTCTGTTCCTCTCATAAACAGATGCACAGTCAGAGACATCTCACTCCAGCTTGCAGACACTTGTTGCATACTGTCTATAGGCCTCCAGGCTATTCATATTCACTTAGCGGCTTGTTTACAGTGTACACACGCACTCCCGACGCATACACAAGCAGTCAGACAAGAGTCAGCACACGTACCGTACAACCCCTTGACTACCCAGAAGCCACTAATCTGCCCCTGGCCCGACAGACCCACCTACTGTATCATCATCACCTACCCACCCTACATACATACATCATCATCATCATCTCCACAACTCTCCGGGGAAGCTGGCGGAGCAGTTGAACCCGCCGTCGTATCGTACCCACCATGGGAAAGGGATTATAGGAGATAAGTAAGGCAAGGAGGCGTCTAGGAGCATGTTACATAAGGGTTGAAAACGTGCGTGTGTGTTTTTTGGCGGGGGGAGGGGTGGGTGTGCGTGGCTAAAGCTATTTTCTTTTTTCTGTGTAGGAAGCAGGCTAATTTACAAGACGCGCTAGTGATCTTGTGTAGCAGATTCCCATTGTAAAGACTGTGGTCATTTGACCCACGAGGCGGCTCTTATAGTAGGTCACATAGACACGTCTGTGCTAGTGTTAAGAAGGTGGTTGATGATTAACTGAGGTCTGTGTCTGTGTCTGTGTCTCTGTCTCTGAGTCTGTCTCTGAGTTTGTTTCTGAGTCTGTCTCTGTGTCTGAGTCTGAGTCTGTCTTTGTCTGTGTCTGTCTCTGTCTCTGTCTCTGTCTCCGTCTCTCTGTCTCCGTCTCTCTGTCTCTGTCTCTGTGTCTCTGTCTCTGAGTCTGTCTCTGAGTTTGTTTCTGAGTCTGTCTGTGTCTTTGTCTGTGCCTGTGCCTATGCTTACGCCTGTGCCTGTGCGTGCCCATGGGCGTTGTTGGTTTTGGCTTCGGACGGCTACTGTTTTAGACGAGGTTATTTCAGGAGATGAGCTCGTTAGAGACGAGATGAAGAGAGGTGAAGTGGAGTGACGGGGTTGCGGTTAGAGTGACCGTACGTACGTGGAACAAGCGGGTGCCCGCCTGCCCGCGTGCGACCACAATACAATCTGAGCCTGTGTTTAACACCCTAACCTCACGGTTCATAGTTCAGCTTGGTCTCTGTGTTGATGGTAAGTCTGCGGAGAGTGATTTCAACAGTCAACAGAGGGGGCCTCGGGCCTGCTGTGTGTTCACGTGTATTGATATTGGGTTGACCTGCGGGACCTGCGGAAGCCGCGGGGCATTACCTCAGTGGGTAACACTAGCTGCATTGTGCTGAATTTTGCATGGTCACATTGACCTGGTTACTCCTCCATTATTCATCGCAAGAGGAGAAAAGAGTCAAAATGAATACACTGACACACGCACACACACAGACGACCGACACACACACACACACACACACACACACACGCATGCATAACGAAAGGGAGAAGGCCACAGCAGAAGAGGCGACCAGAGAGCCGAGAGAGAGAGAGAGACATGGTGTGATTGTCCCCCCCTCAGCACCACCGCTGGTAACACAATAGCCTACTGGCCGTGAGGGTGTGTGTGTGTGTGTGTGTGTGTGTGTGTGTGTGTGTGTGTGTGTGTGTGTGTGAGTGAGTGAGTGAGACAGAGAGAGAAAGAGAGAGGCGAGAGATAAATCAAGAGAGTGTGTGTGTGTGTGTGTCTCCATGTCTGTGTGTGTGTTTGTGAGAGAGAGAGAAACAGAGAGGAGAGGGATCAATCAAGAGTGTGTGTGTGTGTGTGTGTGTGTGTGTGTGTGTGTGTGTGTGTGTGTGTGTGTGTGTGTGCGCGCGCGCCTGTGCCTACGTGTGTATGTGGGCACGGGGCGCATGCGTGTGTGTTCAATCAGTCCCTGGGTAGAAGGTGAGGGAGTAATCCAGCACAGGAGACATAACACCCAGGCCATTAGCCGGCCAGCTCACATAACGCAGCCCGCCGCCCGCTGACGGACATGCGCAAACACACGGCACGGCCTCTCAATATTCACTGTCTGTCTGCACCCACAGCATTCAGCTGCCCCGCTGCCCCCTCTCTCCTTCCCTTCAATGCCTTTTCTCTCCTTTTCTCTCACTCTCTCTCTCTCTCTCTCTTTCTTTCTCTCTCTCTCTCTCCGCTCGGGCGCCTCTCAAATATTTGCCGTGGCCGTGGCTCTCAGAGGGCGGGATTGATGTTCCTGCGAGGCGCACACGCCCCGAAGCCAGACAAAGCCCTCCCCATCTGGAGCTTCTCAGTCTCGGGGAGAGGGGGGGCCCAGCGCTCACGCTCACGGGCCGTGACTGGGGAACAGACGCGCTACAGAGGGTGGGGGGGGGGGGGAACCTCACGGTGCCTCACTTCATAAATAAGCAGGAGTGCCAGGCAGGCCGCCCCCTGGCCCCGGCCCGGTGAATGGAGTGGTGGGTGTGTCCGTCTTTTGATGTGATCGGGGGGGGTAAGAGTAAGAGAGGGCTCATGCTGCTCTTCGGCTTGGCACCGTGCCCAACGCATCCGTTTCCCCTGCCAGCTGATTAAACAGCCGTATCTGCATCCATCACTGGGGCCCGCGCCAAACAATGGCAGCCGCGTAAGGGGGGGCGGGGGGGTGGGGGGAAGGCCCGTCCGGGCAAAGATAGGGCCCGCAGGCCTGATGCCTGTCAACGTTTTACTAGCACTTGGGAAGAAACCGCAGAGAAAGTTGATTTTCGAGTTCACAGAAGTATTCTAATTTGGATCTCTAGTGTTTTCTAGAACAACTATTTATAGGCATTAGTGTTCTCTATTAACCTTCGCAGTTGGTCTACGTGTGTGTGTGTGTGTGTGTGTGTGTGTGTGTGTGTCTCAGTCAGTCGGTTGCCTGCAGCCATATCCGACTAGCGTGTGGACAGGGTTCGTGACGGTAGACAGAAAACAGACGCGCTCTTTGGCAGGCGGCAGCACGGGCACCTCTAAAGACCTGCAGATGTCGACGCGGAAGAAAAAAATAACAACAACAACACAGAGAAAACAGAAAAAACAATCAACAAGTTCCTCACACTTCCCTTTGTTTTACACCGTACGTTACCACAGTGTAAAGTGACTTCGTTGTCAGACCCCCCCCCCTCTCGGTTAGAAAGGTTTCCAACCCCCCCCCTCCCCCCGCCGGTCCAGCCTTTGTCTCTTTCCTCAGTGCTGTTGTCGCCGTGGTAATGCGTCTGATAGCATCGGCGCGCTCTGCCCACTTGTTTACTGATGTGATGTGTGAGGCGGCTGTTTGTTCCTGTGGGGCTGAGTGACACGCCGCCCGGCCCTCCGCCACGCTGTTGACCCTGTGTCCTCCCCGTGTGCCCCTCCCTCCCTCCCTCCCTCCCGCAGGCCCAGCGACGAGAAGCACGCCACGGTGACCGCCGACGGCTACGTGGACAACCTGGCGGAGGCCGTGGACACCATCCTGAAGCTCCGCGGACAGTGAGGGACCCGGGATGACAAACACCCCCCTCAACCCCCCCCCGTCTCCCCCGCCCGTCCCTCGCACAGAAGAGAGCACTTAGCTTATTATTCATCTGATCTCACATCTGACAAGAGGGAGGATCCCACTAACATTGAGCCGTTGAGACGAAGATGGGAAGAGATAGAAAGAGAGAGTCTAGGCTATGTACTGTAGGGCTAGGACCGTGAAGGAGCTTAGCTCGTGTCTTGTGATCGCTGTACCTCATGATGTTTACCTGAACGTGCCTGACCCCAGAGAACCCTCGTTTGAGGACAGACAGACAGACAGAGGGAGAATGTTGTTGGAGCTGGAAGTCTGTCCGTCTGTCCTCAGTAGTCAGGTCTTATTGAGTATCACCAACAATTGCTAATCATTGCTCTAAAGAGTTTGTTAGTCATCGAACTCTACAGGGATTGCACACTAGAACCGAACTAACTGTGATGCATAGGCTGTCGAACGCCAAAAGAAACACACGTAGCACGTATGTATATTTAGCGTAATAGCTTAATTGATTCTTTTAATACTATTGTTTGTCTTTATTATGAAATGTATTGTTATGGAAACATGTGCTGTAGCGTGTGTAACAGTAATAATAAGATGATGTTAGTCGTGCGATTAAAAAAAGGATGATTGTTGTCTCGCTGTCTCTGGTCATTTAGTCATGCTGCACCGCAACTGAAAATGTCCCATCACAATCGGGAATCAATTTGTGTGAAGATAATGAACTTATGCTGCTACCCTCTTCGACCTTTCAGTTGACACGTGCACACATCCCTGACACGTCGTAATGGTGGTAGAAACCTCGATGAAAGCATTGACTGATCACATTTGAAGAGTTCCATAACACTGACGAACAATGCATCCTTAACCTCAGGCCGTGAGATGTCGAAAAACATTTGTCCTCTCTTTGGTTTGGCTCTGTTCTGCCAACTCTTTGTGGGAGCCATTGTTATAGGAGTTTTTTTTAGAGGCTCAAGCAATGCCCTGTCAAGGCCATTTGACGATGAGAAACACACAGCTTTGGCCCTGGGTTTGAGTGGGTTTCATATCAGAGCAGCTTTTGTTGGAACTAAAACAAGTCAATAGGAAATTAGAAGTGTCAGAGGGAGAGAGAGGGAGAGAGCATAAACATACAGTATAACTCTGTTGAATGTTACTATTTATGCAAGTACTGTCTTGTGCTCTGGTTTCCCTAGACTAACAAGGCGTGAAATGATAATCTCTTCATCATCAGGCTGTTACTACTGCTTGAGAAATTCCAACAATGTTCATTCTTATTAGATCAGTTATCGAGCTAAAATGTAATTACTGTTATTATTATTACTATCATCATCTGTATTATGGTACACAGTGGATCTTTCCCCCTTCCATTTCAGTTTCAATTGAGTTGTATAAGGGGTTTATAAGAACTGGAGCAGAAAAACAAATGATTCTCGGTAGCCCCTGGGTTTCATTGTACCGAATGGATTCATAGAGAACAAAAGAGAACATTGCAAAGTGATTTATTGAAGCTCTTCTGGTTCAAGTCACCATTAGCTGACTCAAGCATGAATTTTATTGGGCAATTAAACGTAATGAAATGCTACAAAGTGTTATGAAACATTGGCTTAGCCCGACTCCGGTCGTAACCCTAGGAGCCTCTGTCCTAGTTGCCGATTGTGAAACAGATATAAATATGCCCAAGGATCTACCAGCTGCAGCTTTTTTTCTTCCTTCTTCCAGAGGTGTCGAGTATTCAGCTGACACTCCGAAATTGACATTGTGTTTGGCACTCTAGGCCGCCGCACATCAAGACGCACAGTAGATGTTAAACACCAGCCAGCCCAGACGTCCCCCTCACACAATAAAGTCAATAAGCCAGACGTTTATCAGACTGTTGTTTCCCCTACTTTCAGCTAGAGGCCAGTGGGAGAGAGAGATAGGCCACAGCTCACCTTTCGTGTCAGATGAAGAGTTCACCCCCCCCACACCCTCCCTCCATGGCAGAATACTACAAACTAGAGCTGGTGTGAGAGCTGATACCTAAACCCTACCGGATTGGCCTCAAGGTCAGGCGCCATTTCACCGTAATAACGTGACAGATGACATGCAGGAGGAGGATCTCTCTGGAGACGGTGACAGGTAAACAGGTCTGCTGATATATTCCCTTCCCTAAGTGCCGCCAATTGATTACTTCACTGAGGCTACAGTCTCTGGCAGGATTACCTTTCCAACCAACCCTGATGACCTCATTTTCGGAGGACAAGTCTGGACATGCATGACCTCAGTCTTATCCGGGAAGGATTGACAGCCGCCGTCGTCAATCCGTGTCAATCATGTGCTGACTACGAGCTTTTTACCCTCCCCGACCCGTCCACTTCTTTTTTTCATGACTGAACGATACATTAGCCTGTCACCTTTCATACTGCATTTCAACACATCAGTGTTTGGTTATCCAATATTCGGTCTGAAAGCCAGACAACTCCTCTGTTGACATGCAGTGGGTGCGTCTGAAGTACATTCTGTGTAAGAGTGTTGTGTTATTCAAGGTCATTGACACTTCGCAGATAAGCAGAGTTTCATGCCCAAGTTTCACATGTCGTTAGATGAATCAGAGAGGTCGAAGGGAGCCTTGTTGTTGTCACTCCCCACAGAAGCCGATCCCTCGACGCTCTCCGATCAGACGGACAGCTTCTCTTGACCAGACAGACTTGCCTTGTGTGTTTGAGATTGCAACGAGGCTGGCTGGCATTCTTCTCCTAAAGTAACTTTAACAACCATGTCATATCAAAATGAACTGCAAGATGTTTCTAATCGGTGCTGTTAGGGTCCTGTGCTCTGGTTGTAACATGATCGTGACTGTGCATGAGAGAGAGAGATGATGATGATGTCCCCACCCTCTCTTTTCCCTGCTCCCCTCCCTCACCTAAGGTCATAAAGCTTGATGATCTCATCTCCATATTACTTTGATTGACACTTGGGGGACATAGCGTGTGTCTCACATGAGAGAGGGGGGGGGGGGGGGTTACGTGGGGGCGGGTGGAGTGTGTGTGTGTGTGTCTCATTAAATTATCTAGTTCTGTTCTCTATTACTGTAGCAGCACCCACCCAAACGTGCTCGGGGAGGCCCCTTGTGTGGTGAGTCTGTAGGGGTCTGGACACACACTCTCTCCCTAAGCCAGCAGCCACATACTACGATTCTCTGTCATCTGTTTGCACAGGGGGTCGTCTTACACGGCACACACACACACACACACACAACACTGCCGCTCTTGTAGCACATACACTACGTTTACCCCTCTGTAAATGACTGCCAGCTGCGTGTTACCTTGAGCTTTCATCTCCGCTCTTTGGGCTCTTCCTGTTCAGCAGGAAAAAGCGTCGGTCAGCTGACCAGAAAGGCAGAAGGCACACACGGGCGGCACACCTGCAGCTCGGGATTCCGCTGTAACCCGTGGAAACACACACTGTTTTTTCATACCAGCCCCATTATTATGCCCGGTTGCCTCCCTTTTGTGAGTGGAGCAATGTTCCATGCGAAGAAGGCCTCTCGCTTTCTTTCAGGAGCCAAGCCGCTTGTTTTCCCCTTGTTTCATCACTCTCCTTCCCCAGCGGACAGCTGTGCCAACAGCGCTCTGACAGCACTCTATAGTGTGGGAGGGCTCTCTGAAATTTCAGCGCTCTTTGGCTTTGGAACAGCAGCAGCCCAAATTCCCTCCCTCCCCTCCCCTTCCCTTCCCTTCCCTCCCCTCCTTCCTCCCTCACCCTCAGTGTCTTTACAAGCGATCGGAGGAGTGCCCTCGTCGGTTCACACAGAGAGCACGCTGTACCCTCGCTAACACGCACACAGGCGGCGTCACAGACGTCCCTCCGCCGGGGGACACGACCCCGAGCCAACTGTCCAACGAGGCCTGAGAAGCTCCACTCCCGTCCCGAGACACACAAAGCACGGCCCTATGACGTCATCACGCCCCGTGTGTGTTTCTGAGTAGGGTGAGTGGGTGGGTCATACAGTACCATCTCTATGTAGAGAGAGAGAGGAATATGCGCGGTTCTGGAGGAGAACAGACATCAGACCGGAGCGGGTTCGGTGGCTTATCTCTGAGCAGAGCTGGCTTGAGATCAGAGGCTGCCTCTTAATGCAGTGCTGGGCCATGCCCGTCCCACGGAGGTGTCCTGTTGCCTTTTGTAAAAGGCAGGCCCATTCAGACCGAGTTCTCACACCCACGATCCCATAATCCCGTTTCTGGAGGGACACCTCCCGGTACTGAACCCGACGCTCAAACAAATCAAACAGAGCATGTGTCAGTTTTAACCCTCCTTTGACGTGAGCAGGCTTGTACAGCTCTGAGTGGGTGGGGACTTAGAGGGATCTCCTGAACTTTAGGGTAGGGCACATAGGGCATAGCTATGTGCTTACACACCTTAACATCTGTCAGGGAGGTTTGATATAAATGCTTTTGAGAATCCAGTCACGCTGACTGGATGATGAAGTTCCTAAAAGTCGTCTCTTGCTTGGCTTCACGTGATCTTTAAACAATACGTGTACAGGTACAGTATGTACACTGTAGCGCAATTAATGTAAAAATGTGCTACTTCTCTAAGAAAATGAGAAGTCAGGTTTCTGCTCCTCTCTGCACTGTCTACATGACTGGAGAGTTGGATCATACCGTGTAATTGTGTCAATTTCAAGGACGGACTGAATTGAAATTGAGATGATTAGCTAGTAGTAGGCTGCGTGTTCACTGTGGTAGTATTCCACTTACAAGGCGTCTAATGGTAATGAACAGCTGTTTCAAGGACAGACCACCGGTGTAGCCCGAGTGTAATGTGCCTTGCACCATGTGCAATCGGTAACCAAGGGTTACAACCAACACACTCGAGTAGAAGTTTCACTAGAAAAAGCCCAAAGTCTGCATTTACTCTACTGGAAATGTTTTGTGGCCACGCAGCCAGGGAGTGTTTTGTTCGCCCCTGACCACATGAGAGCTGCCGCAGCTCAGGGTAGTCGGCACGGCTTGCTGGCACGGCGAGAGGAACCAGGGCCTACTTTCAGTCTCGAATGTCAGAGGCCTACGCTGTTTGTTTTGTGTGTGCGTGTGTCTCTATTTATTGTTACTGTGTGGAAAAGGCAAAGTGAAAAGTGGTGCTGTGTATTATTAATGAATTGGAAGCACTAGAGCAAAACACTGTGTCTAGAACGTCACTACTGCACGAGTATGGATACAGTATATCGGGTCATGTTTTGTCAGTACTGGTTAGGGTCCCTCTCAAGCATGCAGGCACACTGCAAACAGAGCCATGCAACACCCCTCCAGCAGCCTGCTCCTATCTAGCCACAGAACACAGCCTCCTTTCATTTCTGCCACCCTGCTGATTAAAGGTTGGGGGGCCTGTCTGTCTGTCTGTCTGTCTCTCTCTCTGAACAGCACATTTACAAGGTCCCGTTCTCTCATTTCCCTTCTGCACTCATTATCCCCACATGGTTTATGGAGTGAGAAAGACTCCTTGTAACATAGTCATAGGCAGGCTCTCTGACTGAGTGAAGAGGACTTTCAGTGTGAAAGCAGCCAGTAGATACCCAGATGACAGCATAATTCCATTAAAGGAATACCACTGGCCTTTAAGTCAAGTTTAAGTTGGCAATCATTCTTTGCGTGGTATTTGAGCCTGGGGTACAGTGTGTCAACAAGTCCTACGATAGCTGCGTTTGTACAGTGGTTAGGGGAATTCGTCTTAAGGCTACACTTCATGCATGTGAAGAATGAGTGACATCGCATTACAAGTCTGAACCACGATGCCAGATGCAGCCCAAAGGCCTGGCGACATACAGCTGAAGGAGGGCGAAAAAAAATGGAGACAGAGAGAGGGAGGCTGAGGGTTCAGAAAGGCTCCAGGGCTGGGAGGGGAACCAGAGAAGGACAGACAGAGCAGAGACACGAGAGAGAGAGAGAGAGAGAGAGAGAGAGAGAGAGAGAGAGAGAGAGAGAGAGAGAGAGAGAGAGTGAGAGAGAGAGAGAAAGCAGAGAGAGAAAGCAGAGAGAACAGCGACAGAGTGAGGTTTCACACAGGCTCCAGAACTCGGCGGGGAACCAGAGAAAGAGAGCAGAGAGAGATAGAAAGAGAGAGAGAGAGAGAGAGAGAGAGACAGAGAGGCAGTGAGAGAGAGAGAGAGACAGAGAGAGAGAGAGAGACAGAGAGAGAGAGAGACAGAGAGAGAGAGAGAGAGAGAGACCAGAGAGAGAGAGAGAGAGACAGAGAGCAGAGAGAGGCAGAGAGAGAGCAGGGGGAATAGAGAGAGAGAGAGGCAGAGAGAGAGAGAGAGACAGAGAGGCAGTGAGAGAGAGAGAGAGAGGCAGAGAGAGAGAGAGAGAGGCAGAGAGAGAGAGAGAGAGAGAGAGGCAGAGAGAGAGAGAGAGAGAGAGGCAGTGAGAGAGAGTGAGAGAGAGAGAGAGAGAGAGCAGGGGGAAGAGAGAGAGAGAGCAGCAGCAGCAGCAGCAACCCTGACACATGGCCCACATTCACAGCCGCCTGGCCCGGCCTCCCACGTCACTCTGCTGCTCCTCAGAGAAAAAGGCCCTTTGTTCCCCCAGCCCAGGGAGGGAAGGAGGGAGAGAGGTCTCTGGGGTGAACCGCCACTCCACCACTCCGCCCGCCATTTAACGGGGACGGGACTTCCCACCCAAGCCCCCCCCTGGCTCCCCTGCTCCAACACACAAACACCGGGTCATCAGAGTATGTCCACTGACTAAGGCCCTGGTGACTATTTCTGCTTCTGCTGCTTCCTGTTAGTACGAGGTCATTCTGCATGTTGTCACCACAAGGGCAACTTCAATAACAACCACAGTATCTCTATGTTGAGCTCCCTCATTGTCTTAGGTGTCACAACAGCTATCTCCCCGCTCTCGGACGAGACGTGGACCGAAATAAATGCAAATGCAGATTTCCTGAAGTGAAGACACTTGAAAAACGCTTCACTTGAAAAAGATGACAAAACGACAGAATATTACAAACGACACATTTAAAACGGTGTTTATTTGTATAGAAATATGTTCATGTTTTACATAGCTTTGTAGTTACAAATTGTAAAAAGAAGGAATATTAACGCTATTAGCATCGCTAAACTCAAGTCTCTCTCAAACAAAGAGAATAGATCTCAATAGCCCGTTGTTATTGTGTGAAATGTTAAGCCCGTTGATATACTGTATAGGTTTGTGTGTGCGTGCAAATTCATTTTTTGCTGTAAGACAGGAAGGAATCAATCTACCGACAAGAAGCTCTACACGTCCTCTCCGTCTGCGTCATGTGACCCGTGTACTATGGGAGGAAGCGTCATTGAGAAACATCCACTATTCCTAGTGCAGAGAATTTGTACAAACCTGCTGTCTATTCTCTCCATACCAAGTACATTCAGGTATTCAGGCTAACAGAGAAATGCTTTAAGAACCCATGACAACAGAGACCCTCCCTCCCTCGCGCCTCCCCTCCCCAAGAACAAGGCCAGTAGGCTGGAACGGTGTGTGTTTGTCCTGTCTCCCTCTGGAACGCACAGAGACAGGATACTACACGGGAGGACTAACACACAGTCACCACAGGGCCCGGTTGGGTCGCAAAGCTCCTTCTCAATGTCTCCACAGTCAACAGTGTCCTCAGTCAGAGCAAGTGCCTGGGAGGGGGTGTGTGTGTGTGGGGGTCTCGGCTATCCCCCGTTCGCTACTCCACTTGCTTTGTGTCCTTTTAAGACTCTTTTACATGGTTTATCTACTGTACCACCTAGAGATCGCCTTTCACAGTCTCTTTCTCCCTGAGAGTGGTACTGTAGCTTAGTTCAGTTCCTCTCAATCTGCTCAATGTCAAGCTCGCCCCCCAGCTGATACGCATCTTTCCTGGCGCCGCAAAGGTCCGCCCAGAGGGGCTCGCGGTCCTTCCCATTGGCCGTCCCGGGTGTCATGTCACCGTAGCCCGGGGAGACCCAGCCCAGCTCCTCAATGGTGGGGTCCTGGCCGGTGCCTCTGGTGACTCCGCCCTCTTTGGTGCCAGGCGGAACGCCCAAGCCCTGGTCGCTCTCGGAGGTGAAGTCAGTCTCACATTGGGGGGTGCTCCTGAGAATGGGCGTGGCCTGGCTGGATGGACAGCAGTCGTCCCCTGTGATCCCAGGGCAGCTAAGGCTGTGGAAATTCCGAAGTTTCTGTGAGAGAAAAAAAAGAAGAAAAAAAGAGAGAACACATTCTGTTTAGAATATTTTCTTGTAAACCACAAGAAACATAAACTACAGCAAACAAGTATAATCCTTGGACTGGAGTAAAGCAAAACACGGAACAGCCAGGTCCAGTCTCCATGCAGCATATATTGGCAGTTGCCACAGCTGGTCTCTATGGTGATGGAATATTTGGTCAATATATTTATCACCGGACATTTTCCCCACCGCATGGACCAAAGTCCTCCCTGCCGCCTGTCTGTCAGGCCCTGGAGCAGAGCAGGACACAAGCCCAAGTCCACCACCACAGGCCCATTCCAGGAATACAATCATGACACTGTACTCATGGTACAGTACGGAAGCCTAAGAGGGTCACCAAAGTCAGAGAGCTGGCTACAGCTTACATCTTTGCTGGGTTTATAAAAAAAGAAATATATATATATATATAAAATAAAAAAAACAGCAACCAAGAAGCTCCTTCACTGGAAGGAGTTTAAATTTAGAAATGCGTTACAGTTTGGAGCAACTGGTGGTTTGACGGAGTGGGATGAGTGAGTTCTTGCCGGCGCTCTGGGGGGGGAGTGGGCAGATACCCTGGGGTAGTCAAGTCATCACTCATGTCAGGGTTTTGGACTGCTAGTGCCCCTGCCACTGGCCCGGCTCTGACGGCTGCACAATGAGCACATACATCTGGGAGCTCATGTGAATTCCTCAGGCAGATCCACATGTGCCAGCACTGCTGCAGGCGTATCAGGCTCCTCGACAGCTGGCCTCGGTCGGCCAGAGGAGGCTGTGTTACAGAGGAGCCCCCCCGCCCCCCCCTTGACAATCTGTACAGCAAGTGCAGACGGGGAAGGGCAGCTGTCCCCTCATGCCTGACCTCCATAGGGTTAGGGCCCGGGGACCCAGGAGAATAGAGAGTCATTATGGAACATCATGTAATTCAGTACAGTATTTGCATGTAGTTGCTGAGCCTATAATCTCACACGAGGGAGGAGCACGCACGTACGCACACACGTACGCACGCACGCACGCAGACAGGCAGGCAGACACACGCATACGAGCGCACGCACGCGCAGGCATACACACATACACAAACACAGAGGATTAGCCTAGCTGAGAGAACTTTGGGGTAGGCTTGTGAAAGAGGTTGGGGAAAAAAGGAGGGGACTGGAAACTAGTGATCCCTATCCCAGAACCCCCCGGTCCAGAGATGGCAGGAGGAGCCCTGCTGTTTTCCTTGGCTCAGTCCAACCGGGCCCATTCCTCAACACCAGTGTGTGCATGCCCCCCCCCCAGACCCAGGCCCAGGGGCCCCAGACCAGGACGGCTGCCCGCTCCATTACCGACCGCGGCTCACGCATACATCACTGATACAGAGCAGGCCTAGAAAATAATGAATGACCACTTTACTAGCCCTTATTCAGGCCTGATAGCTGAATAATCTGATGAGAGAAGAGTTAGAGTGAGAAAAACACCTCTCTAGGGTCTGGGAGAGGTTTGGGGTGGGAGTTATTGAACACCACCTCTGGTAGAAGAGGCTGCAGGCTTCACCTCCGGCCCTCCGGCCCCTGGCCCAGAGTGGTGTAATGGAGACCAGAGTAGAGGCGCCCCATCCATAACGACCTTGAGGCCCAGTCAATAGCGTGGCTTATCAATAGCTCATGAGGCACACTTGTGCAATTGCGCAGTGATCCGCCGACTGAGCAGAAATTCACTGAGATCAATAACTCTTTACCCGACACGCATCCCCAACAGATCTATAACCCCTGCTCCACTTCTACACACGCACGCACCCGGACACACGCACATACACACACGCCTGGTTCAGACTTGGGCTCAAATAGTATTTGAAATCATTTCACACACGTCTCTGTGCTTGATTTTGAGTTCGCCTGGCATAATGGCACCAATGGAATACTCCCAAAAGTATAACCCCTGCCCCGGCCTCCGACACTCCAGGCAGACTTTAATCTCGGGCAGAATCAAACTCTCAAAGCATCTGAAAGGACTCCAAATACCAGGTTTGATTCTAACCCACACAGGGTAGCGGTTTCTCCCCGTGGAGAGACTATAAAGCCACTGTCATCTTAATAGAAGCCTTTAATGATGTCATGGCTGTATATGTGAAGAAGGCCATGTTGAGATGGTCTCAGTGTCATTTTAGAGCCTCTTCCCCTCACAGAAGCACCATTGACCTAACGAGAGCCATACCCCACTGGAGATACTCACAGTTTTCCAGGCCAAGAGGGAAGTCTGGAAGTCATTTTCCTCCCCCCAAGGCTAGGTCCTTAAACCAGAGTCACTTGGAGGGGGGGAATTCAATCCGATTTCTCCAAATCATACCAACGCGAAAGGAAGAAATCTGATTATTCCATTCATAGTAGTAGTAAAAATGTGGTCTCATGGTTTCAAAGTGGAGGCCGGTCTTTGACTAAGCCCTGGGCGGAGGCTAGAGTGCAAGCAGCAGCAGCACAGTATGAATGGAGAAGGACACAATGAAGATAGCCCTCGCCCTCCTGCTGACCAACAGCAGGAAAAACGTAATCTTAACAAACCTCGGGACCTCTGAAGTCTCTCAATGAAAACAATATTGTTAGCGCTGAAGGAATGTTCCTTTTCTTCTCTCCGACCCTCATCCCGGTCGGAGTGTGTATCGCTGCGGCGCTGCCGGTGTCACAGCAGCCCTGTTGTTAAGACACCGCTGAACTCTGGGTGACTCCCATATGGGCCAAGGCCATGGTCTGTTTATGACCCTGTGTGTGTGTGTGTGTGCGTTTGGGAGAAGAGGGCTCTGTGTGTGTGTGTGTGTGTGTGTCTGGTGGAGAACAGATAAACTCCTCTCAGGGTATAGCTTAGTGGAGCAGGGTTAAGACATGTCCACCATAACAGCTGGTTAGTGAACCAACCATGACTGAGTAAAAAAAGAAAGAAAAAAACCCCCCATAGAGATATGGATATGTATGAATCCAGTGGGGGGGAAGGTGCACTATAGTCTCTTGTTTGATCCCTTCATTTCAGGAGAGGGTGAGCCACATCATGATTTGGCTCGCCGCAGTTTTGTCTATAAGAACAGGAGCGTGTCTGTCCCACTGGTAGACCACCTCACTGACACGTGTCTCTGTCTCCAAACACCATCTGTTTCCTCAACACAGTCGTCAAGTCCGACATCTAAGGGCCGCCGTGCCTTAGTATCCTCCTACTCGCTCTCTGCTTTACATTTCACTGGTGCATGTGTAAACACATGCATGCTCACACAGACAGACAGACAGACAGACACACACACACAGACAGACAGACAGACAGAGAGACAGACAGACAGACAGACAGACAGACAGACAGAGACACACAGACAGACAGAGACACACAGACACACACACAGGAATGTAACCCAGGACAGGAGTTGTTACAAAAGATCACACTAATTTAATAATAGTACAGACAGTGCACCTTGGGGTGGAGAGGGGAGGACACAATAGCGTGAGTGACCTCAGAAAGTGTTTTGTTTATCCACCAGTGTGACGACGAAGGAGTGTCGCTCCTTTGAGATGGAGACTGATTGAGTGAGCAGAGCCTCCGGTCACTGACCCCCCATAGAGACTCATGAGTCAGAGTTTGTTTATGTAGACTCCAGACAATGGAGAGGAACCTGGAGGCAACTTGGCCTCGTGATCGACTTACAGTGGCAAGAAGAAGTAAGTGAACCCTTTGGAATTATCTGCATTTATGAATAAATCAGTCTTAAAATATGGTCTGATCATCATCTTCAAGTTACAATAATGAACAGACACAATCTGTTTTAACTCATAACACACACATTGTTATATTGTTATTGTCCATATTGAATACATCATTCAAACATTGTAGGCATTCACAGTGTAGGTTGGGGAAAGTATGTGAACCCCTAAGGCTAATGACTTCTACAAAAGCTAAATTGGAGGCAGGAGTTAGCCAACCTGGGGTTTGAGACGTGGGTTGTTTGAGGAGCTGTGCTTCCTGAGCTTGAACCTCATTATGTTAATCGAGTTGTTTTGAGATAACAACTGATATGAGAGTTGAACTGTATTCAGCAAACTGAAATGTGTTTTCAATTTAATCAATGAAAAGAGATTGGAGGTGTGGGTTAGAGATACTTTGACTTAGAGATACTTAACACACCCAAAAAAACACTTTGAGTTTGCTATTCACAAGAAGCATCTGCTGATGTGAGCCATGCCTCGCAAAAAAGAGATCTCAGGAGACCTACGATCAACCATTGTTCATTTGCATAAAGCTGGAAAGGGTCACAAACAAGGAGTTTAGATATTCATCAGCCCACAGTTAGACAAATTGTCTATAAATGGAGACGATTCAGTACTGTGGCTAATCTCCCTAGAAGTGGGCTCCCAGCCAAGATGACTCCAAAAGGCACAACACAGAATGCTCAATGAAGTAGAAAAAGAACCCTAGAGTAACAGCTAAAGGCTTGAAGGAATCATTGGAACTGGTTAACATCTCTGTTCATGAGTCTACCATTAGTAAAACATTGAACAGGCTTGGTGTCCATGGCAGGACACCACGGAGGAAGCTGCTGCTCTCCAAAAAAAAACATTGCTGCGCGCCTGAAGTTTGCCAAAGAGAACCGTGACACTCCACAGTGCTACTGTGAAAATGTTTGGGGGACTGATGAAACTAAGGTTGAATTGTTCAGGAAGAACATGCAGCACTATGTACGGCGTAAAAAGGGCACCACATACCAACATGAAAACATCATCCCAACAGTGAAGTATTGTAGAGGGAGCATCATGACTTGGGGTTTTGAGAGGAAAATGCCATCATTGAGAGGAAAATGAATTCCAAAGTTTATCAAGGATAACGTCAGGGTGGCTGTCCGCCAGCTGGAGCTCTGGAGAAGTTGGATGATGCAGCAGGACAATGACCCTAAACATCGAAGTAAATCTACTACGGAATGGCTTCAAAAAAAGAAATTCCGCCTTTTGGAGTGGCCCAGTCAGAGCCCAGACCGTAACCCAATAGAGATGCTGTGGAATGACCTCAAGAGAGCCGTTCACACCAGACATCCTAAGAATATGGCTGAGCTGAAGCAGTTCTGTAAGGAAGAATGGTCCAAAATTCCTCCTGAACGTGGCGCAGGCCTGATCCGCAGCTGCCGGAAGCTTGCTTGAGGTTATTGCTGCCAAAGGAGGTTCGACCAGTTATTACATCCAAGGGTTCACTTACTTTTTCCACTAGCACTGTGAATGTTCAATGGGTGTGTTCAATAAAGACATGAAAGATTATAATTGTTTGTGTGTTATTACCTTAAGCACCTTTGTGCTTGTCTATACTTGTGACTTAGATGAAGATCAGATCACATTTTATGACCAATTAATGCAGAAAACCAGGTATTTCCAAAGGGTTCACATAGTCTACTTTTCCTTGCCACTGTAAGTAAGATACAGCTAAAGTACTGAGAAGCGGAAGAATGTGGAAAAAGACACTCATGGGAATGACAAACATGTGAGAAATTCAAATAATGTGATTATTTACAGATAGTAATGGTTTAACAGGTATCAGATGACACCAACGATGGAACATCTTTTTTAGCTCCGGGAGAACACAGACAGCAGTGAATGTCCGCTGTACGTTTAATTGAATATATAAGGGTTAGGGTTATAAGGCTTTAAACATGCCATGGAAGTAGCCCCACCCCCCCTCTCCTCTCCAACCAACCTGGGTCATCTTGGCCAGGTCCAGAGAAGGCCTCTGTTTGTGTGAGTCGGCGGGTCTCCTGCGCTTCATGCCGATCTTCTTGTCGTTGAGGACGCAGGGCTGCGAGCGGCTCCGGGCCAGCCCCCCCTGCCCGGCGCGGCGCTCCAGCTCGGGCGTGGAGTCTGGCGAGCTGCGGGGGGACGTGGGCCCGTGGGGCTCGGCGAGGCAGATCTGTTCGTGAGAGAGGTAGAGGGGCTCTGAGGACAGGGAGGAGGAGGAGGAGACGGGGGGGGCCAGGGCGGAGAAGGAGGAGGGGCAGGGGAGGCGCTGGGTGAAGAAGGGCGGCTCCAGGGCGTTGGAGTGGGCGGGCAGGCTGAAGCTGGAGCTGCGCTGCATGGCGGGGAAGCCCGCGTGGGTCCCGGGGCCGCCGCGCTGCACGCTGCCCCCGCTGTGGCACCGCCGCTTCTCCACCGTGGTCCACACCCGCGAGCCCTGGGGGCGCCACGCCGAGCGGCAGCTGCCCAGCTCGTCGGAGCAGGAGAGGGAGCGGCACTGGCGTTTGCTGGGCGGGGCCGTGGAGGGGGAGGCGGCAGCGGCGGCGGCGGCCGCCTCGCTCAGGGTCAGGTCCTGCAGCAGGCTGGTGATGGTGCCCCCCGGGGCGCCCCCCACCACCTCTCGGCACCAGCGGGCCGGGCTCTGGTGCACCTCGGGCAGGACGTCCCACAGGCTCTCCAGGCTGGACCCCACCGGCGTCTGCTGCATGGCACAGCCACGACCCACGTCTAGCCACCTGCCCGTCTCTGGAACACAACAGAACAAACAGGGTCAGGGGAGACCAGACCCAACACACACACACACACACACACACACACACACACACACACACACACACACACACACACACACACACACTGACACAGCCAAATAAACATCATTCCTAAAAAAAGACCAGTGTACCTAAACCTATACTGTAGGTGTGTTCTATATTGATGTGAGCTATCAGGAGGTACCATGACAGGGCCTCTTGTTTACCTCCTAGTGTTAAAAGGAAGTAAAAGTTGGAGCTTGAGGCAGGCGGTTTGCCGTCAGAAACCATTCTTCTCGCAAGCAGAATGTAGGCAGGCGAGAGAGACAAAAGAACCAGAAATAGCAGCTCCTGGTTGCTGGAACGCTGCCATGACCTGGGGAGGCCTGCTGCACAGCCAACATCTGTGAGAGCCTCAGCATGGAAACTATCATATCATCACTCGATAGAACCATGTGCGGCACTTTCTACCGACACTCCTCTTATGTACATTGGGGTAGAGCATCTGGGGTGGAGCATCTCCCATAAAAGAATAAACAAGATACCATTCTGTAATCTGTAGTATGTATGGATAATCTGTCAATCTGTCAGCTGATCAGCGAGAACAGAGCTCTTACGTCTAACCCCAGAGCTATTTCTAACCATGTTTGGCCTTGTGACAATTTCCCGTCCTAAACATTCTCAGTAAACCTTATTATCAGGGCTGAGGAGGGTTAGAGTCTGGGGCTGGCGTCGATAGCAGACAACCCAGGGCTGTTTAAAAAAACAAAAAAACAAAAAAAGGCGGCTGCAGGTGGCGTGCGCGCCTGCCTGAGGTCACCGAGTGGGTCGGCCATTACGAGAGGTGCGTGCCGGACCTCGGACGACGCGGGCGTCAAATGGCTCGCTTCTGCTAGAGTTACACGTCTTTTTTTCCTACCGAGATAAAAATGTAAGAAATGCAGCCTTTACGTTGGCAGAGTGGCGAACAAAGGGCGCTCTGAGCAACACCTACCCCCCCCTCCTGATGCCCGAGTGTGCTGCTCTGCCAGTCATGGGGGACTTAGTGCCAGTTGACTGCTAGCACAACACCCTATTGATCTCCGATCGCCCCCCTCCCCCCCCCCCACCCCCCAGTAGAATTTGTTTATGGAAATGTCAACTGCCTCTGCTCTCTGGTCAAATGGTAAATCATTTGGGGAAAGTGAAAAGGGCATTCTGAAATCATCAATCAACAGGAACTGTCTCAACTGAGACAAGGAGAAAACTATGCAGGAAGACAAGTAGTTACTAATGCACACAGATTGCTGCAACACATTTATCAGGGACGTAACACCTGTCAGACATGTTTGACATCTACCGCTTGGCCGGGAACCAGATGCCGGGAGAGGCCGACTGCTCTTATTTCAATCATCTCTCGGTGAGGTGACAATACACCCCCGCCCCCCTCCCCTTCCCTTCCACACCCACCTCCCACTGTGGCCGATGGCACCTGACATTTAAGGGCCTTTGCAAGCTGTTCAAATGTGTCATAAGCACTTAATTACAGTTGAGTCCCAGTTTGCGATGTTAAGCAAAGCACAAAGAGTGACAACAATGAACGGCGGTAATATGAGAGGATAGGGGTGTGTGTGTGTCTGTGTGTGTGTTTTTGTGTGTGTGTGTGTGTGTCATGATTCAGAGAGAGGTCTATCTATACATCCATCTATTCTTTCATCAACACTCACCCATGACTCCGCAAGAGAAGAGGGCCGTTCCTTGGCTCATGGTCTGCGTCTGGCACTGTGGAAAACACGCGACACGTCAGGAAACAAACGACTTCCAACGGCTTCGGAAAACCCCCCCCGCGGAGGGAGCTCAAGTCCCCTCACCTCACCTCTGAAGCTTGTGTACTGTTACTGCACAGCGCACACATGCAGAAGCCTACATACAATGAAACAGGAAGTTCTAGCGAGCATCAACAGCCGACCCCCCCCACCCCCTCCCCCACCCCCCAAACACACACACACACACCCTGGATATGATTATGAAAAGCATAAGTCAACAAAGATGGGTCTATAAACCACAAACAGTTGTCTTTCTGTATGTCTGGTTTGTTAAAGAAGGGCAACTGCTGCTGCTGTGCCTGCGCTGTTATGTTAAAGTGGAATGTAGAGGAATGAGTTGTGTACCAGTGTGTAGAGGGCTGGGTCACGATGGATGGGGCGACTGCTGCCATGCCCAGTATAAAGTTACAGCGTTGGAAGTTAGCGTGCCAGTGTGTACTGTACATAAAGCGGAAGGCGACCGTTGCTGTAATGGATTCCCCCCCCCAGGCGAGGCCAGTCAGAGCAGTGAGCTACGAGACAAACCCCTCCACCTCAAACTGAGGATCAGCCCCCAAGGGAGGGTGGTGATGACTTCATTTCACGTGGCGAGAGAGAGAGAGAGAGAGGGCAAACTCAGTCCACATAACTGGGGGAATTTTTCACTCTGAGCAAAGTGAGGGAAAGTTCCCCTGGTAATGAAGGAATGAGTCAGAGTTGCCCGGCCTTGGGTAACCACTGTGCCCTCTCCTTTCTCTTTTGTTTCTCTGAGTGGAGGCTAATGAATGGAACTGGAGAGGATTCATTCAACCCAGATGACACACCCTTTATGATAACAATTTCAGCTATTCCAATGCCATCACTGGTTGATATAGTGATAAAAAAAACGATCATCTTTGTGGAGCAAATGACGGTTCAAATAACGGAACAGCTTTTGATTCGGTAGAGCGATGCTTTGGGAAGTTTTCGAGCAAATTCAACTCTGGGGAAGTTAAGTCGATTAGCACTTTAAACCATCATAAGCAACCCCTGTAATCGCAGGCTAATTCAGCCGCTGATTAACTTTGACAGAAAGCAGTACAATAATGATTTAAACACAGACTGTAACGGTGTTAAAAACAGACTTGGGGATGATGAATGTAGCAGACAGCATCAAGACATTATTCTTGATCAAGTAGAACACTACAAAACCACGCACAGTCATGCACCCAGTTGAAAAAAACGTGCTCACCAGCTCCAAATCCGGCGCTTTGGACGTTACATCATCGACACCCTTCTTTTCCAGTGTTTTCGTGTAAATGATTACCATGGCAATGCACATCTTTGCCACAATCTATTCCACTGCAGGCAAACAGGGTTGGAGGCCATCTTGACAGGCATCATAGTGTGGAGCAGGCTTGACTCTGGACTTCAGGATGCCCTTCAACTCCTCCGGGAATGTGCTTCACGCCTCAGACGAATCCTGCGCAGACACAAACATGGAAAAAAAAGATTAGAATTCTGTACATTCTGTTTCTCATCTACCCAGATCATGACCCTGTCCGGCTGGGGGGCAACACAGACCCCAAGAGGGCTTCCCCAAAGCATTGTATATCTCTCCAGCATTGTATCTCTGCACCTAAACCCCAACCTAGGCCCCTACTTAAAGCTCCTTTGAAGCTCTGACACAGACCCCCTCTCTCAGCATTTGAGGTTGACACCGACACTTGCAAAAATCTCTTGCAGCTACCAAAGTCAGTGGCTGAGAAAGTGGCACGTCAGTGTGGTTTTATATTATCTCACAAGCGAGATACATTCACAGCAACTTGTCACACATAATTGCACTCTCTCACAAACTTCTTTCTAGATATACTACCTACCTATATACCATCATGTACAGCCAACGTTTCAAAGTCAAGACTGACAGGAAGTGCTCTTCCTCTACTCCTTGCCTAACCGTTCTCTACAACATGCCTTCATCAGAGGTGGAAATCTGAACCTTGTTATTGTACTGCAGAACCATTAGTATGATTATCGGTCATCTGAGAGAGTGAGAGAGAGAGACTGAGAGAGAGAAGCAAGTTTCCTCAAAGTGTTCCACTGAAATAGAGATCGTAGCAGAGCAAAGTCAAAGTTGTGTAATTGAATCCTCAGAGGCTGGCTTGGAATAGCTGTGACCTTGCGGTTATCAAAACAACCCCCTTCGCATTAGTGCCGCGCCAACGGCTGTAAACCAGCTGATTAGCGACAGATGTAAATCTATGGAGTACAATCACTGTGTTTGATTAAAGCAGTACCTGATACCAAAGCACATACAAAAAAAAAAAAAGCCATGAAAAGATGTCAGTTTAGGGAAAGCAGGACAGTAAAAGGCAGGACAAGGGACAAGGGGTGTTGGAGGAGTCACATCACATGGATGAATGACAGAAGAAATACTGCAGAGAGAGCCAGAGGGAGGAGGAGGAGGAGAGAGCTGGTGTCTGTGAGACAAATGAGTGTTGTGTGGCTAATGATGAAACATCGTGGGAAAACAAAGAGATGACATCAGGGTGGTTGGGGGGGGAATCTATAATCAAAACATCACAAGACCCGGAGGGGCTGACTAGCGGTGCTTGGTGTCTTTTGCGCGCAGCATATGATTGCTATTACAAACACTTATCACATCACGAACACACAGGGTCCCTTCTTTTTTAGCCGTAACCTGGCTATATGTTCTCTGAACTGAGAGCAGGAAGGAGATTCAAAGGAGAGCAGAATTGGCTCGATCCGACTGGAGGCTAGCCGTGAATAAACCGGGCCACATCAAAGAGCGGAGCCGGGACAGGCCAAAAGCGGAGCAGACCGACTACAGTATACGTGACCATTAACTAAAGCACCACGTACCCAGTCAGAGATAACCAGGGACAGTCTGGAGCTGAGGAGGCCATTTATACATTAGCCATAATCACTTGGTCGCGTCACACAACCCGTCCAACGCACATGGCCTTTGACCCCAGGTCAAAGTGTTTATCCACGAGAAGCCTAGAAGCCTCTATGGTTACATTTGTTTGAAAGAGGGCATCGTGGGGTTAGGTTACTACGGTCACATTCGCCTAATTCTTGCATGGATGTCAATAGGTTTGCACGCAGGAATGAAGCAGTGTTGCACAAACAAACATAACTACCTTACCGCTTTGAAATGTATGTCAGACGTTGAAAACAAGTCCAACAGGCATAGGTCCAACCACCCCATCCAGTCTAGGTGTAGGCCAAATGTCCTGACAACGTTCCTGTCATTATCGCCATTAAGATAACCGCTTGAGGCAGTGGCAGGACTCCCATGCAAACTTGAACCCGGCACCCACTCCACTCCATTCCACTCCCTTTTGTCTCAGCTGATAGCTGTACTGCACTGCGAACACACCTTGCATAGTTGAACAATTTAATACAACAAAGTTTGATCCACAGCCAATGAAATTCAGTCAGGTTTTTTAGTGAGTTCACTATGTTTACAGCTTGAGTATGGTCACAGAGACAAGAAGCAGTTGCTTTGAGAGTTGGTCGGGTAACAAATTTTGTTTAGAAACTTCGAGGATAGCTCTGCTCAGATGGCAAATGGAAAACTGCTTTCCTTGGGAAACTCTCTCCTTGACTGTAATAGTGTTTGGCAGGGGCCTCCGCTTTCTCATGGAGGGACGAAACTGTAAAGCAAACGTACGGCGCGGGGCGTAACTAGACATGCTCCTGATGCTGTGCCATGCCCCTGCACATCCTGTCCTCTCCTCTCCTCTCGCATGTTCACTTCACACCACCAACCTCTCAGTGGTTGGAGATGCTGATAAAACATAACTGTGGTGTCATATTCATGACCTTATTGAACCCATCACCACACTCCTTGATCTGTAATCTCTAAATGCCTTCTACAGACTGATGGCTCTTTATCTGTGTGAGGATGGCAGCCACCGTGACAGCTGAGGGGCCTAATCTCACAGAGACTACTGAGGAATGTTCTCCAGTTCTGGCTGTTCACATGATGCCCACTCGCACTTGTCACAGACTTGACCTCAGAAGTGACTATGACCCTTCTATCAGGGCTACACACTTGGGCTAATTGGTGGAGCTGCACACTTCCTCTGTGGTCACTGCACACTTGCTCTGTGGTCACAGCAAAGCCTTCCAACCGTGGTATTTTGGGCTGTAAAAAGTTTTAGGCCTAACTGCAAGGCCATCTCAAAGTAAACTATGGAGGGAAAGAACTAGAGGAAACCACAGTGCCACTTAGTCAGCAACTTATCTTTTGCCATCACTCGAAACTGTTTTGGGTTCAATGGACACAGAGGCAGCATATTTCTCACTTCTCTTCTGTAAAGAACGAATTGAGAGAGCGGCGTATTAAACTCTTCAAAAAGAAATTGCAGTGTCCACTTTTCATAAAACTCACTGTCTGCAAAACAGGACCTACAAGTTGACATCTCTAAAAGGCCATCTGCAATATGGGAGTGGTAAGGGTTAAATACCTGCATTATAGCAAAGCTTCCCTGAGGACACAACTGCAAAGTCAAATGTACAGCACTGACTGTTTATGATGATAGCTAATTGCTTAGTTGTTTATCTACATGCTATACATTTCCCTGGTCTAAATAGACAAGTCTAACGAGTCTAAGAGCATGGAGTTGGACAATTAGACTAATCCATCTTAAGACACTTAAAGAGTTGACTTAACATTTTGCCTCGCAAGTCGCAACCGGTTCTATTATGACAATGGGGATCATACACATGCACCCCCCTAGATCATAGTCGAGGTAGCCTAACCTCCCTTCTGTATTCCTACAGACACGGCAGTGAGATCCGTGCTCCACGTTGAACAATCCCAGGATTGTGGCCCTCTCCGTAATCCTAGCGTCTGCTGAGCACCTGAGACGGCCCTAACCACAGGGGCTGAAATCTAACTCAGGGATTTGTGCTGCTGCCTGATCACTGGTGCCTGAGACAAGAATGCACACTAACCGATCCTCAGCTGCACCGAGTCGAGTGAGGAATTCACTGGGAGAAAAACTATGCCTGTTCCGGACAATGTCTCTGTCCCCCCCCTCATCATGCCATTGGCTGATTTGCGGTGTGTTTCTTTCAGCAGTCACACAGCTTGTACAGTTGGCAAAACATGTTCCATTATTTGGTCACTCATGCACATTCAAGCGGTTTCCCACGTCATGACGGTTCGTGTTGACAGAACAGATCATAAAGGCAGGACACAGCGGGAGCATGAAGACAACAAGACTGATAAAAGGAAAACCGGTTCAGCCTTTTTGCTGCACCACAGAACTTCACCCATTGTGAAATGGGAAAAAAATGTTTATGATGGAAACTTGACACTTCGGCTAGTTATGCTTAAAGTGTTGTAAACAACAGCCAATAAGGGGATTCCAGCCTCTCGTGGTACGCACCAAAACACGTTGTCAATATTTTACACACAGACCATAAAAAACGAGCGCAGAGAGTAGTAACAAGTAATAAACAAGTTAGGCTATAATATCCCATTTCTCCATTAACCGACAGAATTCTGAGAAGGAGTCGTGTTGGCTGACATGGCTCATTGCTGTGTCAGTGAATGCAGAGCAGCTCCCCACCACGCTGGAAACTAATCCCACCAACCTTGGTCGTGTGGTAATAAACTGATCTTGTATCTTTAACTTATGGCAAGGGTCTTGGCGGGTTATAGTACTCTTGAGATTTAAATCAATTAGTCATATTTTGTCCGCCTTTGGCAGGAAGCTATCCAGAATGTTTAGAGAAAAACCCAAACGCGATTACAGAGGGGAGGCCGACATCATGGGTTTTTTTCTGAAGTTGACTTGCAGACATGAGATTTCCAAATGTGAAAATGCAAACTCTGCCTTTACACGAACATTCATTCTGTTTCACACAAGAAAAACCAAACTATGTGTGTAATCTAGAAGATGAATAGCGAGCATTAGGAGGACTATAGTTTGGGGGCTTCAATAAGGCTTGGGTTGAGGGCC
>NC_137681.1:9942263-9977263 GCF_963989245.1 Nansenia antarctica | reverse complement strand
ATGGTGGGGCATGAAGCATGAAAAGAACTTAATGGTAGGCTCTTAACTTTTAATCACAATCAGGAGTGAAATGTTGAGGCCTAAGTAACACATTGTGGCACACAACATGGCATCTGCATGTGTTCACAGGCATCACAGAGCTATATCTTGACAGTAGACGCATGTTTGTCAATGTGGATGTGTTTTACATTTAGCATTTGGCATGATTAGAGTCAGATGCTATATTTGCCACATAAGATAGATATTCCTAACTGAATTGCAAAAACATATGACTTACTTAGAGACGTCTTCAAAGCTGTATAACACCTCAAAGGAGACGCCATATTCTACGGAATGCAACATAGGGCTTCTGTTAAAAGTGGTCTTCCACGGCACATGTCACATGTGAGGTAAGTTCATTAATTGGGGGGGTTTGAGAGGCCTCGGAGGGGAGGAGTGCTGGGGCTCATCACCCCTGGCAGACACCATTGTTAATCAGAGGGTAACATCTGCTGTGTACAACTAATCTCTCTTAGCAGGGCAGACTGTCAGCCTAGAGGGTTCAGACTGTCTGCCCCTGTGCTAAATGACACCAAGGATTTGTCTCCTCAGTAGATAATGTAGGAAGGGAGTCCAAACAAGTCCTGTAATTAGCAAGACCGTCAGCAAAAAAACCAAACATTCGGCCTACTAATATCTCGATTATTGGCTGAGGCAGCATAATAGTGACCGATTGTAAACCTGAATTCCAAGATCCCAGTAATGCAACGAATGTCCCCCAATCTTCATCATGGCTATGATGTGTTGACAAAGCAGTACAGCAGACCAAGTAGTCTGACTTCAACACTTCACACCTCACACATCCCTAAAAGGCTACAGTTTGTAATTGTGTTGTCTACTCGAAGACCATAGGGGGCAGTATTAACCAATCATATTCAAGAGGACCTGCACACTGTATTATAAAGGACAGCTGAAGAGCTGAAGATACATTTCAACCAATATTATGGTGGTGGATGTAATGGGATCAGGCAATAAATCTGCTAAAATTACTATCCTCCATAAGGCCGCTTATATCTAATTTGGCCAGCAGTTACCACATGGTTTGCTTGCATGAAGCGAGTGAGCATCCTCGCGCGAGCCCCATGCAGGGCACTGTTTGCCATCTGTGGTGCTTTCTGGGCAAGGGCCCCACTAAGTCAGTGCCTAGGGCAGATGGCTTGAAGCCTCTAAATGAAGGAGCCAAACCTACACCACAAAGATAACACATATTTAATCTATTATCACCCACCCTCCCCACTCCCCCCAAAAAAGAGGCCCTCCTCCCCTCTGGTTGAAACTTACAATAGAAATGTCTCTGGTCAACAGTTGTTCGAAATGTATGTGTATGTAGCTGAAGTGTATGTTAACGGTACATGTGGGAATACGGTACATGTGGGAAGGTTAGGGTTAGGATTAGGGGTAGGGTTAGGGTTAAGGTTAGGGTTATGGTTAGACATGCCAGCATGTACCATGTCACCCTAGCACCTAACCCTAACCCTAGTTTTCCCACATGTACCGTATTCCCACATGTACCGTAACATATACATATACATATTTAATCTTAATCAATAACACAAATATCATAAAACCATAAATCTGGTAAATGGTAGTGCAAGTTGATTTTATGTAGTCCAGTTTTATGGACTCTGAGTGTTCTCTCCATATATTCATCGACAAAATATCTCAGGCACAGAAAAACAGTGACACCAGTTGACAAACTGCAGAACTACATACATTATGCTCATTGTATGAATCATTAGACAACCGATTCTACAACACATTTTATGACACATTTTATTATAGCTTTTAGGGCTGAACATTTTCCAACAACATCACTTTGCAACCATTTGAATGAGTGGTAAATGGTCCTTGCACCTGCTTAGTTGGATGCAGCACACAGTCATAGTCATGGAACAACTTGACTAAATCCCAATGGAAATTATGTAGACACAAAATAGGACCCCGGGGTAGGAGTCTGGGTTAGGGTTAGGAGTCTGGGTTAAAAGCCCAGGCTTTGCATGGTTGGTGTGCAAGGTGGTGTCAATTAGTTCAGTTCAGGAGAGTTCAGGAGTAGGAAAGCTGATATATATACACTGAACAAAAATATAAAAACATAACACTTTTGTTTTTGCTCCAATTTTTCATGAGTTGAAATGAAAAGAAGAAAGATCTAAGACTTTGCACCAAAGGCCTATTTCTCTCAAATTCTGTTCACAAATTAGTTTAAATCTGTGTTAGTGAGCACTTCTCACAGCACAGTGTTTTATTTGTATAGTATAGTGGATAGTGTACATAGCCTTTATTTATGTAAACCAGCTCTTTTTCCCTTCTTGTTTTTAGTATTTTTTTCCTAGCACCAGGGGAGCCCCCCCTCCCAAATTTCGTTGTATGGTACCTGTACTATATTAATGACAATAAAGACCATTCATTCATTCATTCTCCTTTGCCGAGATAATCCATCCACCTGACAGGTGTGGCATATCAAGATGCAGATTAGATTTATTGTGACCAGCCTAAGGCACACCTGTGCAATAATCATGCTGTCTAATCAGCATCTTGATAATCCATCCACCTGACAGGTGTGGCATATCTTGGCAAAGGAGAAGTGCTCACTAACACGGCCTGTGAGTATTGAATGCCACAGCGTATGAGTATTGTTGCTGATCATGTGCATCCCTTCATGGCCACAATGTACCCATCCTCTAATAATGGCTACTTCCAGCATGACAATGCACCATGGCACAAAGCTAAAGTTGTCTCAAACTGGTTTCATGAACATGACAATTAATCACCATCTGAATCCAATAGAACACCTTTGGGATGTGGTAGAACAGGAGATTCACAGCGTGAAAGGGCACCTGAAAAATCTGTGTGATGCAATCATGTCAACATGGACCAGAATCTCAAAGGAATGTTTTCAACATGTTGTGGGATCAAAGCCAATGAGGCCGTTTTGAGAGCAAAGGGAGGCCCTACTCAGTATTAGTATAGTGTTCCTATTAAAGTGTTCAGTGAGTATAATATACATATCAACTTTATTTGTTTTACTCCAGTGTTCAATGGAAATGAACCAGAATATAAAAAGGACATCTGGCTTCGATTGAACCCCATTAAACTACACCACCACTACCAGACATCATTGGCTCATAACAGTAAGATCTCAAGCTAATTGAGCCTTAAAGTCTCTTGTTAATATTGGGATCCTTTGTCAGAGGACCTATTGCCACCACTCTGCCAAAGTGTTTACCCACAAACCCCTAGTGACTTTCATGATGTTCCATCAATCACAAGTGTGACAGTCAGAAGCCTTTTCTAAATCTTTGGGAATACGACTCCTCCACTCGCTTCGTCCTCAAAAAGCATTGGAGGAGAATATGTAAGGGGAGGAACCTAGATCTTCTCCTCCAATGCGTATTCAGTAGGAGGAAAAAAGACGGAGGAGGGGACTCAAGAAGTTGTGTTGCTACAGTAACGATTGAGGGAAGGCTATAGTGTGGCTCTCGTCTTTGCCTCTGTGAGCTCAGGTGCTGAGGTGGCTGTCATCAATGGTCTAACAAGAGTCCATGGGGGGGGGGGGGGTAATGTTCTGGAGGTCTGCCTATCCAATGTCTGGTAATGGGGAACAGAGGGGATAACGTGTTCTCAAGTGCAGTATCTGTACTTGGTGGTCTTCAGTGTGGTGTGTAACTGACAGTTTCAAAGCCAAAAATACTGAGTCCAGAGTCCTTAAAAAAGTCACGACCAACTGTCCTGTGTTGCCAGACTTGTGTCATGCATCTCCAGCCAAATGTAGAAAAGCACAACAACCCAAAGTATTCCTAGAATTTCCTTTTCTGAAAATTACCCAGATGAGCTCTTAGACACTGATAGATGACTTGTGGCGCCACTGTATTTATTAACAGTTTCATTGTGTGGTAACTTTTCTTGGTCAAGTCATTCCTCATATACATATATATATATATACATACAGTAACATCTGTTGTTTGTACAGTGCATTTTGAAACCACAGTACAGTACTTCCATTTCATTGAAGTCTACACATTCAAGTTCATACACATTCAGTAAGAGCGTTGTAACATTTTAAGTGCCATGATACATCATAAAAAAGACATTTGTTATCAGCTAAAAGGCTTTCTGGATTGTTCATGTTGACCAGTGTGCAAATAGATTTTAGGAGTGTTTCTGTCCTTGTGACTCTGCTCTCTCGCTCTCCATGTAAGCCTGGACAGACCTCCACAAAGCACGGATGTTCCCCTCTCCAAAACCTGATGCTCCTCTTCGCTCAATCAGCTCGAGGAAGAAGGTGTCCTCTGCGAAGATGGGCTTGGTGAACACCTGGAGGAGGTATCTGCTATGAAGGAATAAGATAGGAAGTCATGGGTTAGATTTGGTCAATATTACATCCACTTACAAACAGTGAAAGGACATTGGGCTTGTTTGTAAGTGGAATATTATACCGTAGTTTTAGACCAAGTTTTGATCATGAATAGAAAATATTGCTGGACTAGGATCAGATGACATATGAAAGCGTACAATCTGCATGGAAAAAGAGTCTTTGAGGCATGCCATCACTTTCTACCTGCATATATCCTACCTTGTCTTTTTACTGGATGTTGTGTGACATGAAGGATCCTGGCGGAGATCTGTGTCCAGTAGGATCCCATGCTGGGACAGCATCTGGGGGTCATAACCTGCGTCCTCTATTTCCTGCTGTTTACCCACCTGCCACAGTACAGAGTACATGTCAAGGATCACTGAGCACAGTGGCAAACATAACCATACAGTTAGTACATGTATCCATCCAAATAATGCACAGATTCACAGTTCATAATCTATTAATCCTCACACAGGCATTGAGCATACAGTAAATCTTTGCCTGTTAAACAGAAGTTAATCGTCTGACAATTATTCTGAACTGTGGAAAAAGTAGGAGAAACCCCTGTACTACAACATCTCTTTAGGTTTCTGTACTGTTGTAGACTGCTGTATGAGTTGAATGCATTTACATGACAATGATAAATGTAGTCTACTGTTCACATGATGCTTCACAGAAGGCCTCTAAAATACAGGAATTATGTGGGAGGCAAACCTCTGTGTAATAGGCAGGCGGAGGGGAGAAGAAGGGCACTCCAGCCTCGCCCATGGTCTGTGCTGAGGAGACTATGTCCTGTGTATAGAGGCCAATATGTTGGATCCCTGGACCTCTGTGCTGTTCTAAGAAGGTATCCACCTGGTTTCTGCCTAGAACAGACAGACAGACAGACAGACAGACAGACAGACACACGACTCAGGTATTAGCAAATGTCTAAATGCACAAATGCAATGATAAAAGTAGAGGCAATATGCATGGACTCATTCGTAGATCATCCAACCCAAACTGAGCAACATAACCCTATGAGGACGTTACCTTGTTCAGGTAGCGACTCTGCGATGACAAACTTGCAATCAGGTTCTTTTCCATCCTTGAAGGGAAGCTGTATCCCTGCTTCACTGCATTTCCAGTACTCCATTGCGGTGAGCCGCAGTCCCATGCCATCCTGGTTCAGGACGTAGCCCTCGTCCACATCCTCGTCACTGCTCAGGGAGACACAATACAACTGTACTATGAATGAATGAATGAATGAATGAATGAATGGTCTTTATTGTCATTAATACAGTACAGGTACCATACAACGACATTTAGTAGGGGGGGCTTCACAACCCTTCTAATTTACAGTCAGTGCATCAGATTGTACTGCATTTGTTTGATTCGATAGTAGCACCATGAACTTACCTGTCAATAAAGAACCTCCGAAAGCCAAAGTGTCTTTCGTACCACTGCATAACTTGTGGAGTGTTTTTTCTGGGACAAGCATAGGTGATGTGGTCAAAATGAGTAATTGGACAAGATTCCACCTTGTCCCCAGGCTTGTCCCCATTGTTGGTCAGGTTTTCAACGTCATGAAATCCAGGTAAGAAGCTTCCCTGGTATTTAGTCCTGTCGAGGAGAGTGTGGCACACATTCCCCACTATCGACTTGACGATAGAGTAGGTGACAAGCCCCCTCTCGTCACTCACCTCTGTGGGGGGCACCAGGAAGTCACACCCTTGCTGGCGAAGGGAGTGGGATGACCTTTCCACATCCTCCACCTCGAAGCACACATTGCATGCGGTATCCACGAAGTACTGTGGATGAACATCGTAAAGACATTTGTCCCTTGTTCCCCTTCGAGCGTTGCTCAGTTCTTGAACTTGTGAAGGGGAATTTGCTCTCTGACTTGACACTTGCTCATTCAATCCAACAGTACGAGGCGACTGATTTGATCCTTCATTAACGACGAACACTGCCCCTCCTTTTCTGAAAGCCAACTGTTTCGATCCCTCCGTTAGTCTCGCCGCGAATAGATTAAACTTGAATTTGGAAACAAGATCGTAAGCTATTTTATCCACGTTTGTAACGTGGAGTGAAACGTGATGCAACCGGCTCAAGGAGGCTGCCATCTTTTTTCTGTGACGTAATTTAATTGACAGGAGGTGGGCGTGTCCTTTCCTGTCATCCACACTTGGGGGAAAAACATTAGCGTCACGTGGGCTGGATGACAACAGTAAACACAGTTTCATATCAATGACCATCTTTAGCCATTTTCGATCGTTATGTTTACATGGCCTGTCATCACAATATCTTTGTTTACACTGACGGCCCGGGATCTATTGCTGTGGTACGAAAATCAAGTTCTACATTGCATAATTTCATTTTTATTTATTTTTTGTTTTTTACAGAATAAATGATGTGTAAAGTGCAGCCTCAGACAACATTCCCCATATATGTATGGTGGGGTATAGTTCCTATAATAAAATTATATTTTAATATATATAATATTTTATATTTTTTGTAATTAAATTGTAATTACTATATTTATTTATAATAAAATTGAGTCAAAGAGGATGCAAATCCTATCAAAGCGAGTGCACGTACTCTCTTCGATTGTGTGCACGAGAGCAACACTCTCTGTCAAGGTCGGGACCTTTATAATAAGTAGAAATAATATCATCTCCCCTAATCATTTGGACTGTTATTGAAATACGGATTTATAAGATTGACTACACTGTGCAACATTCTAGAATAAATCATCGCATCAGTTCAGTCAGTGACGCCAAAAACATTAATCAACAAGATTATTCACACCATCAAAATACTGCAAGACAGTATTTAATACTAATATCACACAATTTAAATGGACGGGAACATGTTATAATGCAGCCAATGAGGGACACAACAGAACTGCCCAATCACCCTTCTCTGCAGAGCCAGATGATTCGTGACGTTACTTGGCTGCGTTCGTAAATTTGCTCTGGGAATCCGATCAGCACTCATGGAATGCCTCTCGCCCAATCAAATGACACGGTCTCTTCATAACGTTGAAGCCAGTGCGCGCTCCGGCGCTCTCAGCTCTCATTTACGAACGCAACACCCAGCCTTCGCGAAGCTCGCTGGTTTATTTTGCCTCTGCTACAACATTCATCTCTCCGTTGGCCGCCATTAAAAACACAACCAACCATGGAGTACAGGGGGGGGATTAACACTAACAACATGATTTAAATCAGAGAGGTGGACACTCTCTCATTTGCATCACAACACGGTGCGTTTCAGGAGTTTATTTGGATAAACTACACGATAAAAGAAGGGAAAACATGTGAAGAGAGGAGGGAGAAAGGCGAGAAAGAGACTGTGGATTCGGGATTCGGGAACCCTCGACGAGGGTTTGTTGTGGTTCCAGCAGCAGAGAGGAAAAGTACCAACACGGTCAAAGGTAAGAGCTTTCTTCATCTTCAACCAGCTTCAATTGGCCATGCAACACCATATCTAATAAGAACATTTGAATCTAATGAAAAGGTTGGGAGTATCCAAGTATATTAGCTCGCTAGGCTCGTTAGCCCTTTTATATCATTACATCAACTGTGTGTCTGCCCCCCCCCCCCTCTCTCTCTGACATCACCCGCTAGCATGTTAGCTTATCTGCAAGCTAACGTTGTTGTTCCCTTGTTAACTCTTTCGGTGGCCAGCATAGACAGTCATTTCCAAAGGGGTTGTTAATGTTAAAACATATTTACTTACTAGCCCGATCAGAAAACCTAAATCGATAGGTTGGTCTTAAGTCTACAAAAACAGGTTACCTTAGCTTAGCTTGTTATTGCCATTGGATTGGTCGTCAGCTAGCGTTGCTTGCTTGCTTAATGCTACCAGAGGCAACTTGCATTGGCCAGGTTAAACCAGGGCATGGTGCAGTATGGAAATAATAAGTTGGCTATCCAAACGATCCAGTCGTTGTTTAATACAGTTTAGGGAGCTTACATAGGTTAGGGAGTCCCCAAGAATGCCCAGTTGTTGCTGGTCAAAGAAAGTGCAATGTTTACTAGTTTGAAGTGTGGGTGTTCCCTTTTGCTTTTGGGTTTCAGGCATGTCTGGTGTAGCTTTGCAGAATACCTGTCCTGTATACAATTTATTTTAGTATCCTCTGAGACCCTCTGACATCTCTGTTTGGTTTTTAGGACCCCAGTCAGCTTCAACCTGATCTCCTTGGCAAGAGGAGCAGAAGTTTGCGGAACGCCTGATCCATGATGACCGAGGTCGGTGTGAAGTGGGCCTGTGACTATTGCACCTATGAAAACTGGCCGTCTGCGATCAAGTGCACCATGTGCCGTGCACAGAAGCCCAGTGGTCCAATCATCACTGAGGAGCCTTTTAAGAGCGGCCCCAGTCTAGAGCCCGGACCGGAGTGGGACCCCCCGAGCACAGAGGGCAGCAGCAGTCTCCTCATCTGCCCTGACTCCAGTGCCAGGCCCCGCGTTAAGACAGCCGGCACTGCTGAAACCAGCAGTAAGTGGTCATGTCAGATATGCACCTACCTGAACTGGCCCCGCGCCATCCGCTGCACTCAGTGTCTGTGTCAGCGCCAGAGGACCCACAGTCCCACAGAGTCCCCCCAGACCTCTGGCTCCAACGCAGGCTGCCACCCTTCCCCCCCACCGCCCGTGGACCCCTGTGAGGAGTACAACGACAGGAACAGACTCAACACCCGTGTGCAGCACTGGACATGCGCAGGGTGCACCTACCAGAACTATCCCAAGACCAGAAAGTGTGTGGTTTGCGACCACCCCAAACCCAATGAGGCTATTGAACTGGCTGAATCCGAGGACCCTTCCTCCATAATCAATGAACAGGACCGGGCCAGGTGGAGGGGGAGCTGCAGTGGAGGCCAGAGGAGGTCCCCACCACCCTCCAAGAGGGAGGCAGAGGTGAACATGGACTTCCAGAGGATTGAGCTGGCAGCTGGGGCAATGAGTAGCAAAGAGGAGCACGAGGTTGACTTCAAAAAGATGAAGCAGATTAAAAATCGAATGAGGAAAACAGACTGGTTGTTCCTCAATGCCTGTGCAGGTGAGTAGTTTTCAGAGGAAGTGTGTGTGTGTGTGTGTGTGTGTGTGTGTGTGTGTGTGTGTGTGTTTCATGCTGTTGGTGCGAATGAACAATGCACACTAGAGCAATCACCTATGCTTGTCCCTTGGACACTAGCCCAGAGTGAGAGTGAATTTATGACCTTTCGTTCCACCCTGTAATGATTCAACCTAGGCCTATCCAGTGAATTCCACTACACTAGAATACACATATTATGTGGTCAATGGTCTGAGCTCTCTCTCTCTGTGTGTGTGTGTGTGTGTGTGTGTCTCTAGTGTGTGAGTCCAGGAATACTTTGGCTGTTGTTCCTCTCTCTGTTTTGGATCTACCTGAACGTCCCTATAGTATATGTTCCACTGGTGAGAGGGCTCACTGTTCCTGTCCCTTTATTCCCCTGATAACAACACAGGCATTGTGAGGCTGGTCTTTATGGCTCTCCATGATGTCATGCACGGTGATGGCAGAGAGTGATGGTTCAGAGGCAATAGTTTGATTGTCTTTGTCCTGATAGCTGCTGTGTGGATTCAATTTCCTCCACATTCCTTTTGTTACTGGGTGTGCAGATGGCCTCAGTCTGTAAATGCATAGGTTTTGTAGCGCCGTATACCGACCACGTTTTGGTGTTGAAAGAAAACATTTCTGCTCTCGGCCAGCATTTTCTGTCCCCTTTGTCATCATTGTTTGGAGTACAATATTAGAAAGCTAGAATTGTGCTCTCTCTCTCTCTCTTTCTCTCTCTCATTCTCTCTGTGAGCAAGACTTTGCTTACAAACAAACAGTACCCTATGCCTATGCCTATGCTGAATGTACTTGAGAAACTTGTTCTGCAGGAGGAAGGCCTGTCTATCAGAAGAGTAATGAGTAAAAGAGTGGTGGAGAGGGGTAGAGGAGACTTTTCTGTTCAGTGACACTGACACGGCTGCTGTGTAGCAGCACTATGACCGCGCCATCGAAAAAACGAGTAAGTGCTTAGAATTTGATCCGGGTCCCATTGAACTCCAGAGTGTTTGTCCTTTGCTATGCTAAGAGTATCTCCCTGATAGTGGGAGAGTACTCCCTGGCCTGAGTGGATAAATGGCATGTCTGGTCAGGGAGTGACAGAGAGAGAGAGAGAGAGAGAGAGAGAGAGAGAGAGAGAGAGAGAGAGAGAGAGAGAGAGAGAGAGAGAGAGAGAGAGAGAGAGAGAGAGAGAGAGAGAGAGAGAGAGAGAGAGAGAGTGAGAGAGACTGCAGGTCTGGTAAGAGTCTCCCCTGGCTTCCAGTCAACACAACCTGTATACAGTGGTAGCTACTAGCCCGTGCTTAGGCCTATCTGCTGAGCCAAGCACCCGGCAGTAAAAATAGCCTTGGAGGGAGAAAAAAAACAAAAAAGTAGCCTTGACATGAGCACCCAGGCAAAGAAAATAAACATGAACACGACACATGACCACAGACACTGTCCTGACCTTCGCACTGATTTCCCTCCCCACGGTCTTACGTCCCCGTCTGGCTTTGGTGCGTGGCATTTAGGAATGGAGTCAGTATTGTGTCATATCGGTAGAGGGGCCCCTAGCTTATGCCTAGAATTGCCTCTCACAACTTGTTCAACTTTACAGATCATTAGCTGCCTTTATGACTCGCTGATGAATATATATTAGACAAGCAGAAATGTAGACTGTGCCACGATGAGTAGGTAGGTTATGTGCAAAGACAGATTGCATCTCATGGTGAGATCCAAACAGAATGAAATACAGTGTTTCCTCCAGGAATTTTTACAATGGTGGCGGGTAGTGCTGACCGAGCGAGCACAGCGCGCTCGCGAATTTTCGCGTGCACGCGCACGCGCGCTCAAAACAACGACGCAATTTCAGCCAAAACTCGAGGATGGATGGCCCAAAAAAATTAAATGTTTTCCTGTACTTCTCCCGTGTGTCTCTTATTGTCTGTGTCTGCATGTTTTTCCAGCATGTAATTCCGTTGTCAATAAAAACAAAAACACTGATCTGACGGTTTTTTTCACAACGTTATTACTTGTCACTTTAAGCCCAGGAGGGAGTTAGCGATTAGCGATGTTTAGCTTAGCTTAGTTTAACAGAAGTATCTTCACTTTTAACATGACTTCCCGTGGTCGTAGAGGGCTGGTCGACGGCTTAAAATGACCGTGTAGACCGTGTAGACCTTATCCAGCTATAGTCTTGTGTTTCTACCCCGGGCATAGCCGGTGTTATTCACGGACAAACACTCCTGTTAGAGTGGTTCTAGTACACTGGACATAGGTAACACATAGAGAGGCTTCTCCTCTCTCTCTCCATCCTACACTACACTACACTACGCATCCTATACTACACTACACTACGCTAGCTCGCGGTGTTCGGGTGACAGCCAGGGCGCGTTCGTAAATACGCTCTGGAAATCTGATCAGCACTCACGGAATGCCTCTTGTCCAATCAAATGACTTGGTCCCTTTATGACGTTGAACCCAGTGTGCGCTCCGGGGCTCTCAGAGCGAATTTACGAACGCAGCCTCAAGTTCAATACTCGCGACACACACGGACTGGTCCAGTTTCAGCGCTTGTGGGTGTGTCTAGCGCTGTGAAGGTCTGAAAAGCGGCCTAAATCTTTTTTTTTTTTTTTGGTTGAGAAATCTGAATGGTGGCGGAGGAAATTCCATCGTGGCGGACCGCCACGATGAAATGCATGTAGAGGAAACACTGAAATAGGCCTAAAACAGATGCGGGTATAATGGTGTTGGACATCAACATTGAGACCGGAGATGTTTCCCTGCAGTTGTACAGTCAGGAGGAGTATATTAGAACTCTCCTTGATGATGTATCCTTCATGCAGGAAGTGACTGAGCCGAGCAGCACATTCTGAGTAGTCTGAGTGAGCACTTCCTCAGATCTCTGGCTTTCATCTCATTTGGCAAGAGCGACCTTTCCCACTTGATGTTGTTTCAGTTCTGGTTATTATGTACAAAACTCAGATGATCCCATTCATTTGAGTTTTCCGCAGACGGAAACAGACAATGTTTGTGTAATATTGTTCTTTTGTTTCAGTAAGCCAACACTGCTGCTTTTGCCTGCAACTCAAGTCTTCCTGTTGCAAGAATATATGACCCTATAAAAACGACAACACTATGGTGTTGATTTGAACCAAGGTGCAAACATGCTATGCAATGCAAACTTCTGAATACTCTGTTACTCCTGAGTACTGTTTGTACTGAATAAATTAGACAAGTTATTAAGTTTATTATTATTTGTTAAAACTCAACCATGTCCTAAGTGTCTGCACTTCATGTTCATGAGCTATTCTCTCCATGGTATTATCTTTCCCCCCTTTACTCAAAATCCCCCCAAAAAACATTTCTAGAAGAGCACACACTCCTATCGATCTGGCCTCTTGATGGAGAGAGATTGTTTGCGAACTGTCACAATGCATTAGTAATCGGAGACATGACACGCTCCCACGTTCCAGACCAGGAGCTGTCAAGGTAACACACTGCTCTCCTTGCCAAAGAATGTCCTCACAAGGGGAGTCTGTTAAAATTAGCTAGCGCTTCCGGGGTCACTGCTGCTCTAGTTAACTTCTTCTCCTCGTTTCAGCCACAACAGATGTTGAGACTACCAGGGTGGGGGGGGGGGGGGGGAGAGTTGGTTGGTATGCTAGGCGTAGGCCAAGCTAACTAATGTGTACACAGTGTCCTCCGCCTGGTCTCGCTCCAAAACAACTACCATGTCAAGAGCTCAAGTTTCCCTAGCTGTAAACTGTGCTCCGTGGTCGTTTCACCTTCAGGTCAGCCAGAGTGTCCACTACTGGGGGAAAACTAGGCTGTGTGGTCAGTTATGGTCAACTTTAAGTAGGCCTAACGATGGTCAAGGGTTAAGATTCCACTCTCTCGATGAGCCTCATTCCTTGACTGTGGTTGGGAATCGTTTCACTTCAGGTCAGCCAGACCGGCCTCTACTACAAATCTAAATGATGCTCTGACCTCAGGAGAGGTTAGATTCCACTTCCCCCCACAGGCCTTGTCATGTTCAGCTCTTTAACGTCGATTGACTCGCTAAGACCCAGCTATGTAAATGAGCCCCAGATTCCCGCCTGTAGGCAAATTACAATTAATTGGTAGTGACTGGGAACAGTCTGAATTCGGCCTTGATGGACGGTGCTGTACAGCCTTTTTTAATGAACATGACAGGTTGTCAATTACATCTTGCGTTTCATTACCGCGGCGACATTTCTCTGGAGTCGCTCCAAAGCTCTAATCCAGTCAAGCTAGCTAGCACGCACATATTTCAAGTGCTCGGTTTCTGTCCTGCAGTGTCGATGCACACACCTGCCATAGGGGATGCACTTAAAAGTACACTGAGGCCTGGCCTTGTACACAAAGTGTTGAGTTCTTACAATGGCGAGGCTTGACACTGACAGCAGTGGATGTTCACTGTCAGGTGTGTTTCACAGTGAATAGCTACTAGCAGGGAGAGATGGCAGATCCCCCGAGTAGGGAACTCATTGTGTTTGGATCGCCACAGGGTGTATAACTCCAAACACGGCCTATATTTAATCTTGACAGGGTCTCAGATATGCAAGTGCTCCGTGTGAATAGAGAATGAGTTTCCTCCACCAACTCTCTCTCTCTCTCCTCCTGGCCCCTCCCTCTCTCCCTCCCTCTCTCCCCCAGGCGTGGTGGAGGGGGACCTGGCCGCCGTAGAGGCCTACAAGTCTTCCGGCGGCGACATCGCCCGGCAGCTCACGGCAGAAGAGGTCCGTCTCCTGAACCGCGTGTCGGCGTTCGACGACGGCTTCACCCTGGTCCATCTGGCCATCCGCTTCCAGAGGCAGGACATGCTGGCCATCCTCCTGACTGAGGTAAGCTACCAGGGGGGGAGGGGACGGATGGGGGGGAGACACTTTCACCACGCTGGCTGGAGGGGGGAGGGGATTAAGAGGCGTCAAATCTCAAATGCGCAGCGGCCATATAATATCCGGTAATACCATCTCCTATGATTAAGCGAAGCCATGAATATACTCTTGAGGGGATTTAACAGACAGCTCATTCATCCCCCTCTTCCCCCCCACACCCCCCTTCTGATAGTTCATATCAGCAGAATAGGGAAGAAGGCAGGGCAGGCTGGAGGAAATAAAGATGTATTGGTGTGTTATGTAGAGAGAAAGTCATGTTTATTCACTGAGAAAGAATATCGCTGATTCGTTGAGCTTCTTTTGGGGTGCATCAGGCTGCACTACCGAATGAAGTTAGCGAACGCTCACCATACTCTCCCGTCCTGATGATGATGATGATGATGTGCGTGAACCCAGTCGCTCCAAGGTGTCCTAAATCTATTATGCAATGAATACCCTGATCTGTTTGGACTTCTCTATCATATTAAAGGCGTCGGGGGCAATATAGACTCTGACCGTAATTGCAGTGGAAGTGTACTTTGAGGATTAGGTTGGAGGATTACACAGGGCTGCAGGCCGGCCATTGGCCCTCCGTGGGCGTGGTGCCATGGAGCTCATGTGAGCCGGTGGCACGCCGGCCCTGGCGGTGATTATCGGACGCACGGAAGGCCACACAATGACACAAGTGATTTTGCCAGGGCAGGGAGGGGCTGTTTACACCCATGCTCCAGCGATAGCCCTTCGATTGCCACTATGATTGTATTCATCGGGTCGGGGCAGTTTTGACATTCAGAATAGGCTACTCCTATGAGGCTAACCGTCGTATTTTTTTTTGCAGTTTTTTTTTGCCCGCACAGAAAATAGTGCCTCTGTTCCAGATGGCCCTCGTGATATTTTCAACAACAATAACCATGTCAACACACTTCATAAACCAATTATCTTTGTTTGACCTTTAAAACAACCCGATCTAGGCTGGTCTCATAAGAGACACTGATGGAAGAAAAAAATCAACCTAAAGACGGATCTGTGGGTTCGCACGCTGGAAAGATTGACCTAAAACATTTCAGAGTAGACGCACGGAAACAGATCGGCAGCAGCGTCGTAGTATTGCTCCAGGAGAGGAGATCCGTCTGAGAGTGTGTCCCGTTAATGAATGTACCCGCCCCTCCCCGCCCCCCCCTCCGACCCTCCAGGTGAGCCAGCAGGCAGCCAAGTGCATCCCGGCCATGGTGTGCCCCGAGCTGACGGAACAGATCCGCCGGGAGATCGCAGCCTCCCTCCACCAGCGCAAGGGAGACTTCTCCTGCTACTTCCTGACCGACCTGGTCACCTTCACTCTGCCAGCAGGTGACACCTCACACACCCACTCCACCACGCCACTCCCCACCCGCCTGCTTTTACAGCGCCCTCAGTGATCATGAACGATGAACGTGAATGCGCTCCAGTCACTTGTGTATTTGGAGCGTACTATCACCACCACGCAGAGAGAACAGCCCCGGATGCTTCAATGCAGTGGCTTTGCTCTGATGTGTTGAAACGCTTGAGAAATAGGCCTGCATTTGAAATGCTTTGAAATACGTACCTACAACAATAGGATTGTCTTTTCTTGTTTAAATATGTTTTTAGGGCATTTCTGCTTAATTGGCACAGAGACAGTAGAGATTGACAGGAAGGATGGGTGAGAGAGAGTGGGGGGGATGACATGCAGGATAGGTTGACGGCCGGAATGGAACCAGGGACCCAGCGATGACATGGCATGCGCCCTTAGTGTGCTACTCCACTTACGTGTCCTCTTTATTATTTAATGTTTTACCGGAAACAGGAAGAATGTAGGCGAGGCTTGTAGTGCAGCTCCTGTAGTTTTGGAGAGAGGGTAGGGTGTTTGCCCTAGCATAATATTTGCATTGAGTTGTGCACTTCAACATAGAGTTCCCAGTTGTAGATTCTGTTTCAGAGCAGCCGCGGGTCTCGGGAGGAAATATTACTCAGGGTTCATCGGAAGATTTGAATGTTTTCTGTTATGCCAAGTATTTCTGTGCAGGCAGAACTTGGCCCCAGGCCACCACAAGGGCGCTCTCTTAGACAAAGTCGGTGCATTCACCATTGAGCCAGAGAATGGCCACCAGTGTTCTGTGTACACTGTTCAGTATGCACAAAAACACAGCTACTGCAAAGAGTTCATGTTTACATTCTGCCATTGACAGTGTGTTGACATTTGAATGGAATGGCATTTTGAAAAAAGCATGTGTTTCCTCAATGTATTTCCCCTATCTTCACTGTGCTAGTTATTAGTGCCGGTGGTCTGTGCAGCCTTTGGACACGATACAAGTTAATTTGTACTTCTTTTTGTTTTGTTCGCTTCTTGTAATTCTGTGATGTCATGTATATTCGCAGACATAGAAGACTTGCCCCCTGCAGTCCAAGAGAAGCTGTTCGACGAGGTCTTGGATCGGGACGTACAAAAAGGTTAAGATCTTGAAACACGACGCTCTGAGTTTCATGTTCACTCCCTATGTGCATGTTCATCATACAGCTTTAAGGCCTGCGTAGATCCTGGATACGGATTCACCACGAGAATCAGATATGTGTTAGATCTCTGTCTGTGTGCGTGCGTGCGTGCGTGTGAGATGAGCCGTATGAAGTGAAGTAAGAGCCCTCCTCCTCTAGTACCCACAAGCTGCTCCTGTCCCCAGCTACACCGCCTCACCTCACGGCAGCCTCTCACTCTAATTAGGCTAATTGATCTCTCTCATTTCCCTCCCACACACTTACCCAATGACACTCCCAATGACACTTACCCAATGACTCTCCTGGGACACACTGTGTGTGTGTGTGTGTGTGTGTGTGTGTGTGTGTGTGTGTGTGTGTGAGACTGTGTGCACGACTGTGTGCGTGTGTGTGTGTACATGAGCGTATATCTCCCCCCTTCACCATCTTTAACTAGCTGGTTGTTAGCATTGCAGATCTCGGGGGTGTCATGTGACCTATTTAAGCTGGTGTAATTGGGTTACAGGGGAGATGGCTGCTCCACTTGATTGTTGCCACGAGAGAATGAGAGTAGCATGAATAAAGTCATTGAGCGGTGTTGCCGTGTCCTCTTTCTCTCCTCTTGTGTGTGCGTGTACGTGCGTGTGCGTGTGTGTGTACGTGTGTGCGTGCGCAGAGCTGGAGGAGGAGTCTCCCATCATCAACTGGTCTCTGGAGCTGGGCACCCGCCTGGACAGCCGGCTGTACGCCCTGTGGAACCGCACGGCCGGGGACTGCCTGCTGGACTCTGTGCTGCAGGCCACCTGGGGCATCTACGACAAGGACTCCGTCCTCCGCAAGACCCTCCACGACAGCCTGCACGACTGCTCCCACTGGTGAGCCACTGCCGAGCCCTCGTTATTGGCAGGACTGTGGATTACCACTGCTATTGTAGCCTTGAAAAGGCCCTGTCAGTCCCAGTCCCCCCGCCGCCCCTCCCTCCCCCCCCCCCCCCCCCGGGCCGCTGTATTGTACATGACTCACTCTGTGTGGGCCTGACATGGGTAATTGTCAGCATAACAAACAGCTAATTATGCCTCCCCAATCGGTGAAACTAAAATGAATGCCGCACAGTTTTGTGTACAATATGTCAGATAATTAGGTCCCAAACAAATGAATGTCAGCCGCAATAATGCGATGTTATGTAAGCGTTGAGATGGAGACACATGCGGCGGGGGACTCGATAACAAAACACTCAACGACCGAACTGACGGCCATTGTAGCTCCCATCGCTTATGTCCCTGTCGTCTAGTACAATGGACGAGCCGCTGTGGGTCCCGTGTGCACGGGTGCAGGTCGTGTTACGTGCAGGCGGACTGACGTGTGTGTGTGTGTGTGTGTGTGTGTGTGTGTGTGTGTGTGTGTGTGTGTGTGTGTGTGTGTGTGTGTGTGTGGTTTCAGGTTCTACACGCGGTGGAAGGAGTGGGAGTCGTGGTACTCCCAGAGCTTCGGGCTGCACTTCTCCCTGAGAGAGGAGCAGTGGCAGGAGGACTGGGCCTTCATCCTGTCCCTGGCCAGTCAGGTAGGCTGCTGCTGCCGCTACACCACCATCATCATCATCATCATCATCATCATCATCATCACCACCACTACTATCACAAAAACCACCATCACTACTATCACCAAAACTAACACTACCATCACAAAAACCATCACCACCACCACCAAAACCATCACCACCAAAACCCCCACCAAGACCACCACCACTACTATCACCAAGACCACCACCACTACTATCACCAAAACCTCCACCACTACTATCACTAAGACCACCATCACCACTATCACCAAAACCACCACCACTAATATCACCAAGACCACCACCACTACTATCACCAAGACCACCACCACTACTATCACCAAGACCTCCACCACTACTATCACTAAGACCACCATCACCACTATCACCAAAATCACCAAAATCACCACCACTACCATCACCAAAACCACCACCATCATCACCACTATCACCAAAATCACCACCACTACCATCACCAAAACCACCACCATCATCACTACCGTCCACAATCCTCCACCCTTTTCCTGACATGGTCACTTGTGTCCTCTCCTCCACTGGGCCGGCCATGGACCGGTGGAAGAGATATGGTAGAAACCAACATCGTAGGCTTATCCATCCATGCGGGGGAAGTGCTCACTCCTCCCCCGAACACGCTGTCGTCCTTCAACCTGACAACATGTGACCTTGCCATGACAGTCCTGTAGACGTGGAGCCACTAGACAGGCTACTGCCATTACTATTCAGAGCATTGGCCATCCTACTCAGTGAAGGAGGTTGTCATGGGATCAGACCTGCCTTCCTTACCATGTCTCTTAGGACTATGATGAAATCCCCCCCCCTTTTTTAATGAAAGGTTTTGATGTGATATACATGTTTATCCAAGAGGGGGTTATGGCTGCAATAGCCAGGGATTTGTGGTTTAGTTTTTCAAGTCAAGAGTTCAGAGACGACGGTAAATCAAGTTGAAATAACACTTTAACGGTCTTCTTCATCTGATTTCGATTGTCTTGTTTTCTCCCCGCTCCCCCACAGCCTGGAGCCAGCCTGGAGCAGACTCACATTTTCGTTCTCGCACACATTCTTCGTAGGCCGATCATAGTCTACGGAGTGAAGTATTACAAGAGTTTCCGCGGGGAAACGCTCGGCTACACCCGTTTTCAAGGTGAGCACCGGACCACGCGACGTTCCGAGTCGACGTAAGCAGAATAGTTTATGGATGTATGCATGCAGGGTTCCTCACGGGTCCTTGAAATCCTTGAATGTTTGTGAATTTGAGAAAGAAATCATCAAGGTCTTAAAGGTTTTTGAAAATAGACATGGGTAATTGAAAGTGCTTGAATTCCCCTCTCTCTCTCTCTCTAAAAAAAAATATTCAAAAATAATGTTTTACTTGGCTCATCAACTAGTTCTGTCTCAAACTATGCCATGTTGGGTCCTTGAATTTGAGGGAATTGAGTCTTGAAAGGTGCTTGAATTTGATGTTTCAGAAGGTGTGGGAACCCTGTGGATGGGTGGGTGGACAGTCCATGTTTAGGTCTCTGCCCATAGCTGTTAGGGATCGCTTCATAGGAAGCCAGGGCCAGTCTCTGGACCCAGACCTGTAAAAGCTATTAATTTCACCTTAGAGTGGGTGATAGGATTTTAACAAGTTGCACCTGGACTGTGTGTGTGTGTGTGTGTGTGTGTGTGTGTGTGTGTGTGTGTGTGTTTCTGAGTAACCTGCGGTCCCTGAGACTGCCCACCCCCCTCCTCCCCCATGTATGAAGCCTATTGGGAACACATGAGTCCATACCACAGTTTAATGTGAAAGCTAGGGGCCCCTGGGCGGGGTTACATAACATAACCGCGCTGCAACATTGAATATGTATTTAGGCTATTCTGAATAGCCTAAATACATATTCAATGGAACGTTCATTGGGAGCTTGATTGTTATGGATTAAGGGGGTCTGGTTCAGATCGACATGGGGAATGCCTGCGTTGGCTGAATAATTCAGCCAACGCAGGCATTCCCCATGTCGATCTGAACCAGACCCCCTTAATCCATAACAATCAAGCTCCCAATGAACGTTCCATTAAGATAATTCATGGATAATTAGCAGGGCTCTACAGTGCGACCATTTCACTCGCATTTGCGACTAAAAATACATCTGTGCGACTAGAGAAATAAATTCACGAGCACACGTGCGAGTACAGATTTTTTTTTTTTTTTTTTTTTTTTTAAATTCTAAAAATAAATCTGCGCGAACCGTGTGGCCACATTTTAAGCCGTCAGCCAGCCCGCTACGACCACGGGAAGTCATGTTAAAAGTGAAGTTACTTCTGTTAAACTGGCGCTAAGCTAACATCGCTAATCGCTAACTCCCTCCTGGGCCTTAAAGAGACAAGCGCCCTTTTCTCATCTCAAGCTTCATTAGCTTCATTAGCTCACCACATCTACAGATTTGGTCCCACACACTCCAGATTTGAACCCAAGGTTACAACCAGGGTTAACTACCCAGGGTAGAAAGTAGAAAGCTCTCAGACCTTCAGAACCCATTGAAAGTAGTGGAGGTACTCCAGAAGTCCAAATGCATCTCTAATCCTAGGAAACCCTAGGAAGCAAGTTGCCTAATGGCATGAAAATGCAACATGTTGTACTTGAGTGTGGCAGAGAGGTGGGACCCCCGGGGATGGTGGTGTGCTAACAGCTAGCCGCCGCAGAGGCACCGTGCTGGGCTGGCCACCTCCACATGTCACCACCCTGGGCAGCATGGGGCTGGGGACTGGTCATCTGGATGTGGGGTAGTTTAATACCCCTAGATGTGGAGTTGTCTGGCCACCGTGTGTGACTGATGTAGCCTGACCCAGCAGCAGGGAGGTGGGCAGCATGGAGACAGACCTCTGCATGGCCTGGCTGGGCTGCTAGCTGACAGACCTAGCCCTAAAGCCTGGCTGGGCTGCTAGCTGCTAGCTGACAGGCATGACATGGATGAATGAATGAACATGCTGCTAACCAGGAGAACTTGACACAGCTAGTTACCATAATACAATGCCATCAACTCTGCGTCTAGTAGGGCTGTAGGCATGGGCCAATGTGTGATTTTGGTGCAAAAATTGCAAAATCACTAATAGAAATGTGTTATAATTACATTTTTCACTGTGCTCCTAAATTTCTTTGTGTGCCCCTAACATTTTTCATTTAGGAGCACATGTGCTCCTAGTGAAAAAGGTTAGCGTAGAGCCCTGATTAGGGGGGAGGGGTAAGGCCGCCATACTGAAGCAGTTGAAATCAGATGTGTTTAGAGAAATCCGGTCAAAAGTCAATGTGCTATATTGAGCTGAGAGCAGGGCTGGTGAGTGGAGTGGAGAAGGGGAGGAGAGGAGAGGAGTGAAGAGGGGAGGGGAGGGGAGGGGAGGAGAGGGGAGGGAAAGGAAAGGAGAGGAGGGGAGAGGGGAGGGGAGGAGTCTGCTGCTGTGGTGACTGGGCCCCAGGAGTCTGCTATAGTGACTCTGCCCCCCCACCCCACCCCACCCCCCCCCTGCCTCCATGGCACATTTAACAGGCAGAGTGATTTGTAGCGTGCTGCTGGCCCAGGGCAGGATGTGGGCCCAGTAGCGGAGCTCCACGGGGAGGCCCGGGGCTCATGAAAACCAGGGCACCCAGGGAGCACAGCACAGAACCAGTCCAGCCCAGCACAGCACAGGCCTGCTCACTGCTCACAATGGGCCGGTTGTTCAATACCCCAGACCCCCCCCCACCCCCCCGGCCCTGGGGTAAGGCCACTAGTGCACAGTCAGAAAGTAAAATTGTGCCTCGCCTCATTCAGTGATCACACACACGGTGTGAGTTGAGGCAGAAATGGTGTTTCCCTAGAGGAGGTCCGGTCTGGAACCAGGCGCTGTGTCACGGCATGCGTGTTGTTGCAGCCATAGGACATCACACTCATAACACTCACCCACCCAGGAATGTTGATCTGAATGTCAGTGTCCGTTCTATGAACTCTTATTTTCTATGGCAAACAGCGTTCCACCTTATTAACGTGTGTGTGTGTGTGTGTGTGTGTCCGTGTGTGTGTGTCTGTCTCTCTCTGTGTGTGTGTGTGTGTGTGTGTGTATGTATGTATGTGTCTCTGTGTGTGTGTGTGTGTCTCTGTCTCTGTGTGTGTGTCTGTCTGTGTGTGTCTGTCTGTCTGTCTCTGTGTGTGTGTGTCTCTCGCTCTCTGTGTGTGTGTGTGTGTGTGTGTGTGTCTCTCTCGGTCTCTGTGTGTGTGTCTGTGTGTGTCTCTCTCTCTCTGTGTGTGTGTGTGTGTGTTTGGCTGCCTGCCTGCCTGTAGGTGTGTATCTGCCTCTTCTGTGGGAGCAGAGCTTCTGCTGGAAGAGCCCTATCGCCCTGGGCTACACGCGGGGGCACTTCTCTGCGCTGGTTGCCATGGAGAACGACGGCTACGACAACCGCGGCGCAGGCGCCAACCTCAACACTGACGACGACGTCACGGTCACCTTCCTGCCGTTGGTGGACAGCGAGAGGAAACTGCTACACATACACTTTCTCTCTGCACAAGAGGTATTGTGTGTGTGTGTGTGTGTGTGTGTGGGTGGCCTATAGAAGTCCCAGATGGATGTGTGTCCCTCCTGTGAGGTTGAGAATGTGTTGGTGTGTGAGCGTGACTGTAGTAGGCGGTAGAGTCTGGTGACTGCTGCGGCTCGTGATGTCATGGTCTGTGTGCTGCACTGTGAATAACAAGAGACGTGCGACCCTGAGTAACGTCTGGTGGTCCCCCCCTCTACCCTCTCTCTTTCTCTCTCCATCCTTCCTCTCTCTCTCTCTCTCTCTCTCACTCCTGTTTCTCTCTCTCTCCATCCCTCCCATCTCTCTCTCCATCCCTCCCGTCTCTCTCTCTCTCTCTGTCTGTCAGATGGGGAACGAGGAGCAGCAGGAGAAGCTGTTGAGGGAGTGGCTGGACTGCTGCGTGACAGACGGAGGCATGCTGGCCGCCATGCAGAAGAGCTCCCGCCGCCGCAACCACCCCCTGGTCACCCAGATGGTGGAGAAGTGGCTGGACGGCTACCGCCAGATCCGCCCCTGCGCCTCGCTCTCTGACGGCGAGGAAGAGGAGGAGGACGAAGACGAGTGAGGGGGGGCGGGGGGTGACGAGGACAGAGACCAGGAGAGAGAGAGAGAGAGAGAGAGAGAGGGAGAGAGAGAGAGAGGCACCGCGCTGTGGGAGGCCACGACCGTGCCGTCACTCCACACCCACGGACAGCCCCTGTTGGCAGGAGACAGAAGCCCCTAAACGGGGGAGGGGGGGGGCCACCCCTTCATACGCCTCCTCACCTCAGAGAGCCACTGAGTCACTCTGCCATCTCAGCACTGAAGAGAGGAGGCCGGATCCCAAGGAATACACTCAACACCAAAACCATAACAACAACCAGGACAGCATCAGTCAGCATCCAGACAAAATGGAGGAGGAACTGACCGATCTTTAAAAAACTCCTGCTGCAAAAAAAAAGGAAAAAAAAAAAGTATTACCTTATTATTTCAAATAAAGGATTCTAGTTGGTTCATGTTAATCATCTTTTAAAAAAGATATTATTTTCTCCCCCCCCCCCCCCAAAGTGTAAATCTTTACCCCCCCCTCCTCCCCCATCATCGTAATAATAATGCATGTGATCTGTAAGTTACATAATAGGATAAAACATACCAGCATCAAAGACAGGAATCTTCACCGAGGCTCATGACGGACACCTGAGAAAGCACATTTTACTATTAGTTTTCCCCCCCACGCCCCCTCCCCGCCCTGTACCCCCAGACTTTGTATCAATTCAGTTATTATTGGAATAGTTGCCATGTCTCAGACCCCTAAAGCAGAGAAGAACCAGTATAGTTAGGAAGTTATTATATTTAAGGAAACTTAAAGCTGCACTCGTTAAGAAAAAAAAATCTATTTAGAGAAGAAATATGCCGGACAGAATTTGCTTAAAGCTAATGAGTTATCCCATGTGTGTATCTATAAGGTTAAAGAAGAGCATCTATTTTTCTTGATTGTTTATCCCGTTTTTTTTTGCAAGCCTTCTGCAAAATCCTTAAAAAAAAAAAAGTTGAATGGTATATTTATTTGTTTAGAGGAGCTAGTGTGCAGAGGCGCTAAATACTTTATTCTGCCCTGTTTTTGGAATTATTGTTTTTCTCTTTGTGTTTTTCTGTTTGACTATTCAATCTTGAAGAATTTTATGTTGCACAAAAATACATATACTTTCTGTGAGGAAAAAAAAACTGTACAAGTTTACTGACATTTTTTTTATGTGTGATTTTAGTACCTCATTTTGATGTTACAAGCGTGGGTGGTTGTTTCGGTGGGAACAGAGGAAAAGACAAACCAAACACTCGACTTCTTTCTAAGGAGAGCATTAACATTAAATAGACTCACTCATACCTTGTTGTTGTTGTCGGTGTATATGTTATTTTACCTCCACGAGTCTCTAGTCTGTGGGTTAGCTGTCGGTCAGAGACTCGTAGGACTGCACGACGTTGAATACATATCATAAATACAGTCCTCTGAATTTGTGTAAACAAACCTACTCCCATGGAAAGATGCAGAGCGTTCTCGTTAAACCATCTCTCCAGAGAAGGGCCCCTGGACGGAGGAGGAGGACTTCCAGGGGCCCTCTGTTGCCTGGCTAATTAGACACAATAGATAGAACAACACATGATCCAGGGCAGGGTGACAGTGGTTCACCCCACTGGTAGTGTCCTTGAGGGGGTAGATTCTCACATCCTTGCCCATGGGGGAATATGACACCAGCCTCACTCTCTCCTCAGCTGCTACTGGTCCCTCGAAGCTCCGGTTCCACTGGGGCTTACGCTCTCTCTCTCTCACACACACACACACACACAAGCAGTCTCCTTCATTGGTTGTGCTGGTGCATGATATCCCATTAGCCTTCTCTATCATTCAGTGGAGCTTTTAGTTAGAGACACCAGTAGGCTATTAACTTTCCATTCTAGATTCTTTTGACATATCTCGCCCTCGTGAGCAAGCTTATTTCTGCTTTAGACAAATATTACATAATTCCATACAAAAGTCAATGTAGGTATGCCAACATCATCAACCCATGTAAGTCCAGAAATCCATGGAGGTCTTTATAGAGTTGTTCTTTTCATAAATGAGCTGATCTATATCTGTCTGTGTGTACTGATAAGAACATTGATATCACTGAAAGCCCTGCAACACCCACCCTTCCTGTTTGGACTTGGGAGAATTGATATCAATTTCTGTCACATGCTGCCCCCTTGTGGCAGAAGCAGAACAGTAGTACCGGTACATGATACTGTCAGTTATAAGTAACTACAAATGTATCATCTCAAAGAATAAGGATAACATGATTGGTATGTTTTATACCCTCTGACATACTAGAAAGGGCAAGCATTTCTATTATAAATCATGTCACTCAGCCATCAAGCAATCACACAGTCTTATACACACATGCACACACACACACACACACACACACACAGACATTTTGATCTCAGAATTGTATCTTTTATTTGAACTGCACTGAATGCTAAATGTTCACCTTGTACAAGAAACAAATACAAATACTCACACTAAAAACAAAACATACTGCTGGCTGCCTCTTCTTTTGCTATTGTTGGGACACTAAGTAGGAGTTTTGCTATTGCTCTTACAGAGTACAGGACGCCCCAAAGAACCTGGCCTTCAATAGCACAAAGAAAATATAAGAAGGAGAGAGAGAGAGGGTGGATCACGTAGGACTATGGTTATAGGAACATTTAACTAGGCAATACAAATCTAACAGGACTCTGCAAAACTCTTTAAACACCAAAAACATGGGATGCGTCTTGTTATATAAAAATACCACAATGGAGGGGAGGAGGGAGAGAGAATATCCACACTACCCAGATTATTCTTGTTTTTCTTTCTCAAGACAATTTTTTGGGAAAAAACGATATCTGCAAAAAAGTGTTTTCCTGAGTCATTTAAGGAATGAAAGTTTGCTTTAACCCTTTCCTGCCCACAGAGAGGTGTGACGCGGGCGCCGCCTCAACCGCCTGAAGGTCCGAGAGTCACGAGGGGAGAGTCAGACGGCCTGTCCGTTCACCACCGGCCGCCAGGACTCACACCCAAATGTCCTTTTAGCCAACAGAGAAAACCAGAGACAGTGTCCTCTTGCAAACAGTGAGAAAAGTCACACACACATCATCTTTAGTGATTATAAACAATGTCCTCTTGACAGCTGCACGAAATGTCTCTTTTTTTTTTGTCTTTCTTTTTTTTTTTTTTGCCAATAAACAAAAAGCACATGACGTCCTCTTGTTGACAGTGAGACGTGGTGTCACACGGTGTCCCTTCCTCCAGCATACACACACACACCGCTATGGTCGAGACCATTGTCACTTTGAGGTTCAGAGAAATTCACTCCTCTGTCTCTGGGGCTTTATAATACGTCCAATGACCTCCGAGACAGGCGTGAAACGAATTACAATCAGACATTAAGGGCATGTGGTTTTTGAACACTGCCCTAGAATACTGGGAACAATATTGATTAGAACTGACTTGATATTACAGTTTCAGATTTGAGTTGGAACTGAAGTGTCGGGTTGTGTTTTCAGCCTCCTCAAAGCTGATGTTCTCTGAGTGTGTGTGTGTGTGTGTGTGTGTGAGTGGCCAACACTATCATTTTCCTTCATTCCATAGAAACCAGCTATGCTTTTTTTCCTTTGTTCTTGCAGATGTATTTATTTGGTCAGTGTTCAGCAAACACATGCCCTCGCTTGGTAATGCAACAACTTGTTGTCATTCTCCACCTTTCTGCTGTGTAAAAGCGCTCTCTGGTGGTGGGAATATGTAACTGACAACTGTGCCACAGGATCTTGGTGACAAGATTTGGTCAGGAAAGGGTTAAAGTTCCCCTCTATAGATTACCTTTACTGATAAGCAATCTTGTCTTTTCCTTTTTGTTTGATGAATGATAAATATATATAGTTTATAATCATTTTTAGTCTCATTTCTGCCTTTCACACTGAAGATCAAAAGAAAAATATTCTCTTTTGGGGCGTAATACAGTATGGACTGAGAGGAGACCTAACAACACACAAAGTTACATAAGATGGGGGCAGGGGGGGGGGCAGGGGTGGGGGTAGTGGGTTGGGGGGAGACTGGGGGAGGGGAAGAAGGGGGGGGGGGGGTAAGGTCCAGTAGCACATGATGCCAAAGGTTTCTCTTGTGTTCTCCCATTGGGTGTAAATCAAGGAAGCGGGCCTCCCCATGAGCTCTGAGGTGTGGGGCGGTGGCGGGACCGCGCGCCACGTCTCCCACGGTGCTAACACTGGACTCGTCCCAGACAACAACGAACAGGCTACTTCCCCAAAGAAGAAAAACAACAACAAAGAGTAGAGAGTTGGTACTGCGAACCCAAAGAGACAGAGAGAGTAAAAACGAAAAAACGTTAGAGTACAAATCCGTTCGGAAAACGCTTCACCGTTCCCCAGTGCTGAGTGGCAGCAGGCTGCGTTGTTCACTGTCCCTTGGTCCCAGTTGGTTTGTGGAGTCGGTGTGTCGGTTTGTGAAGTGGAATTGGTTGGTTTGTTTGAGTGTCGTTTTTTTTTTTGAGTGATGGTTTTTTTGAGTGTTGTTTTTTTTGAGTGTGACGTTTGCTTTTCCCTCTCTGATGCTATTGCTCGGTGAGGTGCTCTCTGGTCTCTCCATGTTTGGAGGGCTGGTTGGGCGAGGGGGCCTGGGAGGGGTGTGTACCAGAGGGCAGGGTGTGGGCGATGGGTACTCCCCCTGGCACCATGCCCGCCATCGCCCCCGGGAGGCCCCCTGGGGCCACGCCCACTATGCCCGGCGGGTACCTGGGGAGAGGAGGGTCAGAGGTCAGCTGAGGGGTCAACTGTGGACAGAGAGACAGAGAGACAGGTGGACGGACGGACAGAGAGACACAGAGACGGACAGACAGACAGAGAGACAGGCGGACAGGCGGATCTATACATCTGTATCTTTTACATCTGACTCCACTCCACAAATATGGGGGGGAACAAGGGGTCCTGCATACTAAACATTTGGTGTGACACATCTCTACATCCTGCACATGCTCATTACAGAAAAGAAACAGAAAACAAAAGTGTCTCGTCGTCTGAGGAGTTTGAAACAGGAGCGTGAACACCACCACCATCCATGCTAACTGTAACCCTCCAACCCTTACTTTAGGCTACTGCCCCTCTCTCTTGACCTCAGTGATGGGTTACTTAATATAGCCTAAAAAAGGGGGTGGGGGTGGGGGGGGTGTTTGGGGGGGAATTGGGAGCAGAGGTGATATACAGTAGCACACAGCAGCAGTCAGATGAGAGGTGAGGTCATCACAAGGTTGTGTACATCCAGGACCGGCAGAGAGGCGCTGGCACCGTGGATATCTAGAGTTCTGGAGGTATTTACCTGGTCCTGATTTAGGTATTAATTTTGTCTTGGGGGACACCGGTTGTTAGGGCCTGAAGAGTTTGGTTGACTTGGCTGTATGAGAGGAGCACATGGAGGTGGACAGACGGAGGTCAGCTGGAGGAAGGAGGAGATCTTAGCCTGACAACAGCTACTCTCTATGGGGGAGAGGAGGAGGGGAGGGGGGGGGGGGGAGGTCCACTACGAACATACTAGTGTACATACTAAATACATCACATTGTAATCTGAATTCAATGACTTTCTTATTTGTTTTTTTTCATCCAGAACTATCAGAAAATAGTTCAAAATCAAACATTCTGGGATCTATTTTGAGGTTATGCTGTGAGATAAATAACAAAAATGAAAACTAAAGAAAGGGGATGATTCAAGAAGGAGACAGACAGACAGACAGACAGACAGACAGTAGGGCAGTAGTGCTTCCTTGTCCTACCTGTAGGCGGCGCCGTTGAGCTCAGGGTGGACTCCTTGCTGGTCCATAACTGCCCACGGTGCCGTGGTGACAAAGAACTCCTTGTTGACGCAGTTTCTTAGGCTGTCAGGGATACGGCCTACGATGGTGGTGGTGGTGGGGGGGAGACACACACACACACACACACACACACACACACACACACACACACACACATACACACACAGGGAATAGAGGGCCAGTTACAATAGAGCACACATACACACACTAACCTGAATCAAAGCGCCACACACAACCACACACACAGACACACACACACCCACACACACACACACCCACACACACACACACACCCACACACACACACACACACACACACACACACACACACACACAGAAGCCATAACTTCTGGGGGGGATGAAAGACAAAGCCGGCTCTGCACTAATGAGTTCAGCCTGACAAACATATCTGGCTCGGCTACACAATCGCAAATTAACATCATTTAACAATGTGGATGTTATCTGGGAGCCCCTCCCCTGGGCTCTGGGGCTGCGTGCGACAGACAGGCTAATGATGACATCTATTAAGGCCCCCCAGATTTAATAACGGTTGCACAGGACCTATTGAAGTGGAAATGTGACATCTGGGGGAAGAAAGACGCTTATTAGAGATGGGGAGGGGGAGGGGGGGGGGGTGGCTGTGGGGAGACGACGGGGAATGGAGCTGTGTGATGACCTCTACAAAAAGGCCAGTTTAGGGACCCCTTGAAGTTGAATGTCCCCCAGAGGGAGGTGTGGTACTGTGACCTGAAGGGGGAGTGGGGGGGGGTTGTGTGGGGTGCTGTGGGGGTGTTGTGGGGGTGCTGTGTGGTTGTTGTGGGGGTGCTATGTGGGGTGTTGTGGGGGTGTTGTGGGGGTGTTGTGGTGGTGTGGGGCTGCTGTGTGGGTGCTGTGGGAGGGTGCAGCAGGGGGAGGGAGAGGGGAGGCGTACCGGTGATGGCTCTTCGGATCTCGGTGGCGGCCGCCTCTCTCATCTCCAGGGAGGCCTGTTCACTGTACCAGGCGGTGTGGGGCGTGCAGATCAGATTAGGAGCATCCTTCAGAGGTCCCTGGGCGAAACTGAGACACAGAGACAGAGAGAGAGAGAGAGAGAGGGAGGGGGAGGGAGAGAGAGAGAGAGAGGGAGGGAGAGAGAGAGGAAGGAGGAGGGAGAGGGAGAGGGAGGGGAGGGAGAGAGAGAGAGGAAGGAGGAGGGAGAGAGGAAGGAGGAGGGAGAGGGAGAGGGGGGGAGGGAGAGAGAGAGGGAGGGAGGGGGGGAGGGAGAGAAAGAGAGACGGAGGGAGAGGAAAGAGAGAGTGACACACAGAGATAAGGTGTGTGGCGAGAGGAGAGAGTAAACAAGTGTGAGAGGGAGAGGAGGGACGTGAAGAGATGAAAGAGAGAGAGAGAGAGAGAGAAAGAGAGAAACGACGAGAGAGCAAATGTCAGACTCCATCAGTCACGAGGGGCCAGTGGCCTTATCCTCTCTCCTCCCCCCGCAGCCTCACTAACAGACGCTGTGGCTTATCCACCCCCCCTTCCCCCTTACACTCCCCTGCTTCCCCCAGGTCTGTGGCCTGTGTGGAGAGAGAGAGAGAGAGAGAGAGAGAGAGAGAGAGAGAGAGAGAGAGAGCGAGAGCGAGCGTCAGTGATATGATTTGATTTAGTGCAGGATGCGGGGGCCCACCGGTTATGAAACGCTCCGGTGTTGACACAGCGGGTCAGCGGAGCATGATTGCTTCAGCGCCCCGGTTCAGCGACCGGGCCTCCATTTCAGACGCCCCTCTGTTCAACGTGAGCCCTGGCTCATAACTCCCTAACACCGCCCCCCCCCGCCACTCCTCCCCCAGCCCTGCCCCCCCCCCTCGCCCCGACGCGTGAACAACCACAACAACAACAACAATAACCACGAGAAACATCGAAAACACCGCTGAGAGGTCTCTTAAGGGGGAGGTAATACACCCGGGGTAAAAACCGGTAAACCGTGTGTGTCCGCCTGTTTGACCGGTTGAGAGATGGGGGTCAATTGCCTTCAACGGCGACCCCCACCCTCCATACCCCCCACCCCCCCCCAACGTCTACTGGGTAGAGTTTCCTGTGACATTCAAACCACCTCTCTGTGTTCCGTCTCTCCTTCCCCTCACAGCGCTGGAGGCCCCGTCAGCAGGTTCAGTGTCTATGTCCATGACTCACAGTCTGTCTGTCTGTCTGTCTGTCTGTCTGCCTGCCTGTCTGTCTGTCTGTCCACCTACCTGTTTGTCCATCTGTCTGTCTGCCTGCCTGTCTGTCCACCTACCTGTGTTTCTCCATCTGTCTTGTCTGTCTGTCTGTCTGCCTGCCTGCCTGTCATGCCTGTTAACCCGTCAGCAGGTTCAGTGTCTTTATCCGTGACTCATAGTATGTCTGTCTGTCTGTCTGCCTGTCTGCCTACCTGTGTTTGTCCATCTGTCTGTCTGTCTGTCTGTCTGTCTGTCTCTCTCTCTGCCTACCTGTGTTTGTCTGTCTGCCTGCCTGCCAGTCTGTCGGTCTGTCTGTCTGTCTGTCTGTCTGTCTGTCTGTCTGTCTGCCTGCCTGTCTGTCTGTCTGTCTGTCTGTCTGTCTGCCTGCCCACCCATCTGTCTGCCTGCCTGCCTGCCTGCCTGTCTGTCTGTCTGTCTGCCTGCCTGCCTGCCTGCCTGCCTGTCTGTCTGTCTGTCTGTCTGTCTGTCTGCCTGTCTCACCTGAAGGGTTCTGTCTCGTGGACGTCCAGCGCCGCCCCGCGTATCCTTCCCTCCTTCAGGGCCTGGGCCAGGGCCTTCTCATCCACCAGGCCCCCCCGCGCCGCGTTCACCAGGAAAGCCCCCTGCCGCATCTACAGGACACACACAGAGGGAGGGAGGGGGGTGGGGGGTGGGGGGGTGGAGGGAGTGAGATTACAGGCAGGAGAGGGGGGATACAAAGATCAAAGGATAGAGAGAGATGAGAAGGAGACAGAGAGATAGAGACAGGCATGGACTTGATCTGATCTGAGGAGGGGGAGCCCACTGATCTCAGATGTCTCCTTCTGCTTTTGAGGGTATTAATACGGAAGGCATAAAGACAGATGCTGGGAGGGAGGAAAGGCTCAAAAAATGTTTTTTTGTTGGGTTTCAAAATGGGTCTATTAAGGCATCTGGGCTGATAGCTGTCTGATCCCTGCCAGGGAACACTCCTCTATCTAAACCATGAGGGGGGGGAACCAAGGCTGGAGTAGAAAAAAAAATTAGTCTAGAGAGAAAAACAACAGCAAGATGGGGAGGGGAAAAAAATCTAATGGAATACGCCTGGAAGAACGTAATCCCTTAATCTTGACAAAAGATGGAATCCAGGGCATGAAAAAACTCTTATGCTGCCAGGCAATCTTTTATTAGGGCTGCCTTTTTTTTTTTTACACACACACACACACACACATACACACACACACACACACACACACACACACACACACACACACACACACACACACACACACGCACACACACACAAATAAAAAATGCTCTACTTAGAAGCTAAGACCTGCTGCCTGGTTGGTGGTTGGTGGGGGGGGGAGATGGAAGAGAAATGTACTCTTTCATTTTGGGCTGATAAGAGACAGCTGTGGATCTATGCTGGCAGAGCAAACAGGGGGAGATAACTAGGTTAAGATAGAGCCTCCTCTCCTTCACACACACCACACTTCACATCTGAGAGAGAGAGAGAGAGAGTGTCGGAGTCAATCTGAGAGAGAAAGAAAGAAAGAAAAAAAACCTGGCAGGGGGGGGGGGGAATAAAGAGAAATCGGTGGGTGCAATTCCCCTGCCGCCCTGCAAGGTGGCATAGTAGCCGGGGCCTGTGGGTATTGTTGACACAGAGTGGTGGTGGTTTGTGCTCTCCTACCGGGGAGCCTAGTGGATATATCTGCTGTAGCCGGGGGGCGGGGCTATCTGCAGAGGGGCGGGGCTATCTGCCGGGGGGCGGGGCTAATTGCGTTTGACAGAGCAGAGGGATGAACGTGTTCCCAGCTCTGCTGAGCTTAAGAAGGGAACAAACCTACAAGCCCAGGGATGCCAGCACTGGGGTGGCCGTGGGCGCCTGGAGGGAGATCTCCCAGAGATCTCCCAGACTCCCCTGCTCCTGAGGACAAGCCCTGCACCAGCCCTCTGGTGTCATCACTTAATCCACCAGGAGTGTGTGTGTGTGTGTGTGTGTGTGTGTGTGTGTGTGTGTGTCGAACCTGCCGGAAGGGAGAATGGTTCGTTGGGACGTCACACGGCCTTCTGAACGGTCAGATTGTGGCAGCTGTGTGTGTGTGTGTGTCTGTGTGTATACTGTCTATACTGTGACACAGTATTATTAATTGTGTGTGTGCGTGTGTGCGTGTACCTGTTTTTTCTTTTCATGATTAATAGTTTTTATTATTTGTGCGATAAACAAACAATGAACAGACATCCATCACAACCAACAGTTGTGTGTGAACCTGTTTGATGGTGAAGTCGTTGATGAGGTGGTGGTTGTGTTCGTTCAGGTTGCAGTGCAGACACACACAGTGTGTGTGAGTGAGTGTGTGTGTGTGTGTGTGTGTGTGTACCTGTTTGATGGTGAAGTCGTTGATGAGGTGGTGGTTGTGTTCGTTCAGGTTGCAGTGCAGGGACACACAGTCGCTCTGGTACAGCAGGTCCTGCAGGGTGTAGACGCGCTGCACGCCCAGGGAGCGCTCCAGGCCGTCCTGCAGGTACGGGTCGTAGAAGATCACGTTGAAGCCGAACACCTTGGCCCGCACGGCGACCGCCTGGCCCGAACGACCTGCACACACACACACACACACACACACACACACATTTATATTTATACAAATACGCCCAGAATAGAAAGGGAAAGAATGCAAGTCAGGAAACAGAAAGAATGATTCCATAAACACACACACACACACATGTAGAACAGTTGGTCGTACACTCATGTAGAGCACTGGGTCACACACACACACACACACACACACACACACACACACACACACACACGCACGCACGCACACAAACACACTTGTGTGTCTGCCACCTATTGACCCAAAGCATTTCAGCCACAGAGGGTTGTGTGATTGATCTCTGTCAGATTCTAGCTTCTAGCTGAGACAGTGAGTGAAGTCTTAATGTATCTCTCTCTCTCTCTCTCTCTCCCTCCCTCTCTCTTTCCCCCCCTCTCTCCCTCTCTCTCTCTCCCTCCCTCTCTCCCTCCATCTCTCTCCCTCCATCTCTCTCCATCCGTCTCTCTCTCAGTCGTGTGTTAGCGAGGTCTGTCTGCTCCACTCTGCTCCACAGCTGGTAGAGTCGCAGGGCTGGCGGGGGAGTGATGGACTGAGCCGTGCCTGCTGGTCCTCTGAAAGGAATCAATAAAATCCTTTACTCTCTCAAGGTCCACTCTGTGATGTACTGTAGCGCCGCGCCGCCCCTGCGCTGCCCGACTCCCCGACTCTCAGCTGTGAGGAAAGTCTATCCTCCAATCTATCAGACGCTCTCTCTCTCTCTCTCTCTCTCTCTCTCTCTCACTTTCTCTCTCTCACTCACTCGCCCCCGCGTATTGGAGAGAGAGAGACCCGGATCGTATCTAGCACTCGTATCTAGCTCGCTATCTCTCTCCCTCCCTCTCTCCCTCCCTCTCCCTCTCTCTCTCTCTCCCTCCCTCTCTCTCTCCCCCCTCTCTCTCTCCCTCTCTCCCCCCCCCCCCTCTC
>NC_137681.1:9861625-9931625 GCF_963989245.1 Nansenia antarctica | reverse complement strand
AACACACTACCCAACACACTACCCAACACACAACCCAACACACTACCCAACACACTACCCAACACACTACCCAACACACTACCCAACACACTACCCAACACACTACCCAACACACTACCGAACACACTACCCAACACACTACCCAACACACTACCCAACACACTACCCAACGCACTACCCAACACACTACCCAACACACTACCCAACGCACTACCCAACACACTACCCAACACACTACCCAACACACTACCCAACACACTACCCAACACACTACCCAACACAAACACACTACCCAACACACTACCCAACACACTACCCAACACACTACCCAACACACTACCCAACACACTACCCAACACACTACCCAACGCACTACCCAACACACTACCCAACACACTACCCAACACAAACACACTACCCAACACACTACCCAACACACTACCCAACACACTACCCAACACACTACCCAACACACTACCCAACGCACTACCCAACACACTACCCAACACACTACCCAACACACTACCCAACACACTACCCAACACAAACACACTATCCAACACACTACCCAACACACTACCCAACACACTACCCAACACACTACCCAACACAAACACACTATCCAACACACTACCCAACGCACTACCCAACTCACCACCCAACACAAACACACTACCCAACACAAACACACTACCCAACACACTACCCAACACACTAACCAACGCACTACCCAACACAAACACACTACCCAACACACTACCCAAACACACTACCCAACACACTACCCAACGCACTACCCAACTCACCACCCAACACAAACACACTACCCAACACAAACACACTACCCAACACACTACCCAACACACTAACCAACGCACTACCCAACACAAACACACTACCCAACACACCACCCAACTCACCACCCAACACAAACAAACTACCCAACACACTACCCAACGCACTACCCAACACACTACCCAACACACTACCCAACACAAACACACTACCCAACACACTACCCAACGCAAACACACTACCCAACGCACTACCCAACACAAACACACTACCCAACACACTACCCAACGCACTACCCAACACACTACCCAGCACAAACACACTCCCCAACACAAACACACTACCCAACGCACCACCCAACACACTACCCAACACACTACCCGACACACTACCCAACGCACTCCCCAACACACTCCCCAACACACTACCCAACACACTATCCAACACACGACTCCGGTGTGAGGGGAGACGGTTATCGAGGAAGCCTTCGGTTGCCAAGGGAGCGGGGCTGTTGCGGGGTGGGGGGTTGGGGAGGGGGGGGAGTTGGGGAGGGGAGGGGGGAGATCCCGTTTCAAACGCTGCAGCAGAGCCTCCGTGGTGGCGAGAGGCGAGGCTCTGAGCGAGGACACGCTGCCAGTACACGACTCAACCATCTGGCTGCAGGGTGTGGTTACACCAAATGTGTCCAGTATGCAAGCCTTGTGTTTATTCAGCCGCCCCCCCCCCCCCCCCCCCCCCCCCCCCCCCCGCCCCTTTCCATAACATTTTCTTTACAGAAAAAAAAAGCAATCTGCTGCCTGTACGTAGGCTGCATACACACACACACACACACACACACGCACACACACACACAAAACATGCATAATGAAACGTAATCTCATCGCAACGGTTATGTTGTTCTGTTCGGGACAAACAAGTTGGCTCAAACGTTTACACGGCTCCTCCTCCTCCTCCTCCTCCTCCTCCTCGTGAAAATGGCAGGAGAGAGAGAGGGTCACGCGTCCGATCCCGCGGGTTTGTCCTCGCAGTGAAAGACACGGCGGGCTGCTCTCTCCAGACAGCGCAGATACCGACACCTGACACATCTGATAACGCCATTTTGGGATTTGGGGTTCGACTGAAGCTCTTATCTCTCTCTCTCAAAATTTGTTCATCTTTTTTTTTCATCTCTCCTGTGCAGGACTGTGTTTCACTGTACTGTTACCACAGTCACATGTAGGGGAACGAGATGGCTGCTCTTCAGTGGAGGCTGGACCAGCCTGGACAATCCTGGATAACTGACAGAGAGAGAGGGAGAGAGAGGGGCAGAGAGAGACAGAGAGAGAGAGAGATCGAGAGAGAGAGAGAGAGGCAGAGAGAGACAGAGAGAGAGAGAGAGAGAGAGAGATAGAGAGGCAGAGAGAGAGGCAGAGAGAGAAAGACAAACAGACAGACAGCGAGAGACAGAAAGAGAGATGGAGGGAGAACGTAGAGACGCGCCGCAGGGCTGACTTCCTGCCGTGTGTATTTGTTTGGGAGGCCCAGGTTTCCCCAGGTTTTTCCCAGCACAGCAACCTTCGCTGGAGCCACCTGCACAGGCAGCAGCAGCCAGGGTAAACACACCCCAGGCAGGCAGGCAGGCAGGCAGGGTAGGCAGGCACACTGTGCCCCCTCAGCACCCAGATAACAGCCCTGAATCAACATCGCCTCCACGCTTTGTTTTCTCTACCCCCCCCCTCCCCCCTCCCTCCTCTACAGTAACTTCGTCCTTCGTTCCACTCCTGATAGGACAGGATGGGGGCCGGATATGGGGGGGTGGGGGTGGGGGGGGGGGAGTCTATTGGAGAGATGGAGGGATGGGTAGATTACGGAGGGGGGAATGATGCAAATTCGGGAATGATGCAAGTCACTGGCGAGGGGCCTCCGTTGTGAGCGGGGAGGAGGGAGGACGGAGGAGGGAGGAGGGAGGAGACAGGGAGGACAGAACAGCCCCGCCCCCCCCACCCCCATGGCCCCCTGGAGAAGCAGTCACCGCCACAGCTACATACATCCCCCCCCCCTCTCTCTGTCTTTTCACTCGAGGAACAGAAAAACAGAATCCCGAGCCCACCAAGCCTGGCGCAGTCATAAAATAAAATGATGCTTGGATCCGCCTCGCTTTATACGCCCCCCCCACACGCCCCCCCCCCCCCCCCCCCCACGGCGCCCTGTGTCGCCGCCTACCCCAGAGGCATGCTAAACTTGCTGAAATATGGGTATTACCGCCACAAATCACAGTGTGGCCAAACACCGCCCCGCTATACTCCACCGCCAATCCCCCACTCCCCTCCCCTTGTCCCCCTGCCTCTCCCCCTCCCTCCCTCCCTCCCGCCCTCCGTCATCCCTCTCTGGAAAAATAAAGAGAGTGAGTGAGAGTATCAGGAAGAGAGGATGAAGGAAAGAGTGTGAGAGAGTTAGTGAGCGAGAGAGGAGGAGGAGGGAGGCCCAGCTGCAGGTGGGCTCCAGATGTGAGGTCTCTTGGGACGGGCCACTCTGGCGCAGTTAAGGCCCCCCCCCCGCCCCCCTTCCTCCCACACTCCCCCCCTCCCCTATCCGCTCAGTGACAGGAGCCATCTGGCCTGGCAGAGAGAGAGGGGACGAGTCCCCCCAGAGTGCCCCCTACACGCCACACCGCAGAGAAGTCAACCACACACACAGGGACACACACACACACACACATACACACACACACAGGGGAACACGCACACGCATACATACACAAGAACACACACACAGGAACACACACAAATGCACGCACACACACACACACACACCCCATGACTCCCCCGCCCCCCCCCCCCCCCCACCCTCCCCCTCTCTCCTCAGACCTGTCACATGGCTATTAACCCATCTCAGCTCTCAGCCAGCTGTGCTCCATTACAATAAATACACCAGGGTGTCCAGGTCCTGTCGACGAGGAGTCAGAGCTGAAACACTCGGAGGGGTGTCGAGTTACGCCGTTTAAAAAGACAGCCACTCACACCGCCGCAGAGTTACAGCCATTTTCATCATCATAAATCCCCTTCTCTGTGGCAGATGATATTTCACACTTCCTGTGGCAGGCCGCAGGCTCCGCCCCCTCACTGTAATTGGAGGTGGCAGATAGGCCACGCGATCCGCACCTGGCACACCTGAGCCCCCAGTCGCAGTCCCCCCCCCCCCCCCCCCCCCCCACCCCACCCCACCCTTGCTCACTTCCTGTTGGCTCACAGTCACAGAACATTCCACTCAACCAAAACCTCATTACCCTCCAAGATGAACTAGAAGATGGAGGAGAAGAAAAAAAAAAAAAGTACAAGGAGCTCCAATTGTTTTTTCCCGGGAAAACAAATCATGACCTTGTGTATCTATGGACTGGAAGTGGCAGAGGAGGAGCTAGGAGAAAGGGAGAAAAAGGAGGGGGAAAAAAGCCTCTAAAAGCTTGTATTATTCTCAGCAGTTGTCATGGGTAGTCTGCACTCTGCCAAGAGAAGGTCTAATGGTTTGCCAGGGAAACCTGGCTGAATGTTCTCTCTCCTATTCTCCTGATTTCCTGCTCCGGCACATTGGGTATGTGTGCTTTTCTTCTTTTTTTTCAGAGAGCGGTTAAAAGGATTCCTGGGTAATTGTCTATGCAGCACTTGAATTTCGGAATGGGGGAAAAACGGACCTTAACGACTAGTGCAGTACAGCACAGTAACAATATAATGAGGAATGGGGGGAGGGGGGATGGGGGGACTGGGGGGGGACGGGGGGGGGGTGACGGTATACATAAATATTACAGCGCAAATAAAGCAGAGCACATGCTAAAAAGCGTGCACAACATATTAAGGAAAATGCTTCCCACTTAAGTCGCTGCATTTATGCATCGTTTTTAGCAGCAGCAGATGCGGAGGCAGCACTCTAGCGTGGAAGAGACAGGCTGTTATACTGTCTAGGATATCCTTCAGGGGATGCAGCAACTCCGCTCAAGTCATTAAAGCTAACACAGACTCCGACACCAGGAAGTGGTCTCGGCTAATGTTCTCATAACACTAAATGTCCCGAAGATGCCGTATTGCGACGCACGCCAGAGACTTGGTCCGGTCCTATTTTGATTATGCTGCACATATTCGATTTGGGAGGTCCCCTACTGGGTTGGCTGGATGGTCTGCTGAGGAGAATAGATGGCGTAGAGCAGTCGTGTTGACTTGCCGCACGTCATCGGCCTCCGAACATCCGACAGAAGGAAGAAGAGGCGGCAGGACCAGGGAGCAGACAGTGACTCTGCTACATGGCGGGAATGACAACCGGTCGATGGGGACCAGCCACAAGCTAACCACAAACACACTCTGCCTCCACTTGGAGAGCATAGACTTCCAGACAGAGCAAACAAACCAAAAAAAGAAGAAGGTTATGGGGAAGAATTATTGAGTGTTCTGTTTACCAAGTAAACAGGGGGCGGCTGTGGCGCAGGAGGTAGAGTCGGCGTCTAACGATCGCAAGGTCGGCAGATCGGCGGTCGAGCCCCGGCTGGCCACATGTCGAAGTGTCCTTGGGCAAGACACTGAACCCCAAATTGCTCCCAATGAGCAGGCTGGCGCCTTGCATGGTAGCTTGCCGCCATTGGTGTGTAAATATGTGTGTGAATGGGTGAATGAGAGGCCGTTGTAAAGCGCTTTGGAATAAGGTGCTATATAGGTCAGTCCATTGACCATTTACCAAGTATTAACCCTTATCTTTAGATGTTTCTGTCTCCCCCTGGTGGTTATTTGTATAATGTGTTACTCTCTTAATTCATGTGACCCTGTGACCTGAGCTGTCATGTGATCTCTCTCGTCTGGAAGTGTATGTTGTTTTCTAAGAAGAGCCTCATTCATGGTTATCTGTAACTACCTGTTCTAATCCAGTTCAGTCTTCTCATGTGTTGTGCATTCGGTTGCATTGTCGGCATGTAACAAATTCTCTTCGTGTGAGACCATACTAGCATTATATAATAATACATTGAGCATTTTTGCTTGTGTTCGCTAACGGGATACTTTATTTCAACGTTAATACCACATAGCTCTAGTTATTGTGGCAATAAGTAGCCTAGCTATTTCTTTGTTAGATCATTGCTCCATCGTGATGTATGGCAAGGCAATGTGTGGATGTGAAATCATATCATTTTATGATTGTTTCTCTTTCTCAGTTTCACCCTCTTCTTATTCAATAAAACCTGAAGTCAGACCGACATACTGTCTCCAGACTCTTGATGTTGGGAGTTGTTTATCTGCCTGTATGGCTACGTATTAATAAGGAACTGAACAGACAGATACATGTCAAGGTAGTGTGGTTAAGGAAATGTGCTCTGCTGAAAACATCAATAGAGATCATTGTTCTCTGGAAATAAGTGATACCATTATTTATTTTTTCTTTCTTTCTTTCTCTCCCTCTCTCTCTCTCGACACGTCCTCTCCTGCGGGGACCGTGAACACAAAGTAAATACTGTATATATGAGAGAGGGAGGGAAATCAGTTAACCTTTGAAAATACTACAGCAAAGAGATCTCCGGCTCTCTCTCTGTCTGCTCTGTGCTGTAGTGAAATAATAGAACGTTGGCCTCCACTTCAGAGAGGATATTCAATATCCATGAGCTTTTTCATTTCATTCTGATGAATAATGCAGGGTGAACCGACCTGCCCACCTTGGAGAGAGAGAGAGAGAGAGAGAGAGAGAGAGAGAGAGAGGAGGGAGAGAGGAGGGAGAGTGAGAAAAGGGGGGGGAAAGGAGACAAAAGAGCTTGGAGAGGTGCAGAGGTGGCTGTCTGTTACTGTGGATGCAGCTGTTTCAGTGTTCAACGTGAACAGGAACAATTATTTTCTTCTGAACGGTGCAGGAGAAAATACTAATCACACAGCAGAAATTGAGGACATATAATTGAGGAGATTACATCAAAGTGCTGCTATTATTTCAGTACAGTTAGTGCACTGCACACATATTGCAGTAAGTAATCTTAACAAAAAACCCAAAAACCAAAACAAAACATCCCCTTGGACTCCAACTAGAACAGACAAAAGCCATACAAAATATCTCTCTAACCAATGAAAACATGTCATCAGAATGGCCCTGATGTGGAGGACCCCGTATCCCAGCATGCCCTGAATGCACCCTCCCACTTCCTCATGGGTGACTTCCTCCAGTGACAGTCCCCCCCCTCCTGGTGTCTAACAGTGACCTTTCAGGCTGAGGGATGGGACAGACCAGGTCAGTGTGTGTGTGTGTGTGTGTGTGTGTGTGTGTGTGTGTGTGTGTGTGCGTGCGTGTGCACGCGTGTGTGCGTGTGTGTGTGCATGTGTGTGTGTGTGTGTGACTGGGCCCTGCGTCTGAGTTCTGAGCAGGAAGGACAAGGCGTGACCCCCAGGCTGGGGGTCAACTGCCACTCATCATCACAAGGGGCGACCGGGGGTCTCCCAGCTGCTCCTCATCCAAGCTTAAAGGTCTTTGAAAAACTCCTCCTCAAATACCACCAGTCCCTATATGAGCCTGACGGACCGACGCTTGGTAAAGACAGACCCTGAGAACGACAGAGGGGAAGCCTCCCACAGACAGTCGTCTTTCGGTTAGAAAATCTACAGGCGGTGGAAAAATAGATTTTTACTTCTCCGGGGACACAAACAATACAGACGAGAGGCGAGGCGCGGGAGATGAAACGGGAGATGTGTTCGTGTTCCGTGTTCATGTAACATTTACAACCTTCCTCGCACAGTCTAGGGCATGGCCGCACACAGACAAGGGCTGCTGGGGTGAACGTCGAATCGACTATTAGACTTTTTTTTCTTCCAGAAATGAAGCGCTTAACAATACACCGGGGGTGATTGCACATGCTGAACATGTACAGACTTTATGCAGGGGAGTTTATATAGGCCCACATGAAGTGTGTCCTTCAAACTGAGGGTTATGACTGGATGTGGAGCGTTACAGCGGTGAGCTGTGCTGTATGTACCGTGTTATGGTACACAGAAATGTTTCACGACAACAGCAGGTTTAATCTGAGGATATATTCCTGCCTCTCTGCTGATCTGGGGGGGTTAGTCCTGAGAGCTGAGGCCTGTCTTCACTCATTCATATCAGAGGGATTAGACTAGCATGATCCGGAACCGGACCGACCTAGGAGCCGAGTGCCTGGATAGTAATCGTGTCCGAGGGCCTCCAACACGCATGCGCACACACGCACACACACACACAGCACACACACACAAACAGTGCACACAACGCGCACACACACACACAAACACACAGATGGTCAGTGGGATTTTCCTGTTTTAATCCCGTTAACTATTCCTGGTACAGGTAACGTAAGCTGTTATCCTCCAGCATGACGTCCGTCGCCACAGAACAACCGTTGAGGACCGTGTTAACACTATAACTACGCGTTAGCCCTTTGGTTCTCCAGACATAACAGAGAAGAAGACAGAACCACACAGAGAGAGAAAGAGAGAGAGAGAGAGAGATAGAGAGAGAGAGAGAGAGAGAGAGAGAGAGAGAAAGAGGGAACTTGGGGGGCCTTCCTGAGTGTCTGTGCTCGCCGGGCCTCTCTGTCACATCCACACAGCCTCAGACGGGGGACAAGCACTTCCTGCTGCTGAGAGGGACATCTGGGGAGGGTACCCTCGCACGGCCGAGAACACGCACAGCCTGCTCCCACACGCAAGCAAATCTATCACCCTACACGCACACGCACACGCACGAACATACCATAAATACACACAGACATACACACCGGCACGCTCATGCTCGCACACACGCACATGCATGGAGACACGGTTATGCATACACACACACACACACACACACACACACACACAACCGCATGCTTATGCACGTGCACACACACACACACACACACACACACACACACACACACACACAGTGGGAATGTTGACTTTCCTGTTATGACAATCATAATCATCAAGCCTGCCAGTGGAAACATGCAGGAAAAGCACATTGGAACCAATGTCAGCGGACACCTGAACACAACACTTAAAACCAAGGACATCGGAGAGCACATTAGGCATGTGTCCCTGTGGATGTCCTTCCAAGCCCAGGCAGCAAAATTAAAATCCCATCAAGACCCCCACGGGAATGCATGCGCTTGAAGGTTACATAACTGTCAGCCACAGTCATGTCAGCTTCCTGTCCAAGAACGCGGGATCTGAGATTCGGTTCAGTGTTTTCCCCCAACCGCTACCCTCTAAACAGACTCAACTCAAGTAAACAGAAGCACACAGATTAACACATCAAGTCGTCACTAAGACTCTTTCACACACATCCCATGATGCCTTGCAGTACGCCCTGCACCGGTCATCCATCTTCCCCCTATTAGAGCTCCACCCCCCCCCCCCCCACCCCCTCCCCCATCTCCACCCACCCTTTCAGCCAATCCCAGGCCTCCTAAATCTCCACCCTCGAAAAGTACAGCTGAAGATGTTCTGGACAGGATTATCTTCCAAGACAAGGCACGTGGGCGTGGACACCAATCCACCAATCCCACCTAGCTAATCCACCAGACTCGTACACACACATACACACACACACACACACACACACACCCACACCCCCCACAAACACACACACCCACACCCACACCCACACCCATGACACCACCCATGCGCGTCAGCTAGCTGTTGTACGTAAGGCAGCTAACCTGCTTCACGTGATGCTCTATACAGACCTGAGGCGCTGTGTGCTGCTGCGTTGATGGACAACTCCATGGCCAATGCGAATGCGGCAGGGATACTCGTACTCTCTCCCTACATTGGGCAGGCGGGGAACTGCGGCCAAAGAGCCCGACTCAACCATTTAATGCCATTATTAATGCTACTTACGGCCTTAGCCAACCAAGAGAGGGCCAGAAGAAGACCTGGCAACAGGCAAGATCCTCCCCCACCTGGCTTACAGGATATTTGAAGCTGTCGATTGTTTTTAAAAACACTGTTCACGGTGTTACGGGTTTATAAAGAAAGAAATGTTGACACCAAGGATAGATTCTGTACCTTCTTCTGTGCAATGTTAACACCATTAAAAACAAACATGTTTTTTGATGTTGTCGGGAGTGGAATGTGGTTTAAATTGGAAGACATCAAAGTTTTCCAGCGTGCGGATGCAGAGACTCATATGTCATTCTTCTCATCAGTATGCATGTTTAAATATGAAATGGAATAAGAGAGAGCTGTTCAGTGTGCGTCCTTGCCTTTGCACAAAAAGGAAAAGCAATCTCTTGAGATACTGCACCGGCTCAGAGGGAGACATGTTTTCATCAAGTACCATAATAACACCTTGTTATTTGCACTCGATTCTCTCAGTCTCTGGCAACCGGGGGGAAAAAAAACGTCTCCTTCAACAAAAACATCTACTCAATTCAGCACTTTCTGCAGGTCTCCACTCCAGTTGAACCTTCTCCCCTTCCTTCGCTGTGAAGATAATCTCCCCTCTGATTACGACCAAAACCCAGGGTTGCCTAGCAACACACAATTAAGGAGTACGCTTTCAGATCGGGCGGCGAAGGGCTGTGCCCATTATCAGATGAAATTACTGAAGCAACAAATATCAGCCACATGCAAATGAGTTGGGGAGTTTGTTGTTGTGTTGAAAGAATGTTTAACTTGAAGAAAAAAAAAAGAAGAAAAAAAAAAGAGAGAAAATGGCAACCGCGACCTTGGGAGAGAAGAGGGCTGGAGAGATTGCGCTGGATTTGTGGCGAAGGGGGGGAAAAATGCGGGGGAGAGTGCAGTAGGACACAAGGGCACCAATAAAAGCCCCCCACCCCCCACCCCCACACCCACCGCACACACACCCCACCCCCCCACACTCCACCCCCCACACCACCAGCCGAGCTCCTCGCCTCCAATTTCACAGTGACACGGCGGCGCGGAGCTACAAAAACGCAGGGGATCACTTCATAAAACTCATTACCTCTCCGCCCGAGCTACTGTGGAAGAAGCCCACAGCCCACAGCCCCACGAGGCTGCCTGGTGTGAGGGAGGGTCGCGTGGCAAAGGGCAAGGTTAGGGGATTAAATCCTTCTCCGTGTTCATCAACCCCCCACCCAAAAAGGAAATAAATCAACCCAGTAGGAGGAGGAATGCAAGGCAGCCTTTTTTACAACAATGCCTGTGATAATGCCTTGCCCTGCTTCACGAGAGAATGTGCTCTCGGGCTAAATTGAACACAGATTCTATTCTACTGTCGAGTATTGACCTGGTATCAACCCAGAGAATGCTACAAAAAAAAAATCCACTTCATGACACGCGTGCCGATGGAGGATTTATAACGATAAACTACTGCAACGTAGGCCCGACACAAACATCATCTGACGTGTGAATACTTGAGAACTGCACTTGAGTCTAGAACAGGGGTGGGCAATTATTTTTTTCCCAGGGGGCGAAATGAGCAACTGAAAATATTTGTGAGAATAAATGGGCTTCAAAATAAAAGCAATGCGGTTTTAGTCCACCCATAAGATAATTAGAAAATTATTAAAAATATTTTTATTTTTATTTTTTATTTTATTATTATCATGCGATCTTTCGTGGGCCGGCCAGAATCAGAATCGTTGTACGGCCCGCGGGCCTATTAAGATCGCATGATAATAAAATAAAAATACAAAATTTAATTTAAAAGAAATAATAATTGTCTAATTATCTTATGGGTGGACTAAAACCGCATTGCTTTTATTTTGAAGCCCATTTATTCTCACAAATATTTTCAGTTGCTCATTTGGCCCACTGGGAAAAAAATAATTGCCCACCCCTAGAACAACAACACGGTGCAGATATACAGCACAGGTATACCGGCAGCTCGGTATTAATTTGACGTGATCTTCAAAAGAAAAACACCTACCGCTAAACCTGCTTGCCACTCTTTGTGCATGTAAGCAGCCACTTCAACTGCCATGGATGTAAACAGCCAACTGCTTCAATTGGGGGGGGGGGGGGGGATATTCCAGAAAATGTTGATAGTGAGCCAAAGCAGTATATACACAACAGTGGAGATTTACTAATTAGTCATTATCTTCTCAATTTAAGAAGGATAAGAGAATTATTTTCTCTTAAGTGCGGTGTAATACGGGTCCATGTCTGGAAAAGTCACAACACAGTAACTAATGAACAGAATAATGTACAGAAGATACATGGACATCAATACTGTACGCGGGATGTCTAAAACAGCAGCTACCTATTACAATCGACTGCATGAGACGCCCACACATGCAATTACTCCTAATTAGACGGTCGATAGTAAGTCCCTGATTACGACAGCAGTAGTGTAAATAGAGAGTGACAGTGGCTCTCCGTCAAGCAATCAGGTCTGTAAAAACACAACGGAGCTATCCCCCTTTGAAGTTAAAATGCCTCCTGTATCAGTCTAAATAATAGATGACGCTAGGTCTAATCAAAAGAAAGTCTTGGAAAACAGAACAAGGTAACCATCTTAAATGTGAAGGAGATCTGATCCGGTATATCGCTATACCAGTGTCTCCCAGACAATCACACTGACTTCAGGTATTCACGTCCGTCATCTACGAAATGTACAGGTAAACAAACCACACATAGATAGACATTTGAAACCAAAAAAACAATATGGCTGAAATTTCACCAATGTCCATGAAAGAGGAAAATGGCAAAATCATAATGATAACCTCAATAACTAGTAGGGTGAGTTTCATTTTGAAGCAGTTCAACAGGGATCACACAAACGGAAATCCTGAGGTGCATGAGGCACAGCGTTACTGCTTTGGATGTATAAATAGTCTCTGAATTTAAAAACAGACCTCTTAGCAAAAGCAGCTTAGCATGTCCGATATCACACACGCTGTTAGTTGCTACATTAAAAAAAATGTTTTGATGCAAATGTAAACAAATATTTATCATAAGCAGTAAGCATTAGTATAAACTATGAACATAAAACTATGAGGATCAGAATGCTGTAAGCATCTTATTCTAAATAAAAAATTACAATATTATACCAAGGACACTTGCTCAAACCAAATTCAATGGTTATGAAACAAGATTCTAGACAGTGTATAACACTTTATCATGAGTGGTTCTATACCAGTGTCGTAACACTGTCATTAAAAACAACATTCGCTAACAACAGAGTAATTACATGGAATATTTATCATATTCCATGTAACTACTCTGTTGTTAGCGTATGTTGTTTTTAAATACATGGAATATGCTGTTCGTGTTACTACTCTACTCCCATTAAAGTAATGACATAGTTATAACACAACACAGGTATAGTATAGTTCTCACTAAGTATCATAGCCACATACACAAACAAACTCGACAAACAAAAACGCTGAAGGACAAGCCAGGGGCTAAAGCTGGGTGTGGAGGATAGAAGGTTGTAAGGAGTTGGAAGAGGAGGAGGAAGGCAAGGAGTGTGGCTGTTTACTTGTGTCGGGCGGTGCCATGGTGGACACGATGACGGGCGGACCGGTGCGACGTCCCACCATCTTGTTGTTGCTAATGGCTTGCACCTGGTGCATGGTGGAAGGCGCTTGGACAACAGGGTTCTCCACGGTGCCCTGCGGGGGCCCCTTGCGAAGCAACTGGGGGCTGTGCATCGGGCTCAAGGCGGCGGGCGACATGGGGGGCAGGCCGGGGGCCCTCTTCATCAGCTCCATGGGGGAGTAGGAGCTGTTGAAGGTCTTGGGGGCCGCGCCCGGGGTGACGGGGGCCGGTGGATGCGGGTTCTGCATGGCCGACATGGCGATGCCCGTGTGGGCGTTGTACATCACGGACGTGGGCCGTGCCTGGGGCAACACGGCGCCGTATCCTGGGGTGCCGTATCCTGGAGTGCCGTATCCTGGGGTGCCGCCGAGCGGGGGCCGCATCCCCGTGTACGTGGCGGTCTCTAGGAGGTGCTGGGACGGGGCGCTGTTGGGTCTCCTGCCCAGGAACTCTCCCATCCTGGGGGAGTAGGTCTGGATGGTGGTGGGCTGTGGCTGCCCCATGTGGGGGTCCAGAGTCATGCCGTGGGGCTGCATGTAGCTGAAGCTGTTGGAGCGTATCCTCTGCTGGGCGGCCAGGGCCGTCTCTCCCGGCCTTTGCTGCAGGTCCATCTTGCAGTTGAGCACCACGCGGGACAGCGCCCGGGCCTGGCCCAGGTTCGGGGCGACGGAGCGCACGTCGTGGTCCTCCATACACGCCAGCATGGCGGTGGAATCGAAGCCTTGCTGGAGCAGCAGAGTGATGGTGCTCTCGGCCAGGCCTTCGGCTCGCAGCAGCGCGAGGAAGCCGGGGTCCACCATCCTCTTGGGGTCGGCCGTGGCTGCCACGCCGGGGTGGAGTTGGGGCATGCCTCCCGGGTGATGGCCTGCTGTGGCAGCCACCATGGCTGAGCTGGGGTCGTAGCCCTGGTAGCCCTGGCTGTAGCCACGTTGCGTTCCGTCCATGCCCTGGGAAGCCGGGTCCACCACTAGACAGGTGGCTGCAGCCTGGCGGGGGTCTAACGGGTGGCCGTTGATGTCGCTGTAGAGGGGACGTCCGGTGTGAGCGGGTGGCACCGACGCGTAGACAGAAGGCGGGGGCTGGACCCCGTAGCAGGCAGGAGAGGGAACGCTGCCTGCCGCAATGCGCTGGGCGTCTTGGATCAACCTGGAAGCCAGGGGATCCCGGTACAAACGGCTCAGCTCGTTAGCGGTGGGGGGAGGGGGGGGAGGCGGAAGCGGGGGAGGAGGGGGGGGGAGGGGGAGGAGCAGGGGCAGGAGCGGGGGCGGGCGTAGGAGCAGGGGCAGGGGGGGGGGCGGCCCTGGCATGTCCCTGATCCCACCCAGGTCTGACCCCCTCAGCGGTCAGCCCATAATGCGAGGCTGATCTGTTAAGCAGGTGCTGGTTGGCCCTATAAAAGCCGGCCTCTTCAAGTGGTCGGGAAGACAAAGCTCTGTCAGGCTGGTAGTAATCCTGGGGAGGCACCGAGGCCCTGCCCGACATCACTTCTCTGAGGTAGAGGCTGGTCAGTTCAGGTACAGAGTTCTTCCTCAGCAGATGATGCTGCTGCTGCTGTTGCAGCTGCTGATGCTGCTGCCCATGTCCTTGTGACAGCTCTGGGTAGAGCTGTCCGCCGTGTACAGGCAGGTAGGCCTGGTAGGGTATGTAGGGCTCCTCTTTTTGCCCAAACTCAGGGGGACGCGGCGGCTCCTGGGGTAGCTCGAACCACACCCCGCCCTCGCCCCCGACCAACGACACGGAGTTCCGGCGGCCCGCAATCGTGCCGCAATACTGACAACGTCCGTCTGTTGTTCTGCTGTGCCCGAAACCCTGAGTACATCCCAGAGAGCTGCCGAAACACGACTTGCCGGAGACAGGCATTGTAGCACAAAACAAAGTAGGCAGCTTTAAAGGGGGGGGGAAAAATAGCCGGTGTACTCTTTCATGTGTCCGGTTACACTCCCATCAAAAGGAAGGGCCGGGGAGGAGAGGAAAAAAGGTGAAGCGTGAGGTATCCTTTCACCTGATCTCCAGCTGTGGGCTCCCCCCCCCCCCCCCCCCTTAAGGCTGTGCTATCATATAGCTTCCCATTGGCAGGCAATCCTAAATAATTCAGCCCTGGAAACATTAGAATGCCAACACACACATACTGTAGTGTACACACAAACACACACACACACACACACACACACAAAAATGTACAACACAGAAAACAAACCTTGTGTGGCCGCCCTCTACTCCATTGTACAGTTGACAGCAGGGATCATGTATGCTTGTGTTGAGCATCACGCTCACATCCCATACTATAGTATTGTGGGACAAGTGTGGCAAAAAACATGAGAGGGACAATGGAGTGGAATAGAGGAGGAGGGGTCATGCTAATCCAATGGGGTTGATCCTTCCCTTTGGCAGGGGCGGGTTCACTCTGCTCTAGCAATTGCCATCGGGGGGATTAGCGTCAAAATAAAACCTGCTTAAATCCATTGCCCCTTGTGACATCACTTGAACCAGATACTGTATGTATGTTTGTACGGGCTAAAGCCCCGGCTCATCTTCACAGTCTCGCACGCACGCATGGACGCACGGATGCACGGACGCACTCAATACTAAGATAGTGTTTACTGTACCTGTAGGCTCTCTGCCTCTAGAGGCTTGGAACCTTGTGCCCCTCTGATGAGGAAGGATGGTTCCACTACTCCAGAGGGGGGAGAGAGGGTCATGACATTCACACAGCGCAGCGGTCTCAGAGGAGTACGACGACACGCAGGATCCAGTCAGACTGGAGCGGTAATCCACTGAATGAACTGGCTAAGCCTGATACAGTACAGTACGCACGACACACAGCCTCCTCTACTGGACGACAGCTCTCACGCACCAGACACTCACATCACATCAATTCCTCACATCACATCAATTCCTCATCTGAAAATGATTTGACAAAATATCTCACCCACATACTGTATCTCGCTATAGTTCGTATATATATACAAATAATCGGACAGATTGAATTATGGAGCGGGATGTTTGTTTATCTCTAAAGATACCGATGTTGCCTTCCGAAAAAAAACAGAGAACTCCCGAGTGTGTGTTTATTTTCAATGCCAAAGGAAAGGTAAACAACCAGGGAGGGAGAGAACTAGAACTCAGATAAAAATGCATGATGGGAATAGGGGAGATAAGGCTGGAAGCTTCAGTCCCACTTCACCAGCTGTGCCTTTTACCTCAAGGACAGGAGGGGGGGGTAGGGAAGGGGAGAGGAGATATGATTGGACTGCAGTGGACTGTGAAGATGGCATCGGTGTACAGTAAGACTGTGTTTGTTCTCTCTGCTCCTCTCTGCTCCTTTGTGTAAGTCACTAGTGACATCCTCTGGATAGGAGGAGCTGAGCAACACAGACGTAAACAGGGGGTGTGAAGCTCCACTGTGCATATCTTTGCACTTGTCTGTATATATCACACTGTACATATATCTGTGCATACTTTTCTTATTATCTGGTCAGATGCCAAACTGCGTTTCGTTGTCTTTGTACGTTGTACTCTGTCAATGACAATTAAATTGAATCAGAATCAGAATCTGAAGGGAGGAGGTCATGGACTGTCGTAGTGGTGTGCTGTACCTACTAACAATAATATTACATTTCATTTGTATAGTGCTTTTCTGGAAACAGGGAAACAAACTCATCAAGAAGAAAACAAAATAGAAGCTAAATCGATGAAACGTTAAAATCGATTTTGTTTTTTTAAAGGTGGGTCTTAAGAGTGTTTGAAGGGGGGCAGGGCATCCCTGAGCTCCATGAGAGCCTTCCAGAGGCAGGGAGCGCCGATGCAGAAGACCCTGTTCCCCCGGGTCTGGAGCCTGGTTGGATGTGGCGACCGATAGGTTGGTCTGAACAGACCTGAGGCTGCAGAGGGAGGCGGGGGGGGGAGGGGTTTGGAGCAGTGAGGCGGGGTAGGATGGGCCCAGGCCATGGAGGGCTTTGTCGGTGGCGACGAGGGGGTGTTATTCTGTGCGTGAAGGATAGCCAGTGGAGTTGTTCGAGGATAGGGGTGATATGATCTCGGAAGCAGTGTTTGGTGAGGATCCGGACAGCTGAGACAGTATTGTACATACTGAAGTGTATTTAGGAGTTGGGTTATTCGTGTTCCGTAGCGTAACCATGGCGATGAGAGGTTTGACATAAGGAAACGTCCGCTGAACTCCGTCGCTAAACCATTACAACGCAAGAACGAATGTACTCCGTGCAACCATATAAACGAGGTTACTGGTGTAATAACATAGTCAATACACAGAGGCATTCTCTTCATCTGTCTAGAGCAGAGCTTTATTACTGTATGTTTCTAAGTCAATTACCATGACCGTAAGGACCACAGCACCGCTAACCAACTGTGTCTGTGGGACGAGCGTTCAGATGGATGGGCTAGCAGCCCCGGAGTGACGTGGGTTTCTACAGCACATGAGGATGTGTTCTCCTAGACTCCTACAGAGGTACAGGCATAACCATAAGCATTTCCCCCCCCCCCCCCCCCAACATTTTCCTCTGCTGTCCTTGCTAGTTCAGTCTGACTGCATGTTTGTCTGCTGTAAAACACACCATTAATCACTCTGTCCTATCTCCCCACGGCAACCACCAACAATAACTTATTTTAATAAGCTTCCCTGGTTGTGTCACTCACCCCCCCCACACACACCCCACCCCCCACCCCCCACCGACACTTCCAGCCAAAAATTAATAACACTTCTCAGGTCTGCCTCAGCTAGCTGCCGCTCTCTCTCTCTCCAACACCTAGGAACAGAAATGTGTCATTCCGGTGAGTGCCGATTGCAGCACAGCACAGGCGGGAAGAGCTCAGTGACCATGCAAAATCCTGGACTGTCACCAGAGGAGACGGCATTCCACACCCCTCATGAGAATGACTCAATAATTAAGTCAACATGCCACGTTCTATAGTCGTACAGTGTACGTGTGTGAACCACGAGGGCTCGGCTCAACGGTACAGAACACTCTCGACCAGGATATACCTCATCCTAAATAAACCCCACCAGTCAAGAAAAAACGCCGGAAAAACAAAAAAACGAGCGCTATAAACGACAACAACAACAACAACAACGTCCAAAAGCGAGCGGGGACTATTTTGTCGAACGACGACAGGATGGATTCCAACAAATCTCTCGGCTAATAGCGTGCTGCGCAGCCTTGCAAAGGACCTCTAGGTAATGTGCGGAACAGCCGTCCAACAACAATCATGCCTACAGAGCAATCTGGCCATCTTTCTAGGGCACGGGACGCTCCTAGCAGGACTTGGCAAGCGGCGGAGGAGAGATAGCGGTGGAATGATTTAGACGGTTAGAACCCTTCACCCATTAAACTTTCATAGGACTTCATAAATTAGGACCTTGACTGGGGGAACTTGAACATTCTAGTCAATTACTGTGATTGTACAGTATATGAAACTTTTAACAAGCCTCTGGGCTTTTTTTCCCCTCTCCCCCTCCCCCTGTTCTAATAAGAGTCTGGGGAAGGAGAGGGGGAGAAGAAGAAGAAGAAGAAGAAGAAGAAAGAAGAAAAAGCACATGGTACCAATTCTGGGTTGATGGCTTTCTGAGAGTTCACATCTGTTGTGTTATCAAGACGCCAGCCATCCCCCTCCTTCCTTCCCACCATGCATCAGTGTTGTCTGGTGCATGACACAATGTGTCACACATGTTGGGGGCGGCGGGAGAGAGAGGGGGGGGTCGGGCGGGAGAGAGAGAGAGGGAGAGAGAGAAGGGGGGGAGGGTGTGTAATACTGTATCTTAACAGCTACTGTAACCCTTCCTTATAAGCAGCACCAACCCTCCTCGCATTTGATGGGAATATCGTCTTTCATTTCAGTGGGTTGATTCCTTCCCCTCTCCTCCTCCTGCTCTGCGCCTGCCTATCATTATGGACCCAGTGGCCCATGCTGCATCACAGATGGGGCGGACAGAAGGGAGAGGCGACAGCCCGCTCATTTTTTGGAGAGATGGGGAGAGCTGCAGCTGAGAGAGAGAGAGGCTAGGAGAACCGCGGGGAGAAGAGGCAGGCTCGCCTCCACATCCCCTGACGAGGGACGACAGCTAGGGTTAGTTAAGCCAGCAAAAGCACAGCTCGTACGTTTCCGTATCACATTTCACGAGTCTGTATTCGGCGGAGACGACGTAGAAAGGAATAGGCCCTTATGGGGGCTTCTCGATGAGCCCCCGAAAAAACACAGGCAAAACAAATCATGCGCAAAATTCCCTTCTCTTTCCGTCCAGCGGAACATCGGTTCGGCTCACATTAGATTCCGATAAGGCCTAAGGCTGGGAGAATAAACAGCGCCGTGGCAAATTCCTCCTAAACTCATTCAGACTACCGGCGATGCGCCTCTCCGGCCGTGTTTACGAGCGGGGAGGGATGCACCAGCAGTAAGGCGAGCGAGCGAGAACGCCTTTTCCGCCCACAGCGTTGAATTAAAGCCGATCGTTCCCTGTGGTTGCTTTGATTAGGCTAACGAACAGCTCCTGGGGAAGAAAAATAAATAAATAAATAAATACAACAGTCATCCCCCAGCTCGCTGTGTCCTTATTGCAGGCAGGGCATGTTATGCAAAACGCACATCAGTGAGTTTGAATAACTTAAGTCAGCCTTGCCATCTACCCATGGGATTTCCATAGAACACACCGGCGACATCTCCGACCTGGGAGGGTGTTTAGGTCACCGTCTTCATACGGTACAGGGCTGAGACCGCGTGACGGCACGCATTCCGGAACCTCCGTCGTCAAACCCCCCCCCCCCCCCCCCCCCCCCTCCTCCATCCGCACCCCACCTCCACCCCCCAAACCCAGGCCTGAATCCAATTTAAAACTCAAAGCCTCAAAATGGTGCTTAAAATAAACTGGTGGAGGTCTTTTTATGCCAGGAAAACAATGGAAACAATGAACAAAAGCTTATGGGTTGCGTCAGACCGTGAAAAAACCCTGTCTTGAAAACCCGACATTTCAGAAAGGGGAAAAACAACACTCCCGTTAAAACGCTTTCAAAAACATTTGAGGAGACACTACACTACAAATCGTCAACGTATCCCATTGCCAAGCCCCCCCCCCCCCCCCCCCCCCCCCACGTCTGTGGTCGACGTGTGGCCCAGGAGAAGGATGCGGGAGTCCACTCTGCAGGCCAAAAACACCCAGCGGGTTTGACCTGGGTGAGAAACCAAACAGAGGGCCTTGTCCGCGTGTGTGTTTCCCTCTCGCGTAAAGACAGTCGCCATGGCAGCCTTATCACGCCGCTCCACACGATCAATGGGACAACTTTGCTTCGCCGTCCGCCGTCGGCCCGCCCAACGAATCACAAGCCGCGCTTTTTTTCTTCTTCTCCCTCTCTCGCGACGACGGCCCCAGAGCCAGCCAGGGATCGTCCTCGCGGGCCATCTGGAGGTCCTGTGTACCTTGTTCTCTCTGTATGAGAGAGACTGCAGGTATGGTACGGTCTGTACCACTCAGCCCCCTATCACAGCAACACCTGTTACTGCAGACCCACAAACACACACACACACACACACACACACACACACACACATAAATAGATGGCTTTGAGCTTCTTGAAGGCAAACCAGTCATCTTTCCCACAGACTCACTCAGAAGTCTCAGAAGCACTCTACAGTACAGCTGCATCAGACAGACTAACAGCCCCTTAAAAGCTAAACGCTACCGCTGGGTAAGGATGACGGGAGATACGGACGAGACACGGGGGAAACAAAACTCTGTTTGACCAGCGAACCGTTGACCTGACCTGTGGTTTAACAAGGACACGGTATCTGTTAGCGGTTTCATCCTTTTTCTCTCGTCAAGGTAGAGAAACGCAGCCGATAAACGGTCATTTTTGAATTTTGGAGACTACCTACTGTCGGCTACTGTAGAGGCCATAGTGCGATGGCTAACTAACAGTCAACAAGACAGGAAAAACTACGGAAAAAACCACCGCGGCATCGCCTCATTGTTGTGGTGCCGTGCGCCGGCTAGACTCCCATGGAATCCTACTGTGTGTGTCGGGTTCCCTCTGGTCCAACAACGGGCCGCCAGGACGTGTGAGCATATGTTCCTCGTTTTCACGCGCGCAACACTGAAGCGCTTACATCATCGCGCAAAAACAAATAACGCTGGCAGCGGGGGTAATGGTGCGTCTCGCTTCATTTTCCAGAGCTGCGGTCATGTCTGCCTCCTCCTCTCCCCCGCTCTCCCCTCTCTCTCTCTCTCTCTCTCTCTCTCTCCCTCTCTCTCTCTCTCTCTCTCTCTCTCTCTGGCTCCAGGAGGACCCTGCAGTTTAACAAGCCTCTCGGGGACCCTGGAGACGCTGGAGAGGAACAGTTCCTACCCCGGGAAAAATATCACTTCGCACACACACACGCGCACACACACACACACACAGACACACACAACTGAGTTTGAAACCAGGTCATCAACTCGCCACATGACTGTTAGCCTGCTGAGCTTTTAGTGTCCACTTATGACGCACACACACACACACACACACACACACACACACAACCACAACCACACACACACACCCCACCCTACAGGGTCCCATGCAGCTCAGTAGTTACTGCACAGTCAGGGGCTTCTCATGCTGTCAGGGGCTCATTCAGGATATCCAGCGCATTCCGAAAGGCCTTCACACACCACTATAGCCAGCTCCCCCCCACAGCCACAAAGCAGGCCCACACACTCCTATTCACTAGGCAACCAGAGGCAATCGGATAGTGTCGGACAGGTGTGTCTGACACAGAACCAGAGCATTCAACCATCGCGCTAATCTGCTGCCGATTCCCATCGACAAACCCAAACAATCTCACAACTGGCTGGGTCTGATTCATCGACTTCCAAGCTGAAATATACACATACGTGCACACAAGCAGTATGTACACACACACATACCCACACACACGCACAGACAACACATGCACGCACGCACACACACGCACAGGCATGCACACACCCAACCGCACGCACGCAGTTACAAGAGCATCGTGCGTTGGTTACGAGTACGAGGGGCAGAACTCTCTCCCGTAAACACAATTAAAGGCCAGTTAAAGTGGAGCGGGTCATCCGGGCCTGCAGGACCAGCCTGGGGGGGGGGGTTGGGATCGTAGACACGGGCCCAGCTACAGTCAATGACCGAGGGGCCCGGACAGGAAGGCACGGCGCCCTGTCTGACACAATCTACCTCCTGATAAAACGTCCGCAGATTAGGTCAACATTTTAAACCCGGCTGACACGCGGAGGCATTCTAGGAGGAGACGAACACGACCGATGTTCATCGATTAGCGATCGGTCTTATTTGCGAGGAGGGGGGGTGGGGGGTGGGGTGGAGGGAGCTAAATTACAAGGCTTGTCGGACGGTGGAGAAGCACCCCCAGGAGGAGTGTTCCTAAACAACCCTGTGCTGCGCTGTGCTGTCGTAGGCAAGGCCAGGTCGAGGGTCTCCTCAATCATTCCCGGTGAGATTCCGGAGACTATTCATCATAAAAAAAGGGAGGGGAAGCAATGGGACGCTGTTAACCCACAGGGGCCGGTCTTAAATAAGAAAAGAGAGAGAGAGAGATGCGATAAGACGGCAGAGTGATAGAGAGAGAGAGAGAGGGAGGGAGAGGGGGAGAGGGGGAAAAACAGAGAGAGAGGGGGAGGGAGGAAAACAGAGAAAGAGATAGGGAGAAAGAAAAACAGAGAGACAGAGAGAGAGAGAGAGAGAGAGAGACAGAGAGAGAGAGAGAGAGAGATAGGGAGAGATAGAGGAAAAAAACCAAGAGAGATAGATAGGTGCCGTACCTTCGCAGATCCGGTCTAGTCGCTGCCTCTTGACTTTGTGTTTGTCCGTCAGAGCCATGTCAGCACGGGGGCCCGCTCCTCCTCCTCAGCCTCAGACGCACACGGGGGGGTCGGGGATCCTAGCACACTGTCAGCAGTCCTCCTCGGGGCATACCGCCACGGCACACACCTGGAGCCACGGAACACACGCACACACACACACACACACACACACGCACACACACGCACAAAACAAAACAGAAAAGCACCATGTTAAACATCTGAGTATCATCTCCTTCATATCCTACACATAGAGTAGACACACACACACACACACACACACGTGTACTACAAAACACACTCGCACACACACACACACACACACACACACACACAACAAAACAGAAAAGCGCCAGGTTAAACATTCTGAGTATCATCTCCTTCATATCCTTGATGTGGAGTGTACACAAACATGAACACACACACTCGCAGAGTTGACACAGCAGCAGAAACCCACAGTGACATCAACGCCCACCACTGTAAAAGGGCTACATGCAGACTACAAAGTCACTCAGCCTTTTTGCAGACAGACAGAACCAGGAAAGCTGGAGGCTACAGATATATACAAGTAGTCAAGCGACACACCGGCACCTTTGGTGATGAAAGCGTCCCAGTTTCTGTAAAGGTGACAAAGAGCCACTGCTCCTAAGCTCCTCTCCTTTTCTCTCCGTTTTTAAGCCTCTCTCTCTCTCTCTGTCTCTGTCTCTCTCTCTCTGTCTCCCTCTCTCTGTCTCTCTCTCTCTCTGTCTGTCTGTCTGTCTCTCTCTGTCTCTCTCAGTCTCTCTCTCTCTCTCTCTCTCTCTCTGTCTCTCTCTGTGTCTCTCTCTCTCTCTCTCCCTCTCTCCCTCTCTCTCGGTCTCTCTCTCTCTCTGGCTCTCTCTGGCTCTCTCTCTCTGTCTCTCTCTCTCTCTGGCTCTCTCTCTCTCACCCGACATCTGAATTCGAAGGGAAAACCAAGCTGTTTCTAACCCACCAATCTTACAGTCCCTTCACCTCATGCAAGAATCCATTATGTTGACTTGTTGACACATGGTGGTAATTGACCTCAGACAAATACCACGCTTGCATTTCAGCCTTATTCTTCTGTTGACGGAACAAAATGGATATTTAATGTATAGCTGTGAGGCGATCCCAGCATCCAAGACACAAAAAAACAAACCACTCAAAAGCCTGTAACGTATCATTACAGTAAATGCAAATTCGGATGATTCGGATGAAGGCTGCACTGCAATGACACGTTCTGGCCATTAGAGGGGAGTAAGACCTACTTAGAGACGTTTACTCTGCTCCACTGGAGAACAACGTCCAGGGGCCTCCACCGGGGGAACCAGGAGAGAACCAATCAATCACCTGGGCCTCGGTCCATCGAGACCATCGCTTGACATCGTACCAATATCAGAGATAGAAGTCAGCGCTTTCAACGGAGGGGCAAAACTCGTGTTTTTCACGAGACCGCGATAAAACAGGGGGTTAAAGACGCGGACGTTACCTCGGCTCTTTATTAAATTAGAATAAAATTACAACCGCACAAACGGGGGTATAAATGTTCGATTAAAAGCTTGAATGTCACCGTATAGTCGAGTCTAGGACAAGAGCCAGCGAAGAGGCCCCGTCCTTGCGAAAAAGTGCTGAGATCATAAAACGGGCCTAAGTGTTCCGACGACGCATGCCAGGAAAACAGTCGAGCAAAGTCCTTACGCCGTGTCATCATCAATCCCTTGTCGTGTGCCTTTAGAAAGAGGAGGGGGGGGGGGGGGGGGGGGGCTGGTCCAAACAACCAAACAACAGCCCCCCGTGTACTATCTGTGATTAATCGCTTCGGCCTAAATGTGTGCCGACCTTCCTCCTCATCATCAGAGTGATTTATCAGGCCGGGCTGGCCGGGGCTGAACCCCTGGGCTTATCGGAGTGTGTGTGTGTGTGGAGCAGGCTTGTTATCAGGAGGGGACCCTCTCTCCAGAGCCACTAGGCCCCCTGACCGACCGGACGGCCCCGACCCTGGGAAGAGCTTACACCTGTTTACCTCAATGAGATACCCCCCCCCCCCCTGGACAAACCAGGAGTTTGAGTAACGAGACCACCCCCCCCCCACTCTTCACTGACCAATCCCACCCACTACTGAGATCACAGTACTCGGCTTACACATTAGACATGGGAGGAATTCTTTGTTGTACGATACGGTCCAAGAAAAACATCAGCATTGTTTTACAATCTTATCCAGAAAGATCCTTAAAACAATCGTGGTAGTTAAGGATGATTTAACAAGAAAGGCAGTGGATCAGCGTCCCCCTCTGTATCTGTGTTCTGTTTCGGGAGAGAAGGATGGGGGGGGGGGGTTTCCTTTTTTTTGCGAGCAGCAGTTCACTCAATCAAGAGGCACCTATTGAGTGTTAACACAACATGGCTGCCTCCAGGCACAGTCGGAGAAGTCCCTGTGTTTTCGGGGCGAAGCCGTGCCACTTTCATTGAACTGTTCAGCGTCCCCACCCCCTCCCCTATTAACCAATCCCGTCCCTCCTTCGCCAGAGCAGCGTTATCAATCATTGGCCCTCTGCCAGGCCTGTCAAGGGGGGGGTTGGTGTGATAACACTCCAGGAACTGAAGGAGGAGGCCCATGCCTCGAATCAGAGAGGAGCGCCCCGCCCCTCCCCTCCCAACCGCACCTCCCCTCCCTCCTCTCCCAACCACACCTCCCTCCTCCCCTCCCCTTCCTCCCTCCCTCCAACTCTGGAGGATGGGAATCGGGCGGGCCTCTCAAGAGGGAGTAGCCCCGGATTGTGAACAAAACATCAGAAAACGAGCCAACAACCCGTTTTGGGTCACAAGAGGATCACCGTTCTACCTGCAGACAAAAAAACAAACAACCCCGCCAGCCAGATCATCATTCTTCTGATGCAGTGCGTCACCCGACGAGAACCTCACAGGCAGCTTAGTAAACCACAGAGAGAAGAGGAGGAGGAGGAGGAGTGGTTGAAAAAGAACAACAACAAAAACAGAAGCAGGGAGACAGACAGGGTAGACCGAAAGAGCCTGAAGGCTTTGTTTTTAGACTGGCATTTCCCGTGCTCCCATCCAAATACACAAAAGGTCATATACATGAATCTTAATATTAAGGATGCATTAAAAGTCAGATGGTCGATAATAAAACGCTGGCCTGCGGGGCGGGCCCGGGCCACGGAGCGGTGAGAAACAGAGAAAACATCTGTGTCTCGGGTGCTGAGACATAAAGACAAGGCAGGAATCCATATCTGTGACGGGAGGTGGTGCGTTTCAACCGTCTGTTTGTTTCCCAAGGACGGCCTCCTTCGCACCGCCAAGCGAAATCGAGGCCCCACAAACCCCTCCCTCGGTGTCAGTCAGCTCGACAGAGACATCACTTGTCTAGAGAGAAACCACAGATATGAGCCACTGGGGATGTTTGTCGAAGCCGCAGTAGAGACACTCACACATCCATACACGGAGAGGGACGCCGGCGTCGACACAATCTACTGGCGCGTTAAAACACCACGAGAGCTGTATATACAATCCTCTTTTAATGAGTACTGTATGGAAATTCGACGGCGGGATATCGCGAGCTCTCAGTCGCCCCCTAGCTGTCGTTCTCGACCCCCCCGCATAGAAGACGTTGTTGTTGGCGTACGAACACGAGACCCCCAAAGTCAAATCGAATTAATTTGGTAAAGCATCTTGTAATATGATGAAATGCGGGGATAACATCGCTGTCGTGCGATCCATCTTCCAGCTGGAAGAGAAAGCGTAACAGAATTGCCTCAGATTTGATTAATTGACTTTGCTGAAATAAGAAAATAATTTGGTTTGGGTAAGCAGATATGAGAGGGCCCCCGTTGAAGTCTAATTAGTAGGGGCTGATTACTTACTTTATTAAGCATTGCTACACAGGCAGAGAAAGGCCTGTTCATTCTGTACTCTCTTTTGTGAGAAAAGAAAGTAGACACTTTCACACTGTCAAAGCCGCACTACAGTTATCAATTGAGAATGAGTTGACAAGATCACTTTGACTTGGCAAAAAATTAACGGGGAACAGATTGGGGGAGATTATTTTGGTGGAGGAAACAGATGGGATAATACTATAGATCAGCGGCTCAAAAAAGAGTGTGATCCCGCAGACTAGTTTGAGAGAGTGAATAATTCAAAAGGTCATGCCACCTGCCTGCTGTGCTTCACTCACTTCAGACACATGCGCATGCACACACACACACACACACACACACATACACACATACACACATACACACATACACACATACACACATACACACATACACACATACACACACACACACACGCACACACGCACACACAGGTAACAGCCTTTTTTTGGAGGGGAGGGGCGGGAGGGGGGCTAATTTCCCTCAAACACACACTGTATTTTGTAAACTAATTGGGTGAATCAATTATTAATCCTCTGACATTAAGCCTAAGGGCCTTTTTCAAAGTGAACTGCTTCCTGAGGTTGAGGGCTAGCTTGGTGTTAAGCCTAAGGCATGTTGCTGTGGGTGACTTCTGTTGGTTGTTGCTACAGAGCGGGGCCTGAACACACATCACTGGTGGAAAACCGCTAGCTGATTAGAAGCCTGCTGTGGAATGCTGTACACAATGCCAGTTCGAATCAGGTTAGGCCACACAGCAATTCTTATCAAACGTGTGTCCGCTAGATAAACCAGTGATCAGATATACATGTTGGTTTCTGATGGTATTCAGAGCGATAGCTGCTTGCCTGCTGATATTCCTCTCTGGGCTGATGTCTGTGACCTTTCCTGCTGTACCGTCTGCATCTCTGCAGAACAGGCTACAGTAATCTCCTTCATGTCCCTTCAAGTGATTCACACCCCCACTAAAGGCTTCAACAACCGCTTAAAAAAAAAAAGAAAAGAAAAAAAAAAAGGAGAAGAATTCCTTCAAAGCAAAACCATAAAAAGATGCCTGGCGTATTCTAGCCTGAGAACGCACTTAGGATAGGGAACAAAAAAAAACGAACTCCCTCTCAGTTTCCCTTTGAAATAACAAACAACCGTCTCGCTAACACAAGCTTGTTTTGTTTATAATATTTAATATTGTAATACGTTATCCCTTTTTTTTTTTTTTTTTCCCTCTCTCTCTCTAAAAGCGTCTGTTTTCTTTGCACTGGAGGGCCGGCTGGAACAATGGAGGCCATTTTTCCTTCAGCTGGTCGAGTTCCCTTCTGAGGTAAATCTGTCAACGGCGGGCCAAAACAAAGAGTGGCCAGTGAGGAGAAAAACAGGAAGGTGAGGACACCGTGCAGCAAAGAACCCACTGTACTATTAATATCAGCTTACACCCTTTTTTCCCCCCCTGGGCTCCTATAGAAAACCTGAAAGCTGGGAGGAGGAAGGGAAGGGGGCTGTGAATAATTTTTCCGGACGTTTGTGAGAACCGGCTGATGAACTCGTGATAAGTAGGGGTCAGAGTCGTGACGGACTAGCCATGTGCTGGGGGGCACAATGCTCTTTTGAGTCATGTAGGTACTACATAATCTAAACACTCCATCACTGTCAACCTGCAAATAGGCACGGCCCCGCCGCTGTGAGAGCGACAAATTGACTGACATACATTCTTCTAAACGCTCAGGACGCGTGTCACAGCCCACAAGGTGAAGGGGAAAAAAAAGACGACGTATGATTTTTTTGGGGGGACATTTTGTTGTTGTTGATTGTTCTGTAGTTTACCACTTTTTGCTCCCAATCAATACAGGGGATATAGGTTAGGGGGCAAGAGTCGTGAGGGGAGCAGTGAGCGAAATCACTACTGAACCAAAAGGAGAGAGAGGCAGGCTGACTAAGGAGAGACATCGCCCTGAGGAAGGCTGAGGAATGTGTTTCACCAGCCTGGTGTTGGTGTCAGAGAGAGGCCAGTACAGACAGCCGAGCCCAGAGCCCCGAGACTGCTCCCTCGATCCCTCTGGGTCCTTCCAGGAAGAGCCAGCATGATTCACAGCTTCCTGGTCCAAGAGAAAAAAGGTGGTTTCACTCCCCCTAGCATGCCCACACACACACACACACACACACACACACACACACACACACACACACACACACACAAAGACACACAAAGACACACAAAGACACACACACACACACACTCCCCACGGACGGTGAGACAGCCAACTCTGCGCTGTACTTCGGCTTACATTGGGAAGGGGCCAAGCCAAACAATGTGTTGATAAAGTCCAGAGCAGAGAGAAACAGAGAGGAATGCACACAAGGGGTGTGCAGCTGCCGCACACACACACACACACACACACACACACACACCCACCCACCCATCCCCGCCCACACACCCCCCCGCCGCCACACACACACACACACACACACACACACACACACCAATGCCATTTTCCAGTCCCAGAATGTTGTTTAACCGGCTTTTATTTTGGACTGAAGGGAGACAGTTGGAGCCAATAACTGCCTTTACGGGAGTGCTATTATCAGAGGCCCTCTTAACTGGCTCCCAGCCTCGCTTCCCCCTCCCTCTCTCCGTGCCACATCCTGTCCTCGTAGGCTGCACCAACGCTCCGAGGGACTGACACACACACACACACACGCACACACACACACACACACACACACACACACACACACAGACAAAGACACACGGACAAAGACGCACACACACACACACACAGACACAGACACAGACACAGACACACACACACACGCAAGCACGCACCCATGCACACATACACACGCTTGCGCACACATACACACATGCAAAGTGCATACACACACATACGTGCACGCACACACAAACAGTCAATTAGTTCTGGCTCCACCTCGCAGCTGGGAGATAAATGGCGAGTCGTCGTCTCAGGCTTGGTGAGGGGCTCTCTCTCCGCTCCCCCGCGTAGCGTAGAGTACAGTATGTAGAGCAGGTCCCCGGGGGCCTGCAGGCCAGGCAGCAGGGTGGAGACTGTACTGTACACGGCCACTGGAATCCCAGGGACCGGAGCCGCTCCGGCTCACATATGCCCTGAACGGCCTGAAGGCCCCCCCGGCAACCCCCCCCCCCCCAGTCAGCCTCAGAGACAGAGACGGATGATGCAAGCGGGGTATGATTTTTTTTTCCCCCTCTTGGGAACAGGGCCCACTGTAGAAAGAAGAGAAATCTCATTCGAGTTCCGCTAACTGTTTGTTTGAACAGCAAACACGCTGACAGATATGTACTCTGTACCAGATAGCAGGCAGACGACGTGTCTCGTGGAGATATCTGGGAATGATATGTAGCGTATGGAGGTTTCTCTGGTGGAGTCGGGGGGGGGGGGGGGGGGGGTGGGGCGGCAAGAGGGTCTAGACAGGGTCCGACCATCTCCGAAGCCGACCGTGAATAAGTGCCTTTAGCTGCTTTATCTCCGGCAAACATGACAATCCTTTAACCTCCTGACAAACCTGCTCTCACAACAACAACAACAACCACCTCAGCCCTCCCCATGGGTCCTGTCCTGTCCTGTCAGGTACGATATATAACTGCTATCTCCCCAACTTTTCACCAGGTGTCATTTACTCCTGTGTGGGGGGGCCCACTGACACATACACATCTCTAAATCGCCTTCCGCAAAGAGGGAGACCCATGTCTGTGTGTGTGTATGTTATATGACCCTAACCCTAACCAAGAAAAAAGAACAATAAACAGCTTCACAACAAGGTGAGAAATGACATGGGGGGGGCTAACTGAGCGTGGCCTTGTGGATTAACGGCGGAATAAAAAAGTGCTGATCGTCCACAAAAGAGAAACAACAGCTATTCATCACGCTGGCACTGGATCAAACTCAGACACCGCTCAAAAGCGCCTCCTTGAGTTATTGTGGTGTGTGGGCACTTGTGGCAGATATATACTGATGAATCGGCCCTACCCTGATTTGATTAGAGAGGGATAAATGTGAGAATAGAATAGCAGGATGGACGGAGTACAAGGGAGGACGTGTTGCATACTTGGTGGGTGACCAAGGATGTTATCCTGTTTTCCACCTAGTCTACCCAAGGGTTTGATTGATTGATTGAAAACTTTATTAGAAGATTTGCAGAAGTAGGTACATGAAAGTACATATTACATACAAGGTCAACTAACAGGATAAAAACCCAAGAAAGCCACTGGCTTATTTCAATTGGGGTCCTTGATTCTCAATTCATCGTTACATGTAAGACAGACAGAAAAACTAGTACTATCTACAAGATAATACAGACAAATAACTATTACTATCTACAAGATAAACATACATCCATCATGGGAAGAACAATACAACAAAACATAAGGTATGTACAGCGGGTAGGACAGGTGGGGACATACACCACAGGTGGGGGCGGGGGACAAAACACAAAGTATGTACAGTGGGTAGTTCAGGTCTTTTAATCTGATTTTTGTTTTAGAGGGTCCAGTTACGGATTGCAGCCTCCTGTAAATGTTTTTTGAGAGTGGTTTTGAAGGTGGGCAGTGTTTTACACTCCTTTAAGATTATAGGAAGGGCGTTCCACATCTTTACTGCATAGTTTGTAAACGAGTTTAAACCCTTGTTTGTGGTGCAACGCGGGTAGGTAGGCAGGTAGCTCCCTCTCTCGCTAGCTGTGTCTGTGTGTGTGTGTGTGTCTCTCTCTCTCTCTGTCACTGTTTCTCTCTTTGCCGCTGTTTCTCTGAGTGTCTTTCTCTTCCTCCCCCTCTTTCTCAGTCTCTCTCTCTCTCTCTCTCTCTCTCTCTCTGAGTTATTCAATGCATTACCAAGCAAAATACATATTCTCATTTTGAGCATTTCCTGAGATGATCAAGTACAGAGGAAACAGCGTGTAACTATGGCATGGTAATTTCCTGAAATGAATGTCTCTTTTTTTTTCTCTTTTTTTTTTTTACAGCGAGTGCATTCTGCTGCTGGTGCATTTCTGTGAGCCCAGGGTAAACAAAGGGAAGGCAGCCGCGTGTGACTTCCATCATTTTCCAACAACCAGGAGACCCGGAGAGTCTTGCGGGGGGTCAAATAAGTATTTCTTTCAAAAAGAAACGGCTATAATGACAAAGAAGAAAAGTCCCATTCTTGCTCCCGTCTCTTCACAAGAGCTCTTCACGGTGACACCACCGTCGGTCCGTGATGGCGTGATGGAACCTACTTCACCACGTTTTAAATCACAGCACTATTCTTCTTTTTGTTCTCTTTTTTTTTCTTTTCTTTTCTTTTAGATACGAGCGAAAGACATCAAACTCGACTAATAGTTTGTGGCTGCCCCATTATGATAACGGTTCTGTTAAAGGAGTAGTGGTACCCATGTATACGGCTGAATACCACAGATGGGTTTGAATACAGCAGGCCTGTGATTGTGTGTGTGTGTGTGTGTGTGTGTGGAGGGGGGGGGGGGGGGGGGGGGGTGAACTCTGAACAGAGGTCTTTTTTAGCCATCACAGTGGAGGAACAGAGAGCACAGTGAGCCCTCCTCTGAGGGGCTGACAGTACATGCCCCGGCACCGTGGGGAGTGAAACACAGTGAAAAGAGATGAATCATGGGATTGTATCCCAACTGAAAACACACTGATCGCCCCGAGAGTTTAGGTCCGTTTTGTTGTCTGCTCAGCAGCGTCCCACCGGAAAAAAAGCCACACACACACACACACACACGTATGCTAACACACACACGCGTGCGCGTACGCACACACACACACACACACACACACACACACACACGGACGGACGGACGCTAACACACACACGGACGCTAACACACACAGGCTCACACACGCACGCACAGACTCGCACACACACGCACCCCCTCCCCACACACACGCTATGCTTTCCCTTCATTATGACCCAAACCCACCAGGCAGATACTGACATCTCTCGAAACTTTTCATTCTGGCTTTAATAGCTGAAATTGTTTGTCATAGCGAGGATTCTTTTCAATAAGGGCCATGAGAATAGGCCGGTGGCCTCCATTTCAACTTGGCAGGTCAGGGGGGTCACCGTGCCTTTTATAGAAGTGAAAAGCAGTCGTCGTCCCAGCGCTAAGTATGTTCTGCTGCCTGGCACAGAACGTCTCCTGACACAAAGCCGCCCCGCGCTCACATCACCGCCTCACGCTCCCGAAAGGTACCGCCGGGACACATGTGCTCCTCTTTAACTTCATTGAAAAAAAGAAGAAACATTTTTTTAACGAAATCCACCTCCCATCTCGTCCGATCTAAAATAATGTTTGGGGAAAAACGCCACCAGACCATGAATACAACCGCTGTATTTTTTTTTCTTTCACCGTTCAGTTCTGCTCAGGACACGGTCTGCGTAGACCTCAAGTGACGGATTCAACAATAATCTAGAGTTCTGCTCGAAGGCCTGAGGGGGAAAAATGTGTTTCGCTGTTTTTCATCTTCCTTCGCTGGCCTAAGCTGCATTGTGATTTTTTTCTCTCTCTCCCTCCCTCAAAACAAAGTCTGCAGGATTGTAACACAACAAAGGGGATGTCACAATGTCTCCGCTGGTTTCTTTCTCAAACCCTCGGAAATCAAATAAAACCTGCTGTGAGATTCGAGTAAGATCACAAGACAAAACAGTGGGGCTTTTTCCCCCCACGTGAACTATCGCCTACAATAGAGGAACGCTTTGACACGACAGAGACACAGAGGAGTGACTAGTCATTTAGAGGAGTATCTGTTTCAGTACAGCTCATTGTTAATAATAACAGTCTACCGGCTACACAGGGTCATTAGGAAAAGGGTGCGCCTTAATCCACTCGTGTGTTTGCACAAATCCCCTCTCCGTATCCGAAGCGATGACCAAAACACTGTGGTTAATACGTTGTTATTACACAGTAATTACAGTGTTAAACTTAATGAGGTTATAGAGGCGACAGATTTTCGAGTGTTAAGGCAACATCTTTGTTTGTGAGGGGAACCCATCTCTTTTGGTGGAAGAGATGACCTCGAGATTTGGTGGTCAAGTCCAGGATCTGTTCACAAACATCCTCTTGGGTCATATCCCCCCCCCCCCCCCCCCCCTCCCCCCTCCCTCAAATATCCTCCTTCTAGTTTTGAGTGGCCATGCTTCAGTGACCCTGTCCATCTGGTCCCCTCAGACACAGCACCATGTCCCTGACCTGACATCCTGAGACCTCCCTCCCTCCCTCCCGGAGCCCCTAAACCCTCCACTCTCCGGGGGCCGACGTGGATTAAATCAAGGACATGGAGAGCAGGCCCCATCACTTCACAGAAAGCCCCCTTCACCAAGCAGCATTTCCCAATTAAAGCGCCCCCCACCCCCCCCACCCCCACCCCTAAGGCTTCGGTCAGCACTGGGAACCCCAGCTCCCTGGTGACCGGGGGGGGGGCTGTGACCTTGGTGAACTAGGGGTCAAGGGTGGACTGGGGGGCAGGGGGTGAGAGTTCAGACAGAGCCATTGTCCAGGGAGAGCAGAGCAGAGATGCTTGGGTTTATTTTTTCGAGAGATCGTTTGAGGGGGGAAGGGGGGCGGGTGGAGGGGGTGGGGGGGCCTGGAGTGGTTATTGTGGAGGAGCTGACGAAGCGGGACGTTTTTATAGGGGGAACAAGAAACCTGATGTGGCATGAAATACCGCCCCCAAGTAGCCCCTCTTTTAGCCAAATTAACTCACAGAGTAATGGAGAAAAAAAAAATACAACAGGGCAGGGGGGTGTGGGTGTGGATAGGGCGTATGGTGGGGTGGGGGGGGGGGGTGGGCGGGTAAGTGAGCACCGTGGAAGAGGGGGTGGGGCTGGAGAGGGAGGAGGTGACAGGCTGAGAGAGGGGGGTGGTGGTTGTGGTAGGGGGGGGCGGGGGGGGGGGGTTGGGGGGACCTGCAATCCCAGAGCAGAAAAAAATTAACAATTCCACACACCGCGGCGTGTCCGCCCGACATTAAATGTATGAAACACATGAATTACTGCAGCGGGCCTGGCTAGAATTAACTCTATATATCACAGCCAAGTCGAAATAGTTGAGGGTGTGGACTGGAGCTGTGGCGCTGCTGCTGATGGGGGTAGGGGGGGGACGCGGGGACGGTGGAGTGTGAGTGAGAGTGCACGGCTAGAGAGGAAAGGGGGGAAAAATAAAGTAACTCAACATTTCTATCTCCTCCCATTAAAGTTAACCACTTCTCTCTCTCTCCAGGCCCATAAAGCTGTCACCCGGAGCCTTGATTTATTCCGCCCTTGCCCAGCTCCTGTCCTAACTATCGCATGCCTCCAATTAATATTTTTTTTGTTGCTCTCCATCCCTTCCCCTGTAAATGTAATGAGATTGCAGCAAGCGAAAAACTGCTGACTCGGGTTAATGCACAATTCCTTAATAATAGCCAAAGCTTGCCGCAAAAGCAAAAAAAAGGGAAGATGCACGGTCGGCCCGCTGATGCCATTTTAAAAAGGAGGCCTGTTTTGGCAGTGATGTAATTAACGTTATTAATCATTAACAATAGCCCATTCCACACTATCTTCTCAACACCAAAAAGCAACACACACACACACACACACACTAACAATTAACACACACACACACGCACACATACACACACACACACAAACACAACACACACACACACACACACACACATACACATACACACACACGCACACTTGGTGTCCCTTATGGGTGTCTACACATGATAAGCGACATGGCGCTGTGCTCAGCGAGAGCTACGACGTCTCTTACACCCCCGGTTCAATTCACTTGGACCCCAAACCGCCTCCCCCGGCCGTGACGCCACTTAGGAAAACAGTCGATTAGGAAGCACAGCCACGTCCTCCGCCGCGGAAACAACGGCTCGCCCAGGCCTAACGCCGTTTCTTCAGCTTATCGCGGGTAAACGCCGCTTTCTACTCAATTAGAGTCAAAGTCAATTATATTTTTAACAACAGAGGAATACAGTGGAGGCTGTGTAGATAAAGATGTCAACAGCTGCTGCAGAAGGAGGAAGTCCACAGAAAAAGAGGAAAAAAACAACGTGCGTGTATTTACAACAACAACACGCTCGAGCGCCCCCGGGAACTACAGATGAGGGGGATCAGATAGGGGAAAATGGCCGCCGTAATTGCATCTGCGCTAAGATAGAGCTCCCCCCAAAACCAGGCCCGCCAAAGGTCAACAGCACAGGCTAATTGAGTTGAGTTTTTAATTACTCTGCGGTCATTTTCGGAAGCATCTGGAAGTACAACGGGAGTAGCGGCGATAAATCGAGCTTATCATGGATCTGCCAGAATAGATGGGGGGGGGGGGGGGGTTATCTGGTGGCTGTTATGGGTAGGTTGCAGGTGCGCGGCGGGGGCAGTTAACGGACCCCCTTTGGTCCGAGGAGAGCGCAGCTGGCAGGTGCTGGTGTGGAGGGACTTTATTACCCTATAAACAATCTGAGACAATTCACTCAGAGCCCATCTTGTCTCGGAGAAAGCAACAAAAAAAAAGCAAAAAAAAAAAAAGCTTTTCAATTTGTGCAGCAATTCAACATGGAGGGCCTAGGGCTGGGGAGGCTCGGCTCATCCCTCCTCACGTCTAAGCTACTTCCTAAGCAGAAACTACTGAGGCGAATCAATTCCTACCTCTCCACAAAAGGAGGAGGGAAGCTCTCTCACCGCAGTAATATAAACAAGACTCTAGCTGAGCCTCTACCTGGCCATCAGATGATAGAAAGCCTCATTCTCTTGGGTTGTTCACCGTTCCGTGGTTGATTGTCAGGGCTTCCTGGCTAACTGGTGATTGACTGACATGCTTGGGACCAACGGAAGAGAAACCGGAGGAAAGTTTGCTTTTTTTGGTTGTTGTCTCCCCTTTAAGTGTGTGTGTGTGTGTGTGTGTGTGTGTGTCGTTGGGTACGAGTGTGTGTGTGTGTGTATGTGTGTGTGCGTGTATGTGTGTATGTGTGTGTGTGTGTGTGTGTGTGTATGTGTGTGTGCATGTATGTGTGTATGTGTGTGTGTGTGTGTGTGTGTGTGTGTGTGTGTGGATGGCAGTGCTTGTTCATTAGGGTGATGGAGGATTTGGGGGTGTGCGGAGCGAGAGGGACCCAGCCCAAGTGAAGCATGTCAAATTAGGAGAGAAAATCAAACCGCTGCTACTGGGACTCATTAGAGCCTCAGGAAGGCGAGGCCGACTATTTACTGTGTTTTAATAATAAAAAAAATGGAGGGGGGAGAGGGGGAGGGGGGTGGGGCGGACGAGCGGGCCTCACCCCTTTGTGGCTTTTGTAAGTTCTTTTCATCCGAATCGCTTTTTTTGTATTTTTTTTCTCCTTTTACAGAGAGGAAAACAGAGAAAAAGCGGCAAACAATTTTTTAATGAGAGCCAGAAACTAGCTCGCAAAAATGAAAGTACTGTATGTCATTACTAGACGACATGCCTCGAGCCAGACCGCCTGAACAATTACTAAACGGAATAACTGACAAGATACAAGATAAATGACTAGTATCAGATGACAGGAGGAAAATACCTAACTTTCCTTTTTCGAGTAGCAGCCCCTGATCTGATCTCAAACGGAAGTTCCCTGAAACCCCCTCAGAAGAAGAAGAAGAAGAAGGAGGAAGAGGAGGAGGAGGGTAAAGGCCTCAAGAGTTCTCAATCATCTTCTTTACAGCTCTAGACGTACTAAAAACACCCGCAAGACGGAGCAGAAGAAGAGGAAGAAGGAAGAGGAGGAGGGTAAAGACCTTAAGAGTCTTCAATCATCTTCTTTCCAGCTCTAGGCGTACTAAAGCACGGCTAAGTGGGTCAAAACCGCTTTGAAAGGAGAAACCGTTTGGCACTCCACCCTGGGCACGGAGAAGAGAGCGCGCTCTCAGAGTCGGCCGACGCGCTGAGAGAGGGTCAAAGTCAGACACATGTCGGATTTACAGCCGCCAGACTTTCGCCCGCCGCTGAAGAGAAGACGATCTCGCTCCGCTGGTGGAGTCGGAAGAAGATATCCGACCGACGCGGGGGGGGGGGGGGCGGGGTTAGGGGGGTTAGAGGCAGCTCTCATCGGACCAGAGGCATCCGCTCACGATACCACGCCGCTCAGACAGCTCACTTTACCACACAGGGCGGGCAGCCTGGCAAACACCCCGGCCCCGCCTGGCAACCCCCCCCCCCCCCCCCGCAACCCCCCCCAACCCCAATACCTCACCGCTGCCCCCCCCCCACCCGCTCCCCTCCCCAACCGCACTCCCCTCCCTGCGTACCTGCAGAATCTCTCCCACTTTCTCTACAGGCTCTGTTTCCTGTTCCCTGCCCCTATCCTCTACGTCTCCCCCCCCACCCCACCTCACCCCCCCCTCCCTTCAGATCATTTCAAAGGGCCAGAAGATCAAAGCTCAGTGGCCCTCTTTGAAAATGGACAGACGAGGGGGTGTTTAGCTAATCATTTATTTAGGGGGGGAAGAAAAAAAACTTATCTTTCTCTCCTGCCCTTCTCTCTCTTTCTCTCCTTCCCTCTCTCACCCCTTCTCCCTCTCTCTCTCCTTCCTTCCTTCTCTCTTGTCCTCCCCCCTTCTCTCTCTCTCTTTCTCTCTCTCCTTCTTCCTCTCTCTCTCCCTCTCTCTCTCGTCAACCCAACCCCTGTCTTCTCCGGGCTCCGTTCCAATCTTTCACTGGCGGGTTTTTTAATATGCGGAGAAAATAAGCCGCGCGACGTCCTCAGAGGATGGATGGGAGGGGTGAGGCCTGGAGAGAACACGGCAGGGCAGCGGGGACGGATCCTCCTGATGGATTAACCCCTTTCCCCCCCTCACACACGACGGGCGCCTGACAGCGCATCGCATTACGGTACCCATATGAAGATCTATGAATATTGCAATGAAGGATGCCTCAAAAAACTCCCGAGTTTTCATTATGTTTGCGCGCCGCGCGGAAAAAAAAGGGATGATATTACAAGTAATGCGAGCGAATGATTCATCCGTCTGCTCGGATGCCCGTCAACTCCTTCTCTCCCAGTCACTCCCAGTCACACCGGGTTTATATTGAGCTCCACACACCGTATATCAACGGGGGGGTTGGGGGGGCTGGGTGGGTCTGTGGTGCCCAGCGCTCAGTTGAGGGGGATCCTTGAGCGATCATGTGACCGCTCCACCACAGTGGCCCCGGCTCTCGCAGGGCTCACATCCTGTGCTAAATCATGTCAAAACACATTCTGGGAGGGCCGAGCACACACACACACACACACACACACACACACACACACACACACACACACACGTGCGCGTGCACACACACACACACACACACGTGCGCGTGCACACACACACACACACACACACACGTACCCAACAAAACACACACACACACACACACACACACACACACACACGTACCCAACAACACACACACACACACACACACACACACACGTACCCAACAACACACACACACCTCATTCTCAGCTGACCTAGCCTGCAGCAGGATGGGGTCACCCTGTGAAAGGGCTCCGTCACACTTCCTGCTCAGCAAATGGAGTGGGGCCTCAAGCGGCTAATGGCATAATGAGCACAAGGCAGCCTTGAGTGACATGTTTGGCCATGGGCACGAGGCAAGGCCTGGCTGAGGGGGGGATGGGGGGTGTGGGGGGGGAGGGTGTGTGGGGATGAGAGACAGAGGAGGCAGAGGAATCATACATGATGTGGCAATGTTCCACATCATTCCGCCACTGTCGCCTAGTAACCCGGCGCACAGGCACGGGTACAGGCACGGGCACGATACACGCCCCCCCCCTGACTACAGGAGGGTACGTCTGGGTGGCATCTACACATCTAGAGCTCCACAGCTCTTGGGAGTTTCAAAACCGCCCGCCCTTCCCGCCCCTCCCTCCCCCTGCCAAGAGTTTTTTGTCAACGTCCGTCTCCGTATTTCGTATGACAGCGCGGTCGTCACCCTGACACTTTGGGTGAAACAGGGAATCTGGTTCAAGAGACGAGGAAACAACGTGTGTGTGTGTGTGTTGGATGTGAAAAGGCTTGCGCACGCGTTCTCATCCCGCATGGATACGGACGGCATGTTGTTTATCCCAGAGTCTGGAGACTCAGACTGGGCCTGCCGTGACGTAGGCTAAAGGTGCTCAGGGAGTCTCTCTCGCTGTGACCTAGATGTGTGTGTGTGTGTGTGTGTGTGTGTGTGTGTGTGTGTGTGTGTGTGTGTGTACACAAGGTGGTCCTGTCCGATTCGTTCCTACTTTTCCTGTCTGGGAGCCAATACCATCTGCCGGGCTCACCTGGGGACCTTCCATATTCTTTGGGCCGGGTGTGTGTGTGTGTGTGTGTGTGTGTGTGTGTGTGTGTGCAGTCTGTCTGCAGTGAGGGAGCACAGGATTTAAGGGCCAAACCCTGAGAGAGAGACCCCCCACACAGACAGACACAGAGAGAGAGAGAGAGAGAGAGAGAGACCCCTAAGGAGAACCTGATGTCAGTAGAGGGAATGAGAGGGGGTGAACAGCCCAGATGAGTCTCATCCACAGAGCTGCACACTTCAGTCTACTCAGCCAGGCAGAAGTGGGCCATGCTGGTGTTTCAGGAGAGGAAGAGAGGCACAAAACACTACTGAAACACACATGCACGCACACACACACACATACATACATACACAGACAGACAGACAGACAGACAGACACGGCCACACACAGACAGACAGACAGACACGTCCACACACAGACACACTTTCATGTGAGTGCACACACACAGACAGACAGACAGACACGCGCATGCGCGCGCACACCACACACACACACACACACACACATACATACACACACACACACACACACAACACAGCCTTTTGAGGATTGCGTGCTGACAAAGAAAAAATAGAGGCAAAACGACAAGCTGACTGAACAAGTAGAACCAACATGGACGTCGGGCCTGTCGGGAAAATGTTCCCCTTCTTACATCACCCAAAGCCGTAGTACCTGAACGCTCTGTGTGAGTCCTCTCAGGGGGGATTCGGGGGCCGTTCCGTAGGGTTGCAGCCTTGCAGGAGGGGGGGATGGGGACGAGGGGACGGGGGGGGTAGCGACGACAACAATAGCTGCCTATTTCTACTACAGGTTAATGAAGGCTTTCGGAGGGCGCTCGTTTTGGGCTAGCGGAGGTTAATTACAGAGCAACACTCTGACAGCCAGCCAAGTTGATTTCATGCAAAACAGACAGACAGGTAGAGACTGCAGAGGCAGGCGCATAGTCACACCCGCCAAGACGAGCGGACCCCACACGTGTACACACACGCGGATGCGTTGCGAGCACACACACACACACATACATACATACATACACACAGACACACACAGTTAGACACAGACAGACACACAGACAACACACTTGACAACAGATTTAATCTATACAATTTCCCCCCGGTATGTTGTGTTGTCGGGAGGGGGGGGGCAGCGGGGTGGGGGGGGCAGCGGGGTGGGGGGGGGTGCAGCGGGGTGGGGGGGGTGCAGCGGGGTGGGGGGGGTGGGGGGGGGCAGCGGGGTGGGGGGGGGGGGCAGCGGGGTGGGGGGGGTGCACTACCTCCCATGTGTCCCTCTGCTCAGCCTGACAAACACAATGCAGATTTGGCAGGGAGGCTTTCCTCTGCAGCAGCAGCACTCTTTGTATTTGTCCTTATCGTTCCAGGAGGCCCGATATGATGGCATTTATCAATTTTTCATGAACGGAGTCTTGCATGTGCACCCAACAAACAAATCAATTTCCCAGCGGCAAATTGCCTGAGAGAAACAACAACAACCTGCGGGATGGGACCAGGAGGAGCTGCATGGGAGAATTAATTGCAGATGGGGCTGGCTGGGAGTGGAGAGTTGGGAGGGTGTGTGTGTGTGTGTGGGGGGGGTGGGGGTAGCTCGGTTCTAGGGCAGTCTCCCTCGCTGAGACCCCCCCCCTACCAACCCCCCCTCGATGGGGCTAGAACCTGGCAGGGTGGGGCTCACTGGGGTCCCACACACAAAAGGACATTTAACAACCTCTCACCGCCCCACCCCCCAAATAAAATAAAATACATGCACACTGAAAAGATGTATCTATAGGCATCAAGATTGCAGGTGGGCAGCAGTCCTGACCGTATGACGGGCGTCACTAGTAAGTCAGTAAGTAAAGCTTTATTTATATAGCGCCTTTTCGTACATGAAATGCAACTCAAAGCGCCAGAACTCAGAACCAGAACCAGCCCGAACCGCGGCCGTTCCATCTGCAGGGCCCGAGAAGCCGTTGATACAAAGAGACAACGGTCGCCAGGGAAGGCCCGCACAGGTTTTCTCCAGGTCTTTGCTATTCCCACACAGCACGTCCCACACACACACACACACACCGCTCGGATCACAAAGACAACTCTTTTTCTCCCGCCTCTCCAGGATGCGTCACGGCGGGCCGACAGGCGCCATGCCGACAGTCGCCGCATAACAACAACCGTTTTGGAGTGGAAATCTCTGAAAGCTGTCACGACGTCGGTAATCGATTGTTTTGGCTGCGGCGGTGAGCGTGACCGTCACGCCTGCTGCTGCTGCTGCTGCGGGGGGGGGGGGGGGGGGGGCAAGGCCGGCGGAGGTAAGAACAATCTGGAGGACATCCCGTGCATTTACAACGACCCCGTCTTTCCCCATTTCTACTTTTTCTTTTTTGTATTATTCCTCCCAGCCTCCTCCGCTTGGCAGCAACAGGACATCGAAACTAAGTGAATTCCTTCCCAAAAACAGACGTGTAAAGACATGACGGCTATAGAACCGCCGGGTCGACGACGGGCTTCGACGACAACAGGGTCGCGGGGACGGAGTGACGCTTTGCTTGTAAGCTGCGTGTGATATCTGTGTGATATCCGTAAGCTGGACGGGGGGGGGGGGACAGCCGTAAGCTGCTACCGTCCAGGACGGGTAAACAAAGACCCTGTGACAACACGCTGTCAACGCCGCTGCTCCAGACGGCGGTACGGCCCTGTCCTGTCCCCGTATCCCCCTGCCTGCCCCATCCCAGGAGATCAGCCTCCGGGTTTCACACGGCCGTGGATTCGAACATTTTTGTCTCCGACGTCACCCGACCCCTGGCTCTAATGGAGCTGACTGATCACATTTCACCACAGGGCAGCGCGGCCAGCGGCGCGGCCCCAGAGGCCCACTGAAACCATAAGCCCGCTAAGCGGCGGGCCTGGAGCGCACAGAGAGAGGTAGAGCCCTGGGTAGATAGATACACAATCGTACGCACGTTGTGTACGCGCAGGCGCACACGCGCACACACACGCACACTCTCGAATACCCAACGACACAAAGATACACGTGTACACGTAGACACACACAAACTCGTACCCAACACATACACACTCACACACGCTCTCTCACACACACGCCCACACACGCACTCCCAAACTCACACGCTAACTTGTACCCAGTGACACACACATACACACACAAATTCACACCCACACACACACACACACTTCCATAAAAACCCATAAAAACCCATGTACATTTTTAGCCAGGCAATACTTACCAGGCTCATAAAAGATGTGCTGCCAGCGCCTACCTGGAGAGAAGTCAGACTTTTCCACTAATAAGACAGTTTTCCTATTTTTATTTGAAACAAAAGGTTTTTTGCTTTCCACTCATAACAATTGTTCCCCCATAAACCACGGTTACAAAATTATTTTATAAGCCACGGTTAGAAATGGTTTTCCTTTGACAGAAACAGTACGGCTAGGTTATATATCTCTCTCTCGCTCGCTACAGAGAAAGGCAAATACTCAAAACCCATCATCAGACATGGAGCAGAATACGAAAGAGGGAGAGAGCGTTTTCTTGCACTATGCATCTTTGACAGAGAATTTGATATCACAGATAGGAAGACAGCGCTCCTCAGCTGGAAGTCTAAGCCTGGGTGGGTGGTTTGTTTACGTAAGAAAATGGTTTCACATGCTGAACTTCAAATGAACCATCTCTAATGGAACAGTATCCTGCACTGCGCTGAGGTACAGTACAAGCTGTAACCCCCCCCACACACACACGCACGCGCACACACACCGCCCCCGACAACACATGGCTGTTTTAAGAACATGTTCTTCTTGAAATCCACTCATCCTAAAAAACAGGGTTCATTATAGACCAAAGCCAAATTATCTTTGCAATGTATTTATGTATTTACCCAGCAGTCTAATTATTGAGGGTATGATTTATAAGTGGGCCTTATCATGCCACGGTTGTGTTTTACAACATACTGAGAAATATCAACATGCGGTAAGGAGAAGCACAGCTGAGAAGTACAGCTTTTACCACAAACCTTCCTCTGGCACTGATAGTGACTATTGGCACGGGGAAAAAAGAATCCAAAAGAATCCAAAATGCCAGAAGTGTAAAAACAAAAGAGCCAAGATGTTCAGAAAAGCTCCCTTAGGAGGAGCACTAATAACATGGAGCTGTTCATCCCCAGCAGGACTCTCAGGCTGAGAGGTAACAACAACACTGATAGGAAGATACACATCGACAAAAGTTCGTTGTACAACTTCTCCTCTCTTGTGTTCTGATCTGGACAGAAATAAACATATGTGTAAAGTGCTGCTGTAGCCTCGGGGAGGTACCGGCACGCAGGCTCAGAGAGAACCTGAAGGTGGGCCTTGACTTGGTAAAATATTCTGTTCGCTGCAGCTTTCTGCCATAAGCAATGCTCTGAATATAGAGAGTCGAATGCAGACTTTTTTCTTATTTATTTATATTTTTGCTGGGGTGCATCTTGTGAATAAATACATCGGTGTGTTACACAACACATTTCCAAGTGGATAACTGTTTTCCGAAACTATCAAAGACTAGTGGCAGCTGTGTGTGTGTGTGTGTGTGTGTTTTTTTTTAACAGTCTGACTCTAAACTCTAAAGGCTCATACCCCTTAGCGTTGGTTTCACATTTCATTATGCAGAAACCCGGCTTTTCCCAAAACAATACACTCTGATGTGCCACAAACACAAAACGGCCACAACTGGAAACCCATTGCACAACTCGGTTTCTTTCAGAGCATGGCAGAGAAATCTGTCTGTGCATCAGAGGTACGCTGGAAAGTCCTTTCTTTAAAAGGCAACAGCCCATATACAGAAGGACAGGCAGTCTCCAGGAAGTCTGCGTCTTACTTACAAACTTTTAGCCTGTTGTGATTCGAGTGACATCCGCACACACACACACACACACACACACGCACGCACGCACGCACGCACGCACACACACACACACACACACACACACACACACACACACACACACACACACACACACACACACACACACACACACACACACACACACACACACACACACACACACACACACACACAGAGACAATTCTGTCTTGTTTTTTGCTTCATATTTCACAGGAAAAACACACTGAATCATTACCCTACACGAGCTCATCATCACCACATTCATAATTTAGTGTAATGGATTATGTAATTGCGCCATTAATCAGAGAATCTGCTCGGCATGCTCTCCAATGTATTTCTTTAATTACGGGAAATGCCTCTGTTAAAATAGATGCTCTGTTTGCAGAAGCAGACTTTAGCTCAATTTAGCAGCGGGAGAACAAGCGTGTAGCAGGAGACCCAAGCCAGGGTTCAACATGACACCAACACACCTGGGAACACATGCAGGCTATTTGGAAGGGGACACAAAGTGTCGTATCAGAAAGCAGAATAGTGAGCAAAAATGCACAAGCCTTCCACCAAACCTGTTTACCCAAGCCCAGGCTGGGAACCTCATGTTTGCATTTTGATTTGCATGATTCTTTGATACTAGAGGGTTATGTCCTGTTGAATATTCCATACCCTATTTGAATAGAACAGTTATACTGTACGTGTCACTAACAGATTAAGACATGTAACCTTGTAAGTTAACACATGTAAATCTTCAGGATTCAGACATAATTATGGTTCAACCGTTTTCCGTAGAGAATCCAGATATGGGTGTACATTATGCCCTACTCACTGCTGCAGGACATGACAGTTTAGCTAGAATCCAGGAAATGGTACACTGGGAAATGTAGCTGCCAATTGTTTACCCACATTTCCGTTGCTCGTGTTGACGTTATATAATTATTTCATATCAATCAACGTCCCTGCCTCATTAAACCGTATAATCGTCAGTTTTAGGCAAGCGAAACTCTGGCAGAATTTATCCTGTGCTCATTGGCATGAGGAGGCATACCCCTTTCTGTCCAATTAGGTAATTTCTGGACATCTTAGTGACATTTAAGTGCCATTACTATGAGAGCTGCATTCAGTCCAGCCCCGTCGCCTCTGCGAAAGGTCACAAGCGGGCATAAGCCCCGCGCATCCTCTTAAGTACATCGAGTGCAGACAATAAATTATACACTTTGCTGAAAGAAAAAAAGATAGTTACATAAGAAAAAATCACTCCAGGTTTCCAGAAATCGCTGCACTCTTATCATAGTTATTTCCCCTTTCCAAGGCAAATATTAAGCTGCTTCCGACTGTAGATTTGATTTAAAGCTCTTCTGTTCTGTTTGGCTCCCCTGACCTCTACCTGGGAGGGAGAGAGGCCCAGCAAACAAATGATGCACATAATACAGGGGTCTCAAAGAGACAGTCAGGGAAGCATCTCCAATACCGATAGAGTGATACACGTGATTAATCCACTTTCCTCTTGCTGGCTTTTAAACACTCCTTTTCCTGTGTTATTATTTTTCTATGTGAGAGGTTGGCACTTTGCCCAAAAAAAAGCCTCCATGCCTGCTGCCTGCCACCAGCAGTGTCTGAACAGGACAGAGAGAGAGAGAGAGAGAGAGAGAGAGAGAGAGAGAGAGAGAGAGAGAGAGAGAATGAAAGAGAGAGAGAGAGAGAAAGAAAAAAAAGAAAAAAAAACATCCATAATGAGAAATACCCATGTAATGCTTTTAAGAAAAGGCAACGCATTCACCTCGCTGAAATGACATTTAAATAGGCAGGAGCCATTTTATCCCCCCTCCTCCTCCGCCCCATCCCTTCCTCCTTCTTGCTCCCACACTGTAATTTGAAGCTGTCACAAACAAATCCTCCTCACACAGACCTTTCCAAATGTCAGGTTCCATCAAGCCGGGATGACGGCTTCCTCCTCAAAGAAGGCCCCTCGCAAACTTTGTCAAGGAAACAGAGGAGGAGGTGGCGCATGCATATTTATGGGCAACGTTCAGCGTTCACCCCTCACACACTTCCCAGACGGGTAGAGAGTGACTGACTGAGCCGCCGATCGGAGCGGCGGGCACACTTGACATTGGGTTTTTCTACAAGTGCTTAGAGATTTATGAGACGCGCGTTTGTTTGTATTTATTTATTCAATTATTTGTTTTTTGATGTGAAGCTAATCAGTCTAAGTGCTCCATCCACAACGGTGGCTCTGTCTGCCTAGCGTACGACAACATCAGCACATCCTCCAACAGCACCGTCGCAAAGTCACCCAATGCAGAGCATCTTACTAACCCTCCTCTGTAGATTAACGCCGATAATATCGTTTTATGATTATATATATATATATATATATATATATATATATTCATATTATGATCTAGATTCTTCATTGCATGTTGCAGTAGACCCCATCGCGTGCATGCACACACACACACACACACACACACACACACACACACATACACAAGCACACACATACACTCCACTAATTCTGGCCAGAGAAAGCTGGGCTAGGGGCTGGAGCCGTGTTATCAACCACTGTGTGCCAACAGGCTGGGGCACGGCGTCCCCCCAGCGCCCAGCTGCCCTGACAATGCCCGGTCTGTTTAGTAATGGACATGGCAGGCAGCTCTCTCGGGGGCAGCGGACCCCTCTGACACTGTCAGGCTGCCCTGCAGGGCCGAGGCGCCGCAGAGAGACAGAGGTTTGTGTTCCAGCGCCCACACGAGCGTCACACGCGGCGGGATGCATTCGGTAGCGCATTGTAAAATGGTATGTGCTAGGCTTGGGTGGGCATTGGAGTGCAGCCTCCGGAGCTAAGGGAACAATGACCCGGAGGGGTGGGGCCTTTCAGAGTGACGGGGCTAGGGGGCTACGGGGGGGGTGGGGTTGGTACTAATGAGAGAGTCTACTGGGAGGTAGAACCGGGTGGAGAGAGGAAGGCAGGAATGCAGGATGTAGCTAATGCATGTCACATTTCTACAGCCGCTACAGCCGGGGCTATTAGCCCATACTGGACCGACAGGTGTGGACAACAATTACACGACAAATCTTGGCAGCGACCCTACACAAACGCAGAGCACAGTATAGAAATACAGCACACAATGGGCCGGCTTCACAGACACGGCTAATAAGCTTAATCCTAGACGAAAATCTAAATCTTCAATGGAGATTTTTACATCGAAAGTGTGACCGAGTGCAGGACTAGGCTTAAGCCTTGTCTGGGACACCGGCCCAACGACGGGTCAAGCTGAATTTGCACGGCAATAAACCTCGACATATTTGAGTAAAACCCGAAAGTGAGGACCAAAAATGTCACCGAGTTCTACATGTGATAGCAGCAGGGTGGGGAATAAATCAAAGCTGTTATTAGTTTGATACAGAAGTCACGCTGTGTGTGGGATGTATTGAATCATGAATTATTTAAAATCTCGAGAGCCGTTTGACTGCCTTAAGCACAAGTGAACCAACTGACCCAGTAGCCAATCCCCCTCTCAATCTCCTCTCACTCCACCGCAGCCACGCGGGGCCCTCTCTGTGGGCCACTAGTTCAGGGTGTGTAAAGGGCAACCACCCTGGGTGGGTCTCCACCACCACACACAACAGACTGAGAAGTGGGAACAGAGGAATCGTAGGCTGAAAAAGCTGTAACACTTGACATTAAGTCACCCTTTATCTGGTGTAGAAACGCTGTAACACGCTGTTGCTACATCTTTGGTAATTGCGTGGCATATGGAGTTGAGCTGCTGAACACTTCTTATTCTACTTCTGTAGTGGGAAGAGGGGGGGGAAGAAAAAAAAATCCTATTTTCTGCCTTCTCATTTTGGAGAAGTTTGTATTGCCATCTAATCTGTGCCATTGCAGCTGTCACATGGTGTCAGCAGCACGTCCAAAAGGCCAGGGTTTGTTTTGAGGTTTCTAGGTTTATTTGTCTTCCCCCCCCCCCCCCCCCTCCCCATCCTCTCGCATCAGCCCCACGATCTGAGGCTTTAATATGGTTGCCAGTGTGGCAGGAGCCATTTAATAACAATGCAATAGTTCCTCTCAGCAGTGGCCGAGTGTCACACACACCCCGCCGGGTGCAGATGGTACATTGTCTGCTGTTTCCGAAAACACTCTCATCTCCGAGATGTTTTCTTTTCTTTCTCCCCCTCACACCATCCCTCCTCTCTCTCTCTCTCTCTCCCTCACTCTCTCTCTCACTCTCTCTCCCCCCCCTCTCTCTCTCCCTCCCCCCCCCCTCTCTCTCTCTCTCTCTCTCTCTCTCTCCCTCTCCCTCTCTCTCTCTCCCTCTCTCTCTCTCCCTCTCTCTCTCTCCCTCTCTCCCCCCCCCTCTCTCTCTCTCTCTCTCTCTCTAAGGCATTGTTCAGTCCTTGATTGCCCTCAATCTGAAAGTAGCATACAATCAATGGCACTGTACTGTACACCTCAGATTGAACACTTCAAACCTGCCCGGTTTACATGGGTAAGAAAGCGTGAACAGAGTGTCTTGAGCAGCCTTTCATTTTGAGTCTCAAAGCCTCCTCCTGTGTAGGACATCTGGAGGAGGCGGTACTGTATATTTGGGGGGGGGGTCGGGGGGGCTGAAAGATAATCCTCCTAGGGCATAACTCGATTTCATTAACATACAGCGGGGAAATATGGAGTTGGGGGGATTTATTCAAATCAACACGGGCTAATGTCACCATAAGCCAGTCACCTTGCCAAGTCAAGTCACACCAAACGAATCCTTCCCCCATTGGCAGCCCCCCGCCCCCCGCCTCCCCCCCCCCCACCACTGAGAGCAATTAGTGCTCGTTTTTGATGAAAATGACCGGTAATTTAGAGTACGGCAAACCTCCAGAACAACCATTTCACAAGGTAGGTGTTCATTAGGCAGCAGCAGGGAGAGCCTCCTACTAATAGTGTGTGTGGGCCATAAACATCCCTCATCATTGCTGGGCTGCCATTTGATCTCACCTCTGGGATTTTTTTGTTGTTGTTTGCGCCGGGCATCTTCCCCCTCTTTTCCTCGATGGCTGTTTACCCAATAATGGACTCTGGCCCTGAGAGTAGTTAAGAGAGCGGAGTGAAAGCGGCTCTCCGCAGTCTGCCGGACTCTGTGATTAACGAGGGAATTAGCAAACATCTCCAGGTCACCTTCTTCAACAACAAGATTAATGATCTGATGGCTTTCCTTAAGACTACAGCCACAACCTGCAGCGCCGATGGAATGGCCCCATCAATACGGGCCCGCACTAAACGCATTGGATTCTCCTTTATCGCATTCTCGATCGTCCATCAGCGGATTACCTCGTCTCGTCATCTAGCGACGTCTCAAAAAACAACAAGCCGCAAAATCGTAATACATGGTTTTTTTCTTTTTTACTTGATAACAGATGAGACGCACGACGATAACAGCGCACAGTGCTACCGTGTCCACCCCTGCATGTAAAGCACGGTTACCGAACGCTTCGGTTCAGCTGTGTGGACGCCATCTCGCCTGTCAGAGGCGGTTTACAAGACTGGGAACGAGGGTCGCCATCTGTCCCGCCTCCATGGGGTGCACAGAGGGACGTTTTGCTCAGTTTTGGCACGCCCGACTTCCCCTAATGCTGCACAAATGTTTAGAGACATTACATAAGCAATGAGACGTGCACTGGGTGTCGGTGGAGAACGGCGGCGGCGGCCATCTCTAAAGGCTAAGCACACAGGCACACACTGGAAGACAGCCGCTGAGGGGGAAAGGGGGTTTAGCCACATAGCTCTGCTCCCCCAGGTTAGCGGTCTGCACGACTCTGCCAGGAAATCAGCATCGATATGGGAATCTACAGCAACCTAGCATCAGATTGCATCCCCACCGGGAGTGGTAGCAATCTGGGAACAGGGAATAGAGTTCAGTGGGATGAAATGAAAGGTGAGTCCGGACTGAGGGAAAATACTGTGGCTGTTCTGATTAAGTCTAAGAGAGCTAAGAGGAGGGAAAGGCAAGGCAAGGCCGCGGCAAACCGCTAGAACCTGATCCCTGGGATTCCTCATTTCAAACAATGAACGGAACCATTGTTACTGTAGGTGCGACACCATTGCTAACCACGACGTGAGTTCACCCCACTGTACTGTGAACGCATTTGGGTGTCTAGAAAAACACCATAAAGGCAATCAATAAAAGTATTATTATTAATATTGTGCAATGTGTGCGAGTGTGGCAAGGCTAGGACATCATCGTCATCATCATCATCTTCTTCATCATCATGCAACAGTACAGTACAGTACGTAAACACAGGTAAAGCCCTGGGTGCAGTCAAGAATAGCAAGGCAGGTTGGAACTGACACCTGGAGGAACATTTGCATGTTATTTATTCTCTGCCTGCCTGTTTCACTAGGGAACAAGACAGAGGCTCTCACATGCTTCACACAGAGAGGGCAGAGGCACGCCAACAGCAACCGCGAGAGGAAGATAATCTGATCCCTCCGTTCTCATCAGTCCATCTGCGCCAGCCAGCCAAAATGGAGCAGGAGTGGAAAACATCTTACAAAGAGAGAGCTAGCTCGACCTCACAGAAGTCCCCCCCCGCACACACACATACATACACACACATCAGTCAACTTTAATCATTGACATTATTGTTCCTGCATATTGCATTTATAACACACACACATGCTTTACTGTACAATGTTTCTCACTGGTTATTCACACTTTAGGGGCAGGGGTTTTACCTCCACATATTGTTGACGGACTATCATTAAAAAGGGGGCGGGGGACCTGACAGTAACGGCTCCGTTATGGGAAGGGTGTACTGTACTGAAGACGTGCATGGAGAACCTGCTGCAGACATCACATGATGAGGTAACATACAGCTTCTTAGGTGGATTCTAAATCCTCCCTCCCCCCAATCTCATAGCCTGCCCTGGAGTTAATGATGCACTCTGATGTGTTCATGGAACCGCCCACCCTGTGCGTGTGTGCGTGTGTGTGTGTGTGTGTGTGTGTGTGTGTGTGTGTGTGTGTGTGTGTGCGTGTGCGTGTGTGTGTGTGTGTGTGTGTGTGTGTGTGTGTGTGCGAGAATGCCCATTTTCCCCTACCCCACACACACTATCAGTTTAACCAGTGAATTTGTATTCAGTAACGAGACGTGAGCTGGGAAATGATGGTGAATTTGTAAGCGCGCGCCATTTCTCTTAATTCCGTTTAGTGTTTCTGTAAACACTCGCCATGCGAGAGGTATTCACAGAGCAGCCCCCCTACCCCCCGCCGCTCATCAGCGGCAGAAATCTCAGCGACCAAGGGCAATAAAGGAGAAGATATTGCAAATCACATTATGGGACATGAAATTAATCCATCCTTCACGCGTTTAACCTTGAAACTGCTTTTTACACTCCTTGCCTGAGACTTCATAAAAAAAAACTCATCACATTCATTCAATACAATAAAAGAGTCTGACATTACAACAATAGCACCAGTGAGGAAAGTATTCAAAGGATTTCCTTTACTGCGCTGATGATATGTTTTAATTTAATTTCTCTTAACGTCTGCTTCATAATGCAATACACAATTGAGCGGGGCTTTTCACGTCCCCAAAAGACCACTTCCTCTTTAAGATAATAGGAAAGGCTTTTGTGTCTTTGCCTTTGGTGGATTATGCAAGTGTGAATTCAGGAAGCACATCAATTAATACGCATTAAGGGAAAGACTATTAAGATGTAAGAAAATAATGAATAACTCGTAATTGCTGCACTGTTTGAGTTCACGTTTAGCATCGTACCTTGTTCTAACAGGAGCAGACTTGACAGCCACTATCATATCATGGGTCAAAATGGAACACCTCAGTAGTTGTCATGGGATACAGCTGAGGAGATACACAATAAGGTCCTACCTGACCACCATTTTAAGGCGCTATGAAGCCTTAACACAGCCTACATAGATACATTACAATTCACTTAAAGGTCCTGTATGTAAACTTTCAAGCAATCGAAAAGCTTCCTAATGGTTGCCATGACTACGTTTCGTTGGTAGCAAACTAGCAATCAAGGAATGAGATCCCTCGAAAGAAATATTTCATTTTCTTCAGTCTTCCAGAAAAAAATAAGCGCTTTCTAAAATGGAGTGTCCTGCCAGACACTCTGTCTGTATATATACATACAATGTTGTTAGTGCCTGGAATGTTCTAGGGGAGTGGGCTCACTGATTTTTCACCTTTCTGTCTCTGGTGGCTGCCTCTTCAAATCATGTGTGCAATGCAGAAACCCAACAGCTAATGTCTGACATTGCCACGTCCATTTCGGGGAGGTTATATTATTAAGAGGGAGGAAGTTCTTGTTTGGAACATTCAACTACATTTCGCCACAGTGGCCAGAGGTGACATATTTCCAACAAACATGAATATAAGTGTACACTTACCGGTATATGTACACACTAAATAATACATAATCCGTATCAAACATTATAACACACATAATCTGACTGAAAAGCAAACCTATATGTGCCAGTCTAATCCTGATCCCTAGCTCTGACACACTTGTTTAATGCAGACAAGATTCCTCTCCTCCACCTGATTACAAACTCTCCAGCCTTGCTCCCATGAAAGAGACATCCACAGCTGCAATTATCCTTCTCCCCTGTGTGGCGTCAGAGAAAGGAGAAATCACTGTGCCACCGTGAATGGAATGATATCAACGGAGGAACAGTGTCAGAGGAGAAAGAGATAGAGAGAGACAAGAGAGAGAGAGAACTATCCCTCTGTCTCTCTTTTCCTCCACCCCCCCCCCCCCCCCCAGCCCCTCACCCCCCCACCTGTGAAAAATTAAGCTGTGTGGAGTGCCTTGGAGAATAGAGAATGGGAATGACTCACAAAAATGTGTCTTTGAGATGTCTTTTCAGTGTTCCACTTCTAAGGGTGGGAGAGAGAGTATTGCAACCACGATAGAGTCCCTCTTGGTGAGCGGTGCAGTCTTTGGCAGCTGTGTGTATGTGGGAGAAGTTGAAGTTGTAGAACTGTTACTGTGGCTGTATTATATCCTCCTACCTTTTTGCTTTTCAAGGATTCACTTTGAGCTAGTGCAATCCACCGGCAAGACCATAGTCTTTATAACTTTACACTTTTTTACCTCGCTGTTTAGTAGGGGTGTCACCACAAATTAGCCCAGCTTTCAGCTGAATCAATCTTGCCTTTGGTTTGAGATAATGAGCATGTAAACCCAGCTTCAAACGAGCCCCCACAGCTTCCAGTCTCCAAAGCCCTACACGGTCACACTCAAGACACTTTTGAGTAACGAAAAAAGAAAAAAAAAAAAAGAAAGAGAGAGAGAGAGAGAGAGAAAAGGAAGATAATACTCAGCCTACAGAGACCAATTAAAAGCACATATTCAAATTGACCCACAAGAAACACGGGCAGGCATTCATTTGCCGCGCCGTCCGACAAAAATGTCCCCTTTTACTTTATATCGCTGACCTCCTCTCTTTATTGATCGCGCTGGAAAACAAACAAAACCAGCCTCAGATAGGTTAGAGAGGGAGGACGCATTTCATCTTTGTGCAGTAGTCAAGAGAGGCAGTCATGCCATTAGGCATAGGCACACACCCTCCCATTCAAACTAGGAGGGAGGGAGGGAGGGAGGGAGGGAGGGAGGGAGTGGGGGAATTACAGTATGCATACATTAGATCCATGCAGGGCTGGGTGGGGATATATGCATTAGATTAATAATGTAGATCTGCACTGAGCACGCCAATTAAGAGAAGCAAAGCTACTCTACAACCCGTGAGGGTGTCTCTTTATTCAGTCAAAGCAGAGAGCAAGTGATTACGAGGCCGATCGTACAGGCATCTCTTTAGTAAGGCAAGAGGGCCGGTATACCCGGGTCCAGTGGGTACGCAGTGACTCTGAAACATCTCCCGTCTCTCTCTCACACTTCCAGTGTGGGAGGAGATGCCATAAATCCGTCCTATAATGGCCACTGGGCGAGAGAACTTTTGAACACCGGGGCTTAACAGGGACTGTTATTCACCCATATAGAGTGAGAGTCTCCGGATGATGGATGGTAATAAATATTGCAGGGGCTAACAGAGGTCCCCTCAGAGACGTTCAATTGCCTTGAGTGATAGGGTGCTGCTCGGCAACACAAGCAGAGAAAACGGGAGAGAGCAGCAGGCGCTTCAAGGGGGCTAACAACCAGGTCTGTTCAATTTCCTCTAAAGAAAAACACCTCACCTTACCCATTGTACTGTGACAACATATGGTAGATAAAAAAGGAGATGTTCTCCAAATACAACGTCTCAATTTGGGTAGTGGGAAGTGAGCTCTGTTTTGGGATAATGAGGAACCGATCAGCCCGGTCGTGATAGAATCTAACCATTGTAGTCGAACCCCCAAAATACTGAAATTATTAAAAGCAGTTGAACGGATTTACGTCTGAAATAGTGTCGAGTATGACTGTACCTGACAAGGCAATAGAGAGGAACATTAGTCTCAGGGAGTTATGAGCGCATGTTCCTGCAGCACTTGTGGCTGAACCAGCTTAATAGGGCTTTCTGACAAGGGGGCTTTGTTGTATTGAGCTGTCCACCATCTTACAATGTTTCCTTGACAATGGCCAAAGAAAGAGCAGATGTCCAAGCTGCACACATCTGTAGTGTCCCTATTCCTCCAGGCCAGCACTCCCGCTTTTTCTCTCTCCCTACACCACACAATGGGGCTCTTTCCAAGGACGCCCTCCATTCAGCTTTCAAACATCAATAAATCTAATTCTCAAAAGATCTCCCTTTTTTCCCCTCACATGCTCCTACTGTAGCATGACATCACAACATACACAAAGGTTTCATATCCAAAACTAATACCAAAACAAATCTGTTTTATGCCGTCTTATTATGTTGTCACCTTTTACCCGCTCTTTTTCTACATCACATTAGGATGGAAATGAATTACCACCATGTGATCAATTGGATGGCTTCACATTCTACTGACATAATGTCTGGGTAAAGACTCACAAAATTAGTTTACACTGTGTAACTGTTCATCAGAGTTACAAATAATGCAGTCTCCATGTGTATCAAACCAGCTGGGTAAACTGATTCGCTAACTCATTGGGGGTGGAGCACTTACAAGCGGCAATAGTGTTTGAATGCATGACATTGCCTCAATGTATAAATGGGAACCTAAACGTGATTGGAATTCGCCAACTAATGTCTTTTGCTGCTCGTGGGCTTTCTCTTTACACATAATTCAATTCTATGGGCCACCATAATGTATCCATGTTGTGAGTTCAATAATTCTACTCCACACAACTTTCAGAAACATTACAGGTCTGGCTTTTCTAATCTCCAAGCAAAAGCAACTTGGTGGCCAATATTCATGCGTTATAACATGAGTGACTACTGTACAATACATACCTGTATATAGAGCTGCATATTGTTTTGGGATACGGACTATCACTCACACTAAAGTTAACTTGCTCAGACTTACACAAACACTTAATCAAAGTTCAAAACGCCATCTGTCAACAACAAAAAACTACAAATCTGCCAGGCACAAACGTGTACGCGCAAAATAAGAGGTAAAGGTTGTGGGTTCCTAGGGGCCCCCAGCATGCTGCCATGCCAGTGTTTAGCAGCAGATGTGCAGCACATTGTAATCACTTATGGAAAAAGATGCACAACCCATGCGGTAGTGGCGGATAAACATTCAACAATCGGATGTTGTTGTTTTGAAAACATTTGTTTCTTGCCCAGACAACTATTGGTAAACGGTATGAATCAGACAGACAACTATTGGTAAACGGTATGAATCAGACAAGACAACTATTGGTAAACAGGTATGAATCAGACAGACAACTATTGGTAAACATGTATGAATCAGACAGACAACTATTGGTAAACGGTGTGAATCAGACAAGACAACTATTGGTAAACGGTATGAATCAGACAGACAACTATTGGTAAACGGTGTGAATCAGACAGACAACTATTGGTAAACATGTATGAATCAGACAGACAACTATTGGTAAACATGTATGAATCAGACAGACAACTATTGGTACATGTATGAATCAGACAGACAACTATTGGTAAACATGTATGAATCAGACAGACAACTATTGGTAAACGGTATGAATCTAGACAAGACAACTATTGGTAAACGGTATGAATCAGACGGGGGGGCATCAGGGCATCAACACATCAGCACACACACAGCGTTCCAGTGACGGGGGGCAACTAACTCGAAACCAATATAACGCACTTCGCATTTTGTGTCAACCAAACCCCACTTCTATCTATGCCCGTGTTTTTAAAAGAATCGTTCCCTCCACATGGCTTCGTACAGTATGCTTGTGAGGATGGAGTCAAATAAATCGGCGCCCCGAAAATCTTATTTTAATATTTGACAGTTCTGCTAAGGTAGGCTATGGGGTTTTTGACGTGGTCAAATAATATTTCATATGATGTCCTCGGTGTACAATCCACTCTGCCATTCCTTCTCTCCGTGGCGCAGTGAAGGTGACTACACATGGTCACAGCTTTATGCGGACATGAAATCGGTAACAGCCAATAATTGCAACCCATCTTAGACTATTGTCGTATATGTTGATCGCCAATGTTGATCGTTTCCAGATATTTCCAATGAAATCATCTTACCTGAATATATGATGTTTATTGCAAGTTCAGAAGCCGCACTTTAGGCACACATGACCACCATCATCCGCTTCTCAAAAAATTGTTTCCTATTAGATTTTGTGTATTTAGTGCCAGCTGATCATCCACCTTTAAAATGACAAAACTTAATCCTCCGAGGCGCGCTAAGAGAGTAATAGGTTCTAAAGCTGTTTCCGATGAAGACTCGACTGGATCGAAACAAATGATTATCGGAGTATAATGTAGAATGGTGTTGTGTTGTGTCCCCTGTTTAAAACACGGTCTCAGATAGACGCCGATTAATAGGTGGCGATCTAACTGTTTCAGTGGTTTATTTTGTTCCCTCTCTCTCTCTCTCTCTCTCTCTCTCTCTCTCTCTCTCTCTCTCTCTCTCTCTCTCTCTCTCTCTCTCTCTCTCTCTCTCTCTCTCTCTCTCTCTCTCTCTCTCTCTCTCTCTCTCTCTCTCTCTCTCTCTCTCTCTCACACACTCCCCTCTCTCTCTCTCTCGCTCTGTCACTCTCTCTCTCTCTCTCACACACACACACACACTCCCCTCTCTCTCTCTCTCTCTCTCTCTCTCTCTCTCTCTCTCTCTCTCTCTCTCACACACACACACACACTCCTCTCTCTCTCTCTCGCTCTGTCACTCTGTCTCCCTCACTCTTTTTTTTCCTTTTTTTTTTCTTTATCAAGGCGGGGTCTTGGGTCGTTTAAACCAATGACATAAACCTATAAGGGCCAGCCTCGCCCCCCACTACACGTATCCACTCTCCTATTCACACACACAACCATTCTCATGGGATTAGCACCGGGTGAGCGGACACCCTGGCTACACGAGTGTGCACTCCTGTGACTCGAAATCGAATGCTCACCAAAAACATTGAGCCACCCAACTTGTCATCAAGATATGAGTGTCAGGAATGTTTGGGTTGGGGGAAGGACCACCGATCAGCTTCTTATCTAGGACAAAATGACATGCATCAAAACATTAAATACAACAATAAAAAAAAACAGTTTGTTCAAAGTTTACCCTTTTTTGCTAAATGTCACCTATTTTTCCCTCCACATTTGTAGGGACTACACATTATGTCACAACAATGTTGAAGGATTACCATAGACATAGGCTACCCCTTTCAAGGTCACCAAACAGATCAGAACAGAACACAAGGGTAGAAAACAGTCGACCACACCCATGTCACACCCAAGGTGTTGGTTATGTAACACAAGCTAATACGTCTGTGCCGGTATGTGCTTTAATAAGACTACTGTAGGCTGTGTTTGTTAGCTCTCTCTTGAAACACTGTGCGCTCACCCGTTTACACATCAGCGTCTTTCTGGATGTCTGAATTTAGGATTGATTTGTAATGTGAATCAGTCAAACTGGATTTCTACTAACTGTATTAGAATTCAGACTGCTTTTAGGAAACTGTTCGACTCACACATCTCTGTTTTCCCCCGTTGTTCTCTATTGAATTGACAGAGCTGGTGATGCACATGCCCGGCTGGTACGTGTGTGAATGACAGGGGTTAGGCCTATAGCCTACCTGAAATCACAGTATTGATATGAGGGATTCCATTTCTGTTTTGAGACTCGTTTCAGAGAGATACTGTGTACAGTACGCAGTATCTCTCTGAAACGAATCTCAAAACAGTATGTGTACTGTGTTTAGGCAAATTACCCAACCAGATCAAATGAATGAGATACTGTGTACACTAGGCCTGTTCTGTACGGCTGTTGGTATTCTTACTCAGCTATACTCTCTTCTTTGTGTGTTGTCTCAAAGCGGGGTCAACTAAATGGCGTCCAACTGTGTGCAGTGCAGTAAGGGTGTGTTCAATGTGTGTTCAATTATCTATATCCCATTTGCCACTTTTCATTTCTCGACCTCAGCCTAAGCCACATTATGCTCAGATATTGATCTTCCCATCGACCATTGTCCACCTCTCATCAGCACAGCGCATACTTGTGGGGGTGCAGAGTCTATTGCACAACAACAACAACAACAACAAAAACTCTACCGCTTCACTTTTGATATACAGCCATTTTAATGGACCGGTGTACAAAAACAGACAAATATGGGCGTTTTAATGACAACTTTTATTGATCCATAATAGTGAGAGTAATGTATCAAAGTGCAAGAATGTAATAATCCTCTGTGTAGTAATCTTTCTATGTGAAATGATTTGTTTGATCTATTTTAAAGTTGAATGGCGCTAGGTACTGTGCTGTAGGCTATGGTTTTAGATGTGTGCTGTTGACCTGACAATTAAATAAATAAGAAAACACGAGTGTTGTGTACCGCTGCTGTTGTAACCCCCTTATCAACATTCCTCAACAAAGAAAAAGAAAATAACATTGTCCATGGCAACAAAACGTGCAGTACGTGGACATTAAATACACAGTTCCCTCGAGCATCGCAGATTTGCACAGGATGTGAGACACTACTAAAGGGGCCATTGTAATCTATCTGAAAAATCAAGGCTGACAACCCCGCCACTCCCACCAATCATAATGCTCTGGGAGAATATTCTCTGTTTTCTTAAGTCCTGATCTTTAGCAGAACCACCGCCAACAATAATGTGTGACCCAATGGTTTAATCATTTTCAACAAAAGCTCACATGTTCCTCTCTCTCTCCTGGAGCGGTTTCCCACGTGAACGTACCTAAAAAACACTGGTTGATGAAGAGGACAAGCACTACGTCATGCTAGGCCCGGCTGTCAACAAAAAAACAAAGCAATGCCGTATATCGGCTTCTTACAGAATGTAAAACCTTTGTTGCATGTAATGTAGTCTGTCACATAATCCTCAACATCGAATTTCGCATACGGTCAATCCTCGGCTGAATCTGGACAAGGTCTCTAGGAGAAGATGCAGAGGAGCTAGGGTATAGGAAAAGATTTACTGCATCCCATTAGACGAGGTATGTGCACGCTGCAACACCGCATTAGACCTTTTCATGTTGACCCTTGACCCTTATCTCCATACTCACAAATTCACGGACAGACTTCACAGTGGGTGTCCCGAGAGAGTGGAGCAAAGTGCTATACACGCTCGCGTCCCTGGAGATGCACATCTATCAATCTCCAGATGAATTATTGAAAGCAAAACACCCCCATCGCATTTTCTTACACTACCGTACTATGAATTGGTGCACACTCTGGATGGAACTCTGGTGACATGTTTGTCTGCATTTGAATGGGTGTCTCACCGGGTGAGTGGCTAACATCATAGTCATATTACCATTTCGTCAATCCCTGTAATACAACCTTCATAAGCCCTTGACACTTCAGATGCACTCTTGCTTGCGCTGAATCACATTTGCCTTCTCCGACCTCTACTCAAGTCACAGGCACCAGGTCAATGACCTGCCTGTAGCTATTTAGGTTGAACCCAGCAACATTTCCTATCGTCATATCCATATGAATAACGTGTTCTTGATATAAGCATTTATATTCTCATATGATTCAAAAGCATTTAGAGTTTATTTTTGTTTGTAGCTCGGTGTCGCAGTCGTCCAGCTGGCCCGTCCGATGGTCCTGAACTACAGTATGATGGCTCCCCTTTCTTCTTCTCCTCCAGCTCACAGGCACACACACACACACACACACACACACACACGCACACACACACACGCACACATACACTCACTCACACACACACACACACACACACACACACACACACACACACACACACTCACACTCTTCTGCTCTTCATTAATGAAGGGGCTGGCTTGCTGTACACCGGGAGAGGGGTTGAACAGCACAAGACCCCCGTGGGGTCCGCTTGAACTTGTGAAATAGGATTGACACCACCCTCAAATGAGCTCTCGCCATGTCGGAGGCGCAGACTGAAGCCCCCCAGGAGGCTAACTTGAATCAATTCTGGTAATGATGTTTGTAATTTAGGAGGCTAATGACATGCACTATGAGCCGGAAGATTATGTCTGGAAGATGCTTCTGACAGCCGAGTGTGAGAAATAATGCCTCCACTATTTTAAACCTACACAAAATATGGGGAGGAAAGAGATTTTATTTTTAAAAGGGAGATCATGAAATTTGAGGGTTTTTTCTATTTTTTTACGTTGTGTGTGTAGGTGTGTGTTACTATGTGTGTGTGTGTGTGTGTGTGTGTGTGTGTGTGTGTGTGTGTGTGTGTGTGTGTGTATGTATATACTATATATATGTATACATACAGTGGAGGAAATAAGTATTCAACACATCAACAATTCATCACATTTCCATTGCAGCTATTCACCTGAAATTTAGACTAGTAACTCCATAAAACTTCACAGCTAAATAAATTATAACATTTCAATCCATAAAAAAGCTATGTGCAATAAAGTGGAATGACACAGGAAAAAAGTATTGAACACAGTAAGAAAAATTACTAAACCAGCTTATGCCACAAATAAGTTCTCCTCCCTGTGTTAATTAGAATCAGCTGGGTTAGTGCATGTTGGTGGGTAAGTACTTCCAGTCTTTGAAAAAGGGTTTCCCACCTTCCCACCTTGCAAGTAAACAAATAATTTGTCACCAAGCATTCATGCAAGAAACATTTCATGATGGGTAGAGGAAAAGAGCTCTCCCAAGACCATCGCAACAAGATTGTTGAGCAACATTGTAATGGCACTGGTTACCGAAGGATTTCTCAACTTCTAAATGTTGCTATAAGCACCTTTGGGCCATTATCCGCAAGTGGAGGGAACATCAACCATCAACCGGCCACACACAGGAGCTCCTCGCAAGATTTCTGACCGGACAATCAAAAAGTTAGTCAGAAGAGTAGCCCAAGAGCCAAGGACCACTCGAGTAGAGCTCCAGAAAGACCTGGAAGCAGCAGATACAGTTTGTTACAAAGAAAACGATAGGCAATGCACTCCACTGCCACGGTCTCCATTCACGATCACCCCAAAAGACTCCATTACTGAAGAATAGGCATGTTGAAGCTTGTTTGAAGTTTGCTACAGAACATTTTTCGAGTGGCAGTAAGAAAGCCATTGCTAAAATGGCAAAATAAGACTTAGAGGCTTGCATGGGCCATGAAGCACCAGCTGTGGACTACTGAAGACTGGAAGAAGGTCTTATGGACCGATGAATCAAAACTTGACATCTTTGGTTCATCATGCAGGGTTTTTGTACGCTGTCGAGTAGGTGAAAGGATGGTTCCTCAGTGTGATACCAACTGTCAAACATGGAGGGAAAAGCGTGTTAGTCTCTGGGCCTCTTTTGCTGGATCCAGAGTCGGCGACTTGCACAGAGTGACTGGCAATCTGAACCAAAAGAGCTACCACAGCATTTTGCAGCACCATGCAATACCCTCTGGTCTACACCTAGTTGGTCTGGGGTTCGTCCTACAGCAAGATAATGACCCAAAACATCCCTCCAGGCGATGTCAGAACTACCTTACAAGACGAGAACAAGACGGCGGGCTTCAAGTCATGGAATGGCCAGCACAGTCTCCAGACTTAAACCCCACCCAGCTGGTTTGGGATGAACTGGACAGAAAGGTGAAAACAAAGCGACCAACAAGTACATCACATTTGTGGGAACTTCTGTAAGAGTGTTGGGAAGAACTTTCTGAACAATGTTTGATTTCCATTGCTTATCGAATGCCACAAGTGTTTTCAGCTGTTATATCTGCAAAAGGTGGCTACTAGTTTTATTAAATTGTGTTAAATAGTTCCATTAGATTAGTTATTATTATTATATTCAATTGCTTATTTGTTCTATGCTTTAATTTCAGACTACATTGAGACATTAAACTCATTTATTAATTACAAATTTCAATAAAAACTGGAAAAATGTAGGTGTTTTAAAACTTTTGACCGGTAGTGTGTAGCATGTGTTGTGTGGTTGCTGGCCCAAACGTTTATGGAACACAAATCACCTAGGGAGCAAGGGGCCAAAGGGGGACAGCGTGACAGGGATACACAACATGTGGATATGATTACTCTAGGCCTGGGCTCTCAACTGTGTCTAGTACTGGTCATTAACAACCTATTTGAAGACTTTGTCAATAGGTGCCAAGACAAGCAGCAACATCACCCCACCAACCTCCAACTGCCCACCCACCCCCTAACCCACCCTTCTTATTTCTCATTAATATGTAAATTACCCCCCCCCCTTGTTGTTAGTTTGGAAGAAAGCTGTCATGTCTTTGGTGACAGTCTGAATGGATGTGTTTGGATTGCGGGCTTGCTGTTTTAGGAGAGCATGTCTTATCTTTGTTTAGGCAGAGAATCAAAAATGTAAACATCACTTCATTAGCATCTGTCAGGAAGCTTAAAGCTATGATTTTTAATTCATGCCTAAACCCTCTGAATAGGCAAACAGGGGCTTGTCATTCTGTCTCCTCTTTTATCTCCACTTTGCGTTGCAGTTAATTTCTTAAAGGGGAACTTAATCCTCTGTGTTCCTTGCGGAAGCCATGTTGTGTTGTTTTTTTTTTGCTTTATCCTCCTGCCAGCATTGGTCGGGCTCTCTGGAGCTCTGGATTCTTCCTGTCCTTGTCTTTAATGTTGATGGTCACTTTCTCTCCCTCTGTAGATGTGTTCTTTAGAACACAGTAAGTTAGGGTTTTACTGTAGCTTAGTGCACCATTATGGCAGAGGCATTGAGACGTTGAGTGAAGCGTTAATTGCTAGCGCGCCTCTAACCTTGAGAGACAAAATGGGAATCTTGTGTTTTCGGCAATCACCACAGCCATCAACATCCTACTTCAATGACACTTAATCAAGGGCTCCACACCCGACCGTCTTCATTAAATTGTATACCTTCTCATGTTGGGTTGGTATTCAAATTAAGGGAAGATGACAGATAGGAATCTAAATGAGGTACAAGTAGCAACTTGTCTCAATGAAGTGTTTTGTTTATAAGCTAGTCTGTCTATGTGTATTGTCATTGTCTCATCAAAGCCCAAATGAGGCACATTTCCAAAACAACAAACAGTTATTGTTTTTTGAGCCACTTGAGTTGGCTGTTGCATTTGGGGCTGTCTATACAGCTGTGGTGTCCTATGGTCTCACTGAATGTTCAGAGCAGAGAGAGGTCATGGAAACCAATACATTCTTTGAGCGCTGAAGCCACATGTTGCATGTCCCCCAAAAGATGTGTAACTGTCCAATTCCTACAGTATGTACAATTGTGTACAATGTATGTGCAATATACAGTATACCTACCATACTGTACGTATTGGAAAGAGGAAGCATTGTGTCTTCTTTTTAGCTATAAACACTTTGGATTTGAAATCAAACAATTACTATGAGGTTATAGTAGGAATTCTCATATTTAATTCAATGTTTTCTTTTTTCAGAAAACCTTAGGCTTGCCAAAATTAACATTTTGGAACATCATTAAAAAGAAAGAAAAAGCACTTGGTGAGCTGACACTTATGTAGGTACATACTTGTCCTTGTACTGGAGTACAAGCAAATGCCTCCAAATTCATTGGATGGCGATTCATCATACCGTAAGACAATGATCCAAAACATACTGCCATAGCAACTAGGGATGTCATTTGCTGAAGAGGGAACTTAAGGCAAAAATACCTCAAAATAAACAACTCAAGATGGCTGTAGTACAGGACTGGTACAGCATCACCAGATAATACCCAGCATTTGGTGGGGTCAATGGGTCGCAGAATTCAGGTTATTGCATGCCAAGGATTGTCGACTAAATACTAAACACGAGTGCTTTGTTTGGACATGATATGACTTTTTGGACTTTTTTAAGTTCTTACTTTCTCAATGATGAAACAAAGAACAAAACATTGAATTGAAGCTGAGAGTCTCTACTTTGACCCAAAAGTAACTCTTTGAATAAATATCCAAGTAGCTAAAAGAAGTATAGAGCCAAAAAGAAGACAAATTGCTTCCTCTTTACAATACTCAGGGTAGTGTATGTTAACATGTATGTGAACATAAGTGTCTTTATCTATTCAAGGCACATCTAATGGCTGTGTTGTTATGTATTCTCATAGAGAAAGAAGAGAGAGAGAGAGAGAGAGAGAGAGAGAGAGAGAGAGAGAGAGACAGAGAGAGAGAGAGAGAGAGAGAGAGAGAGAGAGAGAGAGAGAGAGAGAGAGAGAGAGAAAGTAAACGTTCAGTACGAGTACCACCAGAATCAGATATGTCAAAGTGAGTAAATGTCAGCCGCTCCTCAGGGATGAGTCTAGATTTATGGGCTGGGATTTGAACTGTAGACACTTGTGTCAAAGCATCAGGTCAATCTGGTTAGTTTAGCGTGGAGCGCTATCTCACAGAGAGCGTTGGCCACGGGGAACAGAGATGATCAATGAGAAAATGTATCTGAGCATCTGATCCGTGTAGCATGGCCATTTTCCTTTTTGCCAGTAGTAGAGAGTAGAGACGGAAAAAGAAGGGTCAGAGTTGAGTCATGCCTTGGGGACATGGAAGGCAGGGAGAAGAAAAAGAAATACGTTAACCACACAACCGAATCTACGGATGTGTCGTCCACCGATGACGATCATCTGCTTGCTCTTCTAACATGCTAATGAGGGTTCATCAAGCAGCTGTAATGCGTAGGTTGGCATTGGCAGGTCTTAAGTGTTATACATATACTTATATATACACAAAGTGTTTTAGATTAATCACACACGTATGTGCCTTGAACGATTTTTTTATATAACATCACGCTTTTTGTTGCATCTCTTTTTCGAATGGTTGTCTTTCATAAATCACCCCATAGTTGGTGTACCTTTCTGTGTGTGTGTGTGTGTGTGTGTGTGTGTGTGTGTGTGTGTGTGTGTGTGTGTGTGTGTGTGTGTGTGTGTGTGTGTGTGCGTGTGTGCGTGCGTGCATGCGTGCATGCGTGCGTGCCGGCGTGGTAGGTGAAGTGGTGGGGGGATGAGTGTGTGTATGTGTATAATGTTTTTCCATTTATATTCATCTATCCATCTCTGTCTTTGTCAGTGCAGTTTCATTTCCATGTCTGTGATTTATGTTGAGAGATAGGAGAAATCCCGTTAATAGGATATTCCTTTGCTCTCTGCATGAAAAACAAAATGTCAAAATAAAGATAAAAACCCAACCCAAATGCTTTCTCAATAACAAATGAGGTCTGGTGGCAATATTGCAGGAAAGTGCATTTCCATCACGCCACTCTAAAACTCACACACATTAAAGCAACTTTGATACCTCACTGTGTTTGATAAGAATCCTTCACTCATTTGAATTCACAGGGTTATTGTTTCAACTTTACCTGCCTCAGTGTGCAGTGTTCCCACCACACTCCAACCACACAATTGATTGAAGTACTGTTGCTTTGTTCCAAAAAAGACTGTCACTCCGTAACAACAACAACATGATTTGTGAAGGGCTGTTTGTCAAAGTAGGGGTAAGCATGGTACTGTATGCCAACTTCATAAATACAAAAAAAACTATACTTATTGAACATATTCTTTCATAATGTACAGTTGTTGTATGTACAGTATTGTCGCACACCTCACACAAAAGGCATACAGTATCTGAAGTTGTTGCTATGGCACCTGATTATTACAGTTATTTCTCTGGTTGGTTGAGCTCATTGTGGAGCAGCTAAAGGGACCTTACAGTCTTCCTCAATGCCCATTGTCTCTGACCCCCGCCATCTTGTTTGGGTCTCCCAGGTGCCTGCTGGGAGGTAGACTACTGGTGGAGACAGTGGAGTCTGGACCAAACACACACACACACACACACAAACACACACACACACACACACGCACACACACACACACACACACACACACACACACAAACAGACGCGCATGCACACGCACACACACACACACACACACACACACAGCATGACTGTCCGCCCTGACCCTGAGAGCTCAGAGCAGGGTGGGTCTGGGCCAGGGGAGGGAGACTCCCCACTGAGATGGAGAGGCTGGTCCAGACAGAGGTAATGGAGAGAGAACAGTAGTCTTGCCTGTGGCGTCACACAAAAAGAATTACTCCCATGTTTCTGCTCCTGTGCCCCTGAGAGAGGGTAGTCGTCTGGAGAGCCAGTTAAAGTAACACGCAGGGGAGGCTGGTGGAGGTAGACATCGGAGGACGGGCTCACTGGAATGCATGGGATGGAATGAGGAATGGTATCAAACTACACATGGATGTTTGATGCCATTCCTCATTCCGTTCCAGGCATTCCAATGAGCCCGTCCTTTGATTTCTACCTCCACCAGCCTCCTCTAGTAACAAGGTCACAGACCAACAACATGAAGTAAAACAGAGGAGCGGAATTGTCATGAAAGAAATGTCTGATTCAGTTAATCGTTGTGTAATTCTATTATGAATGGGTCAAACGTATGATTGCATTACTCTCATGTTTTCGGTCTCTAATGTCCACTTAGATATTTGAGCTCAGAGGCAGCGATTTTTTTTTGCATCCTGAGCTAAACCAATTTCATACCTAGACGTGTGTGTTTGTTTCGACTCTAGTCACATAACAGCACACGAATCTCTCATTTTTCAATTTAGTGTAACACCTTTGGCCTGGTGAGATAAGAATATAGCAGAGGCATCATACGTTGCATCAAGCTCCACGGAGCGGAAAGAACAGGATGGAGTGTGATAACCCAAGCAGCCATCCAACCCTCTCTGCTTTGACTGGAGAGAGTAAAAACACAACATGTGGATGAGAAGTGTCACCGGTGCTGAGGTAAAAGTAAATAACTACAAACAAAGACTCGAGCGTCTTCTGTGCCAGGAGGTAAAGACAAATAACTCGAGACAAAAGACACAAAGGCGCCTGAGAAAAAATAGATTGCAGCCAGGGTGTCTCTTCACTTAATGTTGAAAAGGTCGGAGATATATTTATTCAGCGCTAGTGTTTTGATATCTTAAACAACACGTGCACGGAGAATCAATCAAACATCAGCGCACCAGTGCTCCGGTGGCATTCCCTGGGTGACGAAATCGTTTGTGTAAATAAACGGAAAACAATTTCCGACTGTATCTATGAGGTGAACGGATCATTCCATGATAAATAACGTCTACGGTACTCCTTGGGATTCAAGCTCCGTTGTCATGTCCTGTCACTGTCTGGTGTTGTGTTGGTGTTCTTATCAGATCAGATGCAGCCTTGTTCCCATCAGCGAATTATTTGAGCCACATTGAACCGAACGCAAGCTAACATTATCGAGGCTTAGAACTTTATCGAGGCTTAGAAGATAATCGACCTTAGTGGAATGGGCCCCAGGTCTATGGCCTGTAGATTGTGGTCAGTGGACAGGATGTGATGGTAAGTGAATCCATCAAACCTAGCCAGCATACCTCTGAAGAGGAAAACGCTTCATGAAAAGCATACGAAACGTGATCGATAGAAGTTTCGAGTTTCAGTTTTATTGTTTTACGTCACATTACACAAGTGTAAGAGAGTAAAATTCGTAGGCTTCGATTCCTGATTATTGCAGCACAAGAAAATAAGGCAATAAGGCATAATTCAAGGTAAAAAAAGTGACAATAGTACAGGACATAAGTGACAAAATAATACAGAGATTTTGAAAGTGATCTGCTTGACTTTTGAAGTCCAGACAGCTTCTCATCAAGGTTTAACCCCCTGGATGATCCAGGATAACATCTGAGAGGGGAAGACTGACGCTGGAAACGGGAGTGCATAATTAGGTCAAAGCATTAAGAAAACTGTTGAAATGCATTCTCATTCATCTCCTGGCTCGCCTCTGTTTGAACATGTCACCTGCATGCAAATGAGCCTCTTTCTTGCCTATCAAAAAAGTACTCTAATTCATTCATGTCATTGTCTTGTGTTAAACGCAATCAGTCCGCTGTAGAGGCAGAAGGGGGAGGAAAGCAGATTAAACAGAACTCGCCCCATGACTGTTCTCAGAAGAAAATAGGAATCAATTTATTCAATTAGGGGTTCGGTCGTAGGAAATACTTAAGAATTTGCCGAACAGAGGCTTGCCGTTAATTATTGGCTCTGTTTTTTTTCCAAAGTAATGGAACCAGACAAGATGAGAAGACACAGTGAAATCCACAGGATCTTAAACCCGAGATTGAGGAGGGGAATAGCATGTCAAGAGCATGTGTGGCACTGGCACATGACCAATTAGAATGCAGAATAAGAATAGCATGCATAATAAACACATGAAAATGCGCCTAGAAACAGCTCTAAAAAACGGCATTTTCTGGAATAATCAGAAAATATATTGTTATCTTGC
>NC_137681.1:9799125-9859125 GCF_963989245.1 Nansenia antarctica | reverse complement strand
AAAGAGTTCTTGAAGGGGAAACGTCACCTTGCGGTAGTTACATCTTGTCGGAGTGCACAAAGCAGTTACACCTGTGTGAGATGGTGTGAAACACTTCAGATATGTTTTTTCCCCCCCCTCCCTGACATATTAAATGTCAACCATGACGGATATAAGTCAATTAACCTAAAGGGCAGTGTTTCCCCCCCCCCCGCGTTCCTCTTCTCTCCATTTTGAAAAAACTGCAATGAAATATCACAGGCAGCTTTCCCCCCACTGGAAAATCATTACAGAATCTGAAAGTGAATAAAGTATTCTGTGCCCAGGCTTGCATACTGTTATTGCTCCATTAATAACTTCACTGCTGCCAAAGAGACAACACGGAGCTCGGTTGTGAAGGGAGCCGGCTAATGCAGTCAGTAAATTAAAAGCCCTCGGTGTTGATTTTAATAAGAAAAGACAGATCCATGTTGTCAGAGGTTGATTCTTTTTTAAATCTTTCATCTTCCCACCATCCCATCTATTTGTGTTTTCTCTTTTGAAATAATTACTTCTTAGTCTCAGAGTAGACAAGAGCATAACCACCCAAATTCACCGTGGAGGAGAAGGTGGCAATTCGACTGACACAAAATGGAACATCAGACAAGCTTGAATGATTCACAGAAGTATTGCATTAGTTGTATTATGTTGAAATCCCAACATTGTGTCTGACATCATTTGAAGGATTTTATTGAAAACAGTTCCTGCTACTGATTTTATGTAGTGGTTCCCTCAAAGCAACTGTAGCTCATGTTATGCCGATAACCAGGTAATGTAGTATTACATGAGAAAATAACTAGGCCAATTAGACTTCACTGTTTGTCCATCAATTCCATACACTCATTAAGTGCTACACTGAATTAATTCAAGCTCAATTTGATTAAAAGACCTTTCTAAGAACCTCTTAGCCCAGTAATTAAAAAACAATCTCAATAAACCATCGTTCTTTCAACACCTTGGTTTGTTTATGAGTTGGGTCTAATTATGGAGTATATCCATATTCATAGAGATGTATGGTTGTTATGGAAACGATACACGACGAAACAGCTAGTCGTCTTTAATAAATCAACAGTTCATATGTGGATGTCAACATATCTGCTCCTGAAGCAACAAGCAAGGAAGCAACAAATGGAGATAGCCTATACAGTCTTTATACTATCTAAATAACTATATATAACTATATAACTATATATATATTTCACACTGAGTTCTTCCCTGTGATTTTACAGTTCTTTTGTCGGAGCCCCTCGAACGGAGAGGCAAGACATCAGGAGCATAACTGAGCACATTTTTTTTAGCAAGGAGACCACGACTCTTTAATCTGTGAAATTGGATGAATCTAACTTACCCACCAAATGGGATTAAATTGTATGGGCTGCAGTTATCGCAGAGGGGAATGTGTGTGTGAAAGGAGTGGATACGGGTGTTACAGAATTAGAGAACCCCATATTTCACCCAGGAAACACAGTGGAGCATCAAGTGGGAGTTAGTGGCTCAGAATGACTGGAGTGCCAGCTCAAGAGCAGGCTTAACCACCGCTGTGTGGGTGTGCTTCTGTACAGTATGTCCATGAAGTGAACCATTGTCTTGAGTTTCTCCCCCATGTAAAACCCACACTCAAGTCGTTCCAACCACACTCGGGTCGATACACCTGATTCGAACCACATTGATCTTCTTCCTCTCGGACGGACTCATCAAGAATCAACTGTACTCTACGCAAGTGTGTCTAGTAGGGTGCCAGCCAGGCACAGTATCAGTTACGTACTGTAAACCGGAGGAGGATTTGTCTTTTTTGCCAGGAGGCGCGAAGAGGAAAAGTACATTTTACATTTTACATTTTAGGCATTTAGCAGACGCCTTATTCCAAAGCGACTTACAATCAATACATTTGACTAAGCAAGTGAATCATCAATCCACCAATCGTAGCAGGAAGAGTAATCGAGCTCAGGCCCGGGGCCATTGATAGAAGGAAAAACCTTCTTCTATCATCTTCTTCTAAACCTAGGTTTAAAAAAAAATATATATATATACATATATAATATTGACACTGGAAAAACAGAGAAACAGTACAAGGGGGTCAATAGAAGTTTTTAGGGGACACAGTAGAGGGGAAACGCGGGTGTCTTCAGGAGACGCAGTGCCGGGGGGCAGCAGATGTCTCAGGAGGAGCAGTTAAGTAAGTAAGTAAGCTATACTGTAAAGGAATAGCCAGAAAACGAATAGACTACGGTACATTATTCTCACGCCTCAGAGTACCGTACAAGTACAGGAGACCCAATTCCAAGATCAAAACACTCTTACTGGCCTTAAGCGGGCTAAATCCTTCCCCATGTCAAAGATGACTTACACTTGCCATTCAACCCACCCAGACTGCCTTCCACATGGGAGCACCAAACAGCAGCAGGCATCCTACTGTGGAAAACCTCCAGAGCTTGTGGGATGACATAGGGATTTACTGATCATCCACTACTGCTGTTTAATGCTACCCTGAAGTCAGAAAACCAGAGCTCACTTGCCTGCTTTGGCGCAGTATCTGTCTTTGCTTCTTTATACAATAAACATTTTTCGGTCTAATTGTCTGATACATTTAACTAAGACAGAGTTTTAGGGAATGTATGTTCATGTTCTGTTTCAATTTCATTAGGTTTTATTCTGGGATATTGCAACACCAGAGCGTCATCTAGTCTAGTGTAACCCTTTCATGCTGATTAGCCTGTATCTGTGGCATTTGCAGGCTTAAGTAATTAACTACTGCAACCCAAGGGTAAAGGTGTTCATGGTACAGTACGTGGGAAGGTTAAGCCAACCAAACTGGGGTTAATAATGAAATCAGATCTAGTCCCTGCGGCGGGCATGGGGCCACGTGCAGCAGCACAGCCTGGTCATAGCTCATGTACTCTAGTGTCAGAGCTGCATTTCTAATAGCGGAATAAACACTGCATTAATTATCGCCTTTCTCTTTTTCCATACAAATGTATCGTACATAATTATTAATTTTGTCTCCTGTATGTAATCCTACAGACTTATAAAAGGGGAACAGGTGTTTGTCTGTCGGACGTATTCATAAAATGAAATGGCATTCACAATTAACTGATGACATACACAGATTCAGACCTTTTCGAAATGAATACTCTACCTTGACCCTGCACATTTTAAAATGCAATCAGAAGCCCAGACTTAAACATGGCCATTGACTTCCCGAAAATAATGAGTTCCTCTCCAGACTTGGTAATTGAAGACATAATGAAGGAGAGAGAGAGAGAGAGGGGGGGGGAGAGGGAGAGAGGTAGAGAGAGAGAGACATAGGGAGAAGGAGAGAGAGAGAGAGAGAGAGAGAGAGAGAGAGAGAGAGAGAGAGAGGGGGAGAGGTAAGAGAGAGAGAGAGAGGGAGAGGGAGAGAGAGAGAGAGGGGGGGAGAGGTAAGAGAGAGAAAGAGAGAGAGAGAGAGGGAGAGAGGGAGAGGGAGAGAGAGAGAGGGAGAGAGGGAGAGGGAGAGGTAAGAGAGAGAGAGAGGGAGAGAGAGAGAGAGAGAGAGAGGGGGGGGAGAGGTAAGAGAGAGAGAGAGAGAGAGAGAGAGAGAGAGAGAGAGGGAGAGAGGGAGAGGGAGAGAGAGAGAGGGAGAGAGGTAAGAGAGAGAGAGAGAGGGAGAGAGGGAGAGGGAGAGAGGTAGAGAGAGAGAGACATAGGGAGAGGGAGAGAGAGAGAGAGAGAGAGAGAGAGACAGAGAGAGAGAGAGACAGAGGGAGAGGGAGAGGGAGAGGGGGAGAGAGACAGAGGGAGAGGGAGAGAGGGAGAGAGTGCCCCATTTCCTTTTGTCATAGCCTGGGGGGCTGGGCACACCCTCAGCGTTGCAACCTACTTTGTACCCCCTCCCTGAAAAAGAAAGGGGGGAAAAAATGCAGAAAGTATCCCAAGCCGAAATGCAATCTGTTCCCTATGACACCATTGTCTTTTCCTCTCTGCAGGAGCTGTAAGAACCTCCCTGCCAATTCCTAATTGTCCCGCACCGCTGTTTGTCTCTGTGTTCTCATGTTGACTGTGAGTACATAAATGACTGCTAAGTAAACATGTAGACATGGAGAGAACCAGATAAACAAATCATGAAACAAAAGGCTGTTCGGTCAGTGAGCTGCAATGACTGCTATGTTGGGGCGGGTGGGTGGGTGGGGGGGGGGTTGGGGGCCTCTATGCGCGCGCGGGGGGGGGGGGCATTTCTTATCTGCAGGCTGTGTTCAAAATGATTCTTTTATGTCCCCACATTGCGTTTTTTAATAATACACTTGCTCAAGCTGAATGGCATTTTGTTTAATATGAATGTTTTATCAACCCAATTCATATGAGGGAGATATTCAAGTGAAATTATTTCCTTTTTTTTCTTTTTGCTCTCTAGGGAATGAACCTTCGTCACACTTATCGCTTGTGCATCTGCATTGTAAATTAAATTGAACAAGGAAACACAGCATTAGGATGCAAATTAAAGACCTTCCAAAAGCGTTCAAATAATGATAGGGAGAGCAAAACCAAGGGGGCGTTCAGGAAAGTATTGAAGTTTTGCTTGGCTGGCTTTACGAGCCTCCATAACAATATTCGAGGATAATTTGAACAATATTCATAAGAAGTTTAGTCAACATGTTGATAACATATATTTAGCCTGCTCATTTACACATGTTGTTGCCAGAGAAAGGGTATAGCTTTCACAGCAAATATTGACTCATTGGAAATAATTGCTTGTGCCATAAATTGCCAAATTTAATCCACCAGTAAATAGCAGTCAGTTCAATTGCAAATGGCTTTCACACATTTTGTCCCAGGATGACATCGCAGTGCCCATTTCCCGTCTTGTCATTCCATTCAGCAGCAATCTGAAAGCATATACATCATCCTTCATTAAAGCAGATTTTTCCCATTTCTGTAAATGATGATGCATCTGTCTACATCTCCATTATTTTGTTCCATTTGATATTCCTGTGGCACTGGCATTAGCAGTGTCTCTTGCATGTAGATCACCCATAGGTACATCCATGTTTGTACACCCATGTAGATCACCCATAGTTACATCCATGTAGGTCACCCATAGTTACATCCATGTAGATCACCCATAGTTACATCCATGTAGATCACCCATAGTTACATCCATGTAGATCACCCATAGTCACATCCATGTAGATCACCCATAGTTACATCCATGTTTGTTTGGGCATAATATGGGACTATGTTCAAATGTCATTATTTTAGTGTACATGTCATGGCTATGTCTGAGCATGTATTTAAGCTGTGTGTTACAACCTAGCTATTACAGATTTATGGCTATGAATCTAGTCTTAGATAATTAGGCCTATTGTCATGATCTGGAGATAGACCAACATAATGCAATCTTGAGGATGCAATGAACAAGCTACTGTAGAAAAATAAACTCACATCAAGATGGAACAACAACAACAACAACAACAAAAAGATTGGCCTAGTTGGTGATGTGTACCGTATGCACTACATCATGTGCATTTCACACTATAGACAAAGATGGGATTCCTCTATGACAAAACTGTCCACAGCACAAAAGGATCGATGGCGATTCATGCCGTGCGCAGAGCAACATGCTTATTCCTTCTGTAAAGGCATGATTTAATGTATGTGCCGACAGTATTGAATACTGATCTGTCTGTGTACATGCAACACCTTTTGTATCCACGGCTATCATTTTTCTGTCAATCATGCCAGAGTGATGGAGGCTCCGCTCAGCGCAATCATTATGAAAGGGTGAAAACACCTTGACTTCTCTGTTCCTTTATACACCAGTGCTGTTTAAAAAAAAAAATATATATATAATAATAAGATACACACATATATATATATATAGATATATATAGATATATCCATAACCACTGTCAATAATTGGAGCCAACAGGTAACAGATTAAATTAAACCATATTCTGAAACTGTACATGCAGAAATAGGTGTGTTACTTATGTGATGTACGTATGCATTGCCATCTATACACTTCACATACGTGAAAAACACGAAACATGATTACAAAACCACAATAATAGTGTTCTGAATGTAGAAAATCAGTAACTACATCCACAACATCTAATTTTCAACAGTTCTTCACATCTGTATTATGCTATAATTGAGAGAAGCAATTGATACCAGTGATGTTTGCTATCTATTACTTTTCACAACTGCTATCTATGAAGGAAAAAAAAGGGAAACGGTAGTAGAAATGCTTTCTAGGGAAAACTTTTAGAAGAAAAAATAAAGAAAACGTAACAGCCTTCGACCAAGATCAATAACTGCATCAAGGTGGAATCTCAGTGGCTATGGTCCAACATTCCAGGGAGTTGCCAAGGAGAGACATTCACTCTCTTTTTTTCCAGCTGTTTTCCAGGGATGCAATTAAAACCTAGCTGAGGGTTAACTAACACCCATTGGACCAGAATCGATGAGAGACACCCTACTTGAACTAATCACAGTTCTACGCTGAACCGAGGCAGCTGACATGAAAAGTATAGGAAGCACTGACAGAGGTAATGGCTTGGAAAACATCGCTGATGAACGACAAGGAGAGGGCGCAGAGCGACACAGTCTCACTCTGTCCTGTCTACACGTTGTCTCCCACCAAGAGGCACCAAATGGACTTATCCTGAGGAAGGGAGAAATGACTTCTCGTGTCTTATCTTGGTATTGTGCTTTTCTACCCCCTTGACATGAATATTATAGTGTGAGCTACATGGTTTCCTAGTTTTTCTCTGAAGTAGGCCCTACCACACTATTCAGAACGCTGTGCTGCCACAGTGGATATCATTAGCCTCATAGCATAATTGCCATATTACATGAAAGTATATATAGCATAAAAGTCATATGCATTTTGGAAAAATTGAGATATCTGCTCATATATAACTCTACTCGTCTAACACTGCTGATTCACTGTGCATTATTGCCTATGCCATCAGCCTATCAGAATGCTTGTTTACATTCCAAAATCACTATCTGCCCAAGTCATCTATTTGACATAGGCATTTTTGACACTACATACAAAGATGGCTCGGCTGACCACAAGTGAAGCATGACTTCGGAAATTATGCTATGAGGCTAACGATTATGTGTGTATTCCATCTAGTAGTGGGATGGCGGATGTCAGCAGATGAAGTTCTGTAACCCACAAACTGGTCCCGCTATGTACTGCAGGCCTATGTCTCTGCAGGCCTATGTACTGCAGGCCTATGTCTCTGCAGGCCTATGTGTCTGCAGGCCTATGTACTGCAGGCCTATGTACTGCAGGCCTATGTACTGCAGGCCTATGTGTCTGCGTAGTCACAAACTTGAGCTCAAGGTGGGCTTTGCAGATCAATTAGACCATCGACAATTCGACAATACGATAAACTGGACTCTATTGTCTGTAAAATCGGTTCATAAGAAAAGCATTGTATGTGAAGGGGTCCCTGAATTTGTGTTGATGAAGCATAATGGTTGCACTGGTCCTTTTCAACATGGCACATTTCACATGAATGTAATGTAAAGTCCTGGATGGAGTGATCATCATGTTCTGGCAGACCAGACGACGTACGGAGATGTTGGATTCTCCAGGTGATGATGAAGTCATCTTCTATGTCTCTGCTTGCTCATTAGCTGTCAAGAGAGACAATACGAGCGAGCGCCATTTTAGATAGACACTCACAAAGTAAATGACTGCTCAGTGCCTCTGAATACGCTCCTTTCACTCGCCCCACTGAGTAGTGTCAGTTATCATTTGGGAACAAGCTAATGAAACCTCTCAGCATTAACAAACAGAACCACTGAAGAATGTTCTATTTCTATCAGCTCATTGTTGGATTCATAAAAGATAAGAAAAAAACAGAAAGAGAGGGAGAAAGGATGCTTCTGTCTGTCCCTATTGTAGGCATCAGTCTTGGCACTAGGGTAAACAATGTAGTTCGACATACAGCCCAGAGACTTCACGGTGCCATCTCCATGGCAACCCCATTTTCTAGTCATATCTTTAATGAAAAGGTAATGAGAGAAACATAACATTCCCAACTTCATTACTGGAGCAAGATTCAGCAATAAAAAAGTAAATCAAGGCCGCTGTCATTCGCCACAGCAGGCCAGGCTGCTGCAGTCTCCGTACAGTGTAAGAGTCATAAAGCAGAATTTAGTCGTTCATTGTGATTGGTGGAAGTGGAGGCACACAAAGCCCAGCCAACCCCGGGTCAGATAGCCGTCGGTGGAGTTTCGCAGGGCATTCAGAGGGAAATTCAACATGCTTTTCTGGCCCCTATTTCAAAAAGGATGGGTACAGGTTGTTTTGCATTCCCCAATTGAGGATATCAGCTTTTCCAGGGGATTCTCTTCCCTGTGTGTACATTCATTCATTAAAAGACAAGGTGATAAAAAGCCCTTCGATCTATGAATTAGACTCAACGTCTGTTTGTATGACATGTTCATTTGGAAGAGAGAGTGTAGCCAACATGTCTACACAGGCTCAGAAAAGGTATGCAAGGTTAGGGATATAAACACTGCAGTATAAGACAGTATAATGAGCTAATTAATTGAACATTTTGTATTGTTAAGCCGTTAATGTTAAATGACATGATTGTAATACATTCCATTTGAAAAAAGTCCAATAAAAGACATTTTACTGCAAGAAGTGACTGGATCAACATTTAATTACAGAGAAAATATGTCTTTATCGCTTGATCTCAGAGACACACAACGTTCTACAGCAAAGAACCTGTACGGATTAAAGTCAACTGGAACCTTTCCAGTGTACTGATCTTTCTCAAACACTGTATGTCTTCCGTTTAGAAATCACAACGTAGAAAAACCATCAAACCATGTTGGTGAATTAAAGGCACGCTGCTTCTCCTTCTTCCAGGGGACTGCTATGTTAGTTCTTTCCTCAGTCCCATTACATCCATATTTGACAAAGGGGTTTGCTACATACATGAGTGAAAGAAATGAGAATTCTAAATGATCAAATCCCTCTGGATGCTCTTTGCATATCTCTGTGGCCGGGGAGGCTCTTTGGATTTCACTCACAGAGAGGAATTCTACATTCATCTTGTTTGTTTAATTGGACGTGGCCTTTGCCAGAGGTCGCGCTCAAGAAAATGAGACGTGGCCCCGTTTCATCCCTTTAAGGTAATACACGGTGCATTCCAATCCACACCTCAGTGCGGAATAATTTATCCCGTTGTCCAGTCCTCATTATCACAGTAACCTTGTGATCTGAACGATATGTGAGCTGTAATGATGCAGATGATGTTCTGAAACCGATTTTTTAAATCCGGGGCTATGGTGCGGCTGGGTATCAAAGAACATGTGGGGCTGCCTTCATCAGAACACCTCCAGCCCCCCCACCCCACCCACAGCCCACCATAACCCCTGCCCGCCTCCCCCTGCCCCCCCTCCCCCACTCACCCTCCCCCAGACCACCTTACCCCCTGCCCCCCCTGCTCCATCACTCCCCCGGCCCACCCTAACCCGCCCCAACCCACCCTAACTCACCTTGGCCCTGGTCCCCTCCTCCCGCACTCACCCCAGCTCACCTCCCCCACTCCGCTCACACTCCCTCCTCGCATAATTAAGCAGAATCCGCTGAGAATCCTGGAGCGGCTGTTTTCCAGAGAAGGCTGATATCCCTCTGACATCCTGCTGAAAAACCCCGACCCTTTCTCCTCAGCAGGAGAGGCCCAAAGTGAGCTCCATCACAAGACCTTTGCTTTGGTGGGTGGGCAGATTTACAGGGAGCCGGGGCACGGGGCTGACCTCTGGCCAAGAACCAGTTGAGAGAGTTGATTTGTTTGTGCATCTCGGATGCAGCACCAAAGGGCACTCGAATTATAATATCATCAGACGCACTCCAATGATGAGATATAGCCAAATATGAATCATGAATGTTAGGGAGCCATGCCCTGGGCTGCATTTTAGATACGCTATGAATATATTCAAGGATAATTGAGCCAAGCGAGTGGAGCACAGTGTGTTTATTATGGCATGCTGATGTCAAAGCCGAGACAGGCGGACAGGAGGAGGAAAAACACCAGAGCCTCACCAGAGTACCGTAGCCCTCTGTATCTGTATGAGTCCACCCTCCCTCATTGTGTCCTTTTTTTTCTGAGAGGACAATCAGTAGGACTGGCTGGATACTTTGCTCTGGAGGGCTGTGGAGCTCATTACAATGCTGTGCGGTTGCTAGAGGTTTAACAAAGAGAAATTTGTTTAGCATTTGTTTATCTGGAACAGCGCAGAGTCTGGGCACAGCGATCCTGGCAACACTTCCATGTAGCGAAGCAGGGCAGGCGGTGCGGACACTGAAGTGCCTGCTGACTGCTAACAATCTGCTGGCCCCCCCACCCCTCCCACCCTCACTCGCTCTCCTCCCTCCTCTCTCCTCTCACCCTGCTCCCTTTCTCCTCCCCACAGGTGCACAGCATTTTCTACCTCACACATCAAAGAGACAGTAAGACAGTAAGACACGGAAAACCAAGTGTCACACGGTTTCATCTTCAATTGTGCCCTTAAAAAAGAGAAGGTGCTGTATAATTCATTCCCAGAATATTGGGTTTTTAATATTCATGGCAGTACAATTTGCATTTGGTAGGTCTGTTTACTGAAGAGTGTCTTTGTCCATGGGAGATTTTATCATTATTACTATTATTATTATTTTTTGAAAATCTAACCGTAGAAATGGGAGGAGAGTCAGAGATTCTTTAATAAAACAAATACAATCTTTCATATTTTTCTCTCTCTCTGAAACATAATATAAAACCGGGCTAAAAAGGTTTTCGCATCAGAAGAGGCTGTTGGAGGCAGAAGCCCGGAGGACAGACTCACTGTAATGCATGAAAAATAGATTGAGGAATGGTATCAAACATTCCTCATTCCATTCCATGAATTACAATAAGCCCCATCTTACGATGTCTACCTCCACCAGCCTCCACTGGTTTGAATGTACAGGTAGAAGCAAAAAAAGGAGTGCAAAGGATGAACAAAACAATTGTGGAGCTGTTTAGTCATACACTATCACCTGTAAACCCATGAGACGCTGATTCACAAGATAGAAAGATATGAGCTACTTGCAATGTCCTCAAGTGAATACAGGACCTATTTTAAGATCTAGGTACACAAAGACTTCATAGCCTTCTCAAGGTAAAACAAACTAGAGCAAAGGGAATCTGATGTGTTACTTTGATGAGTGAATGTCCCTGCCCTGATTTATTGGCAGTATCTTTTTTCCTTTTTTTATTTTTTTTAACACAGAGGCGCTTCGGTGCTGGAGAAGAAGACTGGGTTGGGTCCTCCCAAATGTCCTTGACCTTCCTGTGAACCAAATTCATCAGGAGTCTGTTGCCAGGGAGATTAGAAACATGCAACAATAGGACACGGCAGGAGTGGAAAAGGCGCCTGGGCTTCCTAAACACACACACAGTACCACTTTGCCTTTACACATCGGCTTTCTTTTATCTCGCCATGCGTGTAAGAGGCAGATTTTACGCCCAAGCGCTGGTGCACCTCCTCGCTCAGTTACTCTCACGGCAACAAAGAGGGACGGGGAGGGGAGAGAGTACCTTTCTGTCTGTTTTTTTTTTTTTTTTTTCTCTCTCCTCGGCAGGATTTATGGCAGGCTCTCTCAGGAGATAAGAGATGTGTGTGTGCACTGTGTGTGTCTTTTGGGGGTGGCAGACCGTTGCACCATCAGGACGGTCTCTGCTATCTAGAGATCCAAGGTGCGCTGCGGCGGCGGTTTGCACCCCTGTCTTGTTAAAGGCGGCAGGCGGCAGCAGGTGCAGATGGGTAAAAAAAAGCAGGTGCTGAGAAGAAGAAAAAAAAAGCAAAAAAAAAAGCAAACACCTGGCCCTTGTGTTCTCTCGGGCTGGGGCCTCCACTCACCCTGATTAGCTTTGTTTCTCCAACAGAGCGCAGCCAGAAACAAGACCTACAACTTCATTAGGGCGTAGCACGGGCGGCCGCGGCTGCTCCTCCCGTCCTACACTTGACTGAGTTACAGCAGAGAGAGAGAGATAGGGAGGGAGAGAGGAGAGAGAGAGAGAGAGGAGAGAGAGAGAGGAGAGAGAGAGGAGAGAGGGAGAGAGAGAGGAGAGAGAGAGAGGGGAGAGAGAGAGAGGGAGGGAGAGAGGAGAGAGAGAGAGAGGGAGGGAGACAGGAGAGAGAGAGAGAGGGAGGGAGAGAGGAGAGAGAGAGAGAGAGGGAGGGAGAGAGGAGAGAGAGAGGAGAGAGAGAGAGAGGAGAGAGAGAGGAGAGAGAGAGGAGAGAGAGGGAGAGATAGAGAGAGAGAGGGAGGGAGACAGCGGGCGAGCAGCTTCGCCTTTTTCAGTGTTCAGTGGACAGACAACGCTGCTCTTTCGGCGGTTGCTATTGCTTTGCAATTGTGTGCAACGCCATAATCGGATGCATGCTATTCCTCCAAAAAAGTCACTGGAGCAGCTTTCAAAATGTATCTGCCAGGATTTACAAAGACTCAGAGAGCGAGCGAGAGGCCCCCATTGGTGACCTGACAAGCAGCAATAAGCTCACTCCTACAAGCATTTGGCTGGGATTCAGAGAGCTGGTCTGCCCATCCTCCCTCCCTCCCCCATCTGCTCTGAGATTGTGCAGGCAGTTTGTCCGTGTAATCTACCCAGGAAAACCTGCATAATGATCAACCCCTGCTTGTAGCGCTGCGGCACCTCGACTTCTTCCCGCAGAAACACTACAGTGTATCTTCAAGGACAAACAGACGAAATTAGTGTTAATAGTGTGTTTGTATTGTCAGAGCTCAGGAGCCCATGGATTTGCTTTATTCATGGCCTCACTTCATCTGCCAGCCAACCATTGAATAATTGAAGGAATTATCAGACCAGGGGTTCCAAAGCCCCTCAGAAATGTGTCATGCCCCGGAGCAAAGCCCACAGAAAAAAAGAGGAAAAGGGGGCCTCCTAATTCAGTACTCACACACACACACATGCACACACACGTACACATTCCCACCTACACACGGTCACGCACACACGCACTCTCAAGTACACGCACACGCACGCACACACACACACACACACACACACACACACACACACACACACACACACACACACACACACACACACGACAGGTTGGTTTCACCAAGGGCTTTGCCAGGATATCAATGCCCGAAATAACATGGCACTTTACATGAAGTCAGATAAATTGAAGATTCTCTCTGACTATTACTCTCTCTTTTTTTCCCCTCTGCCATGAAATTGATTTCTTTTGATGTAGTAGTGAGATTTTTTTTGCACGCAGTTTGGCCAGGTTTCCTCATAACTCATAGGCAGACTGAGTGACAAAAAAACCTTTGACTGACGCAACATCAATCCGGGGACAAAAAGACTGGCACGAGGACTCACACAATTTTCAGCGTATGAGGTGGCAACGTCAGGCTGCATTTCTCGCTGTTCCTTCAGAAAAATGGATTTGCCGGATTCTCAATTGGATCAGACAAAAACATTTCAGTTGAAGGTGAAACAGAACAGTACTACACACGGATTAGGGACCTCACGCTATTTTCTGAACACAAACTTATGGCAAGTACGATACACTGAGTGTCCTACATGGGAGAGTGCCAAAAACCGACAAAACATCTAGCAAGAGCCTCGAGCTAGAGCTCAACCTATATTCGATATTCTGAACATCATACAAAAATGTCGAAGAAGAGAGAGAAAGTTCCCTCCGAACATAAATCTCTTGTGGGTGGCACATACAACCCCTTCCCGATTGTACAGGTTAAAGTAAATACCACATCCTTCAAGGTGAAAACCATGTAATATTGATTAGGATGATAATTCATTGCCCAATGCATTCACTGATATACTCTTTCATTTCATATAAAAAGGCTGTACCCGTTGTGAGGCAGGCTGCAACATAATGCAATCTCTCTGACACTGACGTATGAAATACATTCCTTGGCTGACATTCATGAATAATGAGCACTTTGTGGAAAAGTCTATTTTCAAATAGGCCTCTACTGTTCTGTAACCAAACAACCACCTCATGGTTGCTGCTGACGAGAGACACAATTGACAAGATTCCTGAGGTAACACAATGTATTTTGTGAGCTATTCATCTATTCTTCCCATTTACAGACCGGAGTGAATGAAGGAAGCAGGCATCATCAGATCTGTTTTGCTCTGTGGCTGACAGGAATGTGAGCTTACTGTACATTTACAGTAGAGCTGTCAGCCACTATAGCTTGACAGTCCTCTCGTTGCACAGGATGTAACATTAGATTATGGATAATATCATACTGCTCAGTCAAGTTGTCAATTGAGTGGCAAAATGCTGAAAAAATAGACTCGTCTTTGAAACAGTTGAAAGGGGTGAAAACGCTCTAACCTGTAAAGTCCACTGTGTCCACTATGAGTGTAGAGGATGTAGCTTAGTTTCGTTTAGTTTAGTTTATTAGTTTATTATATCGAGGACAATCCAAATACATGAACCATATAAAATACAGTAAAAAAGGCAGCTTTAGCCTAGTCGGCTAATTTTCAGCTGAAGTCCCCGGCCAGTTGCAACATGGCATCCTGAAAAGTAACGTCATTAGTTAAAATAAAACATTTAAATATTCTAAGAACACGTGGCTGAGACAAGGTACCCCAACATCACACTTGACAAAAAACACACGTAAGCAAGCTGAGGTGGTTGAAGGGGCTACAACAAACACCACATATGGGGGCAGCGACATTTCAAGCACATAGAAGCCACAGGACAATTACAGGCCACACAACATTAAGCACTTACAAACAGCAATACATTAAACAAAACAAAACATACAAAAAAAGGCATTATGGGGAGGCAGCACAGAGAGGGATTAATGAGGACAAGTATAGTTCTGTGTCAGCCAGGCTTTCATGTGTGTTGTGAAGGTGGAGTAAGGTAGCGTGCTCTCTGTGGGCTGGGGGGCCCTCGTTGAGGGGTGGCAGGGGGAGCAGACAGTTCAGTTAGAGGTGAATCCCTCACAAGACCACAAGAGGACAACACACCGGGCTTTTCCGCATGACTGCATACACTAGTACCAGTCGTGTTTAAATTGGTGTGATTTGAGTAGTGTTTAAAACATACAACAAAAAAAAGAATCTCTTTCACCCAAAGGGATTACATGTCTCTTTTATGTATTCTTTCATGCCGCCTATTTAACAAGAGGACATTGACACAGAGATGCTATTGTTGCACATTGTTTGCTGCGCAGCTCAGTCAAATCCATCATTTGTCACACATCTGAATTTAAACACAGCACCTGAATTTAAACAGCTCATTCGTAAAATGTAGCCTTTTTTTGTGTGAATATCAAGTGCCAATACAGAGACCTATGCATTAAAGGATGAGGGGGGAAATGCTTCTTAGAGATACAGTACTGTATGTGAGAGAGCATTGAGGGGAGTATATACGTGGGGATATGTGAGTCACAAAATAACTTTCAACCTTGATCCTTTTAGTGGATTCCCATCTACTTAAATGCATGATTATTGGGCCACGTCCTGTGCATTATGTATTTTAAAGGGTTACAAATAACATTCTAACCTTGGACACTCCGATCGTGTTGCCCGTTGTCCTTTCAAATCCACTTAAAGCCTGGACAGGCAGGCTGGCATTCTGCGCTCAGTGTGACACCCCTCCCCCCTTCCAAGAGGCTGCTCATAGTAAACCAACTTTCCACTGAGTTCACCCCCATCTGTTTCTCTGATAGACAGAGGGAGGGAGGGAGGGAGGGAGGGGAGGAAGGAGGGGGGGCGGGGGGGGGGCAGAGAAGTGAGAAAGGGTTCAGGGTGGGACCTGGAGAGTGGTATGGGAGCCACGGAGGAGGAGGAGGAGGAGGAGGAGGAGGAGGGGTTGGGATGGACCAAGTGAAAGCGAGCAGAATGTGGAGGGGGAGGGGGGAGAGAGTGTCGTAGAGGGTATAATACGGGTGAGAGGGAGGGAGGGAGGGGGGGATGGATGGAGAAAGACACGACACCAAAGCCCTGCCACTCCAAGAATTCCTCGCATAATGTCGCTGAATCCACAAGTAGTCTCAGAAGCAGGTGTGTGTTCTCCTCAAAAGCGAGCAGAGCAGAAGGTTACAGTGACGCTCCTGTTGAAGGAGAAGTGTTCTATCCGTTGATTAGAAGCGAGTAAAAACCTACGTAGAACATACGAGTGTGCTTAAGACAAAGATGTTCTTATGAAAATGAAAATCGGGTAGCGTTTCCGTAAACCCACCATATGGCGAAGGCTCATACAAAACGGTAGGCTTGTGATCATCCTCCGCTCTGCGATCAGACTCTTGAAACAGAAGAGAGCCTTTTTACCTGTACAGCCTCTCTACCTGTACAGCCAGAACATGCAGAGGTAGAGATCAATGAAAAAGAGCTCATTTTGTAGTTGTGATGAAAGAAATGTACCCAAGCTTGCACAGAGCTTTGTATCCCCTTGGCTGGGCGACCATGTTGTCTGTGGCCTCTATGTCACCGAGGTGTATGGGCACTGGGCAGACGTTGATCATTCGTTTAACATCAGTGGATGTTTTCAGACATATTGTTTCGCCCCATAATATCCCCCCTGAACTGTTCCTGTTACTTTCCCACAGTCAAAATGGTTGCAGCGACACTGTCACTTTCTGTGTGGCCATGCGTGGGACAGCCCCCTCCTGACCTGCAGCTGTCAATCACGCTAACATCGCCAGCGGCCCCCCTGGTTTTGTCTCCCAGACTCCGCCGAGCCAAAGGTCGAGGTTCAGTCTATGGCCGGTTAGAGTCTCCTTGTCACTCCTCTTTCGCAGGCCCATATGGAGAGGCTGCCACCGCAATGCAACAAATTAGGGGACTATAGCGTGTGTGAGTCTGTCGGAAGGGTCGGTGAGATAAATATACAGCGGGGTGCAAAAACGTGCTCACCCCTGGTTTAAATGTCTGTTATAATGAATCTCCAAGTGATTGAAAGCAAACCTGAACACTAAATGCTACAATGTTAAACATGACACCTTTCTGCTAATTTTAAAGCAAGGTTTCTTTTTATTTTATTTTAAATTATAAAAAAAAAGGAAAAGGGCCCTGTGCAAAAGTTTGGGAACCCTTTTGGATTATTCTTTGTTACCTTTTGAGAAGATGATTACTAAGGCCCAGACCAAGGTGATTTACTCGTTAGGGCTTCAATGAGTCAGGTGAATATAATTCCAGGGTTGAACTATATACAGGTATATAGTCTATATTCTGAAGTAACTCCATGCCTTCTAAAGTATCCGACTGCAGTGGCTGTTGTGTCTAGTGTTAAAAACCATGGGTTCCTCTAAACAGTTGTCCAAGGATGTCAGAATCAAGATAGTTCACTTCCACCATCAAGGAGAAGGCTACAAAAAACTCTCAATTTCCGCTGTCAGAAACATCATCAGAAAATGAAGTTGAAGAGAGGTTGGGTATTCCAGCGAGACAATGACCCGAAGCATACCTCAAAATCAACCATGAAGTACCTCCAGGAAAGACGGATGAAGGTTTTGGAATGGCCATCACAGTCCCCAGACTTGAATATTATTGAAAATCTGTGGAGAGATCTCAAACATGCTGTGCATGCAAGAAGGCTGAAGAATTGTTCTGAGCTAGAGGTGTTCTGCCAGGGAGATTGGGCAAAAAGCGTTTGCAAGCTGTTATAGTTGCCCAAGGAGGAGTTACAAAGTACTAGCTGACAGGGTTCCCAAACTTTTGCACAAGGCCTTTTTCTTTGTTTTATTATTTTGAAACTGTAAAAAGTAAAACAAATGATCTTCCTTTAAAATGTGATGAAATGTGTCATGTTTAACTTTGTACCATGTAGAGGTTAGGTTTGCTTCTTTTCACTTAGATATTAATTGTAAAAGGCATTTTGACTAGGGGTGCCAAAATGTTTGCACACCACTGTACATCCTACTTTTCCACAACCCAACCTTTGTCTTATCAGGTACAGTCACAAATTAGTCAATAAAAAAACATAAAACACAAAATGTCTGTTTACAAGTGTAGTTGAGGAGGAATGAGAATTACCTACAGAACACTGATATACAAAGAAGAGGAGATCTGCCGCACTCCCCGAGGGCCTGCCTTTACAGGGAGCTTACATTGTTCTTTGTCACACAGAAATCTGTTTTCTTTTTCTTCTACCATAGTATAATGAATGCATAAAAGCCTACACTCAATATGCGGAGTCAAAATCATATATGCATCTTTGCAGCTCCGAAGAATCTCAATAAGAAGCACTTTGCTTGTGTCTATTTGATGATAAACCCTTTTGAAATATTGATTTGAATTTGAGCGACAGTCAGCAGCGAGAAGCATCAGTCAATGTTTTTTTCTTTTAATCCTAAGTTCTTTATCAGGGGGCATGGAGAGAAGCAGAGAGAGAGAGAGAGAGAGAGAGAGAGAGAGAGAGAGAGAGAGAGAGAGAGAGAGAGAGAGAGAGGGAGAGAGAGGGGGGGAGAGACAGAGAAACAGAGTGACAGCCAGAGAGAGAGAGAGAGGGGAGAGAATGCTTAATTTGAACCTTGGTAAACAAGCCTACTTGACGATGCCTCTGAGAGTGAAAACAACTTTCAACTGCAAATCCGCCTTTCAGGGAAGTCTGAATTCCACTCTGATTACCATGGATAAAATGCTGATCCTCACGCTCCTAACAATAAGTATGGCAGTCGACTCATTCAGCCCTCGAAAACCTCCATTCAGATACATGGAAACATAGCATTTTGCAAGAGCACCCTGGTAAATATAATCTCACAACCACTCATTTTGAGATGCCACCCAAGCATAAAAGCACCTGTCAGCCTTTCCCCCCGCCATGTAGAAGAGAGAGCTATTACAGTATGTGACTCTGATGTGGGAGGCACACATCACACAATATTTGAGCTTTTTTCCAATAATGTTACTCATAGAGAGATATCATCAATTCTCAATTACCGTAAAGCACTGGTCTTTACTGTTAAGACATGCACATGTTCTGGTTGTGTCAGCTGGCTGAAGCATTCATGTGGAGCACATACTGTACCTCCCACACTCTGGCAGACCTCTATGGACTCAAAACTGAGAAAACATTTATTCATTTAAAAATGTAGTAAGCAGCCTATTTCAGCGCAGACCACAGCATAAGCTTAATTCAAAGTTAAATGCAGGATTGCATTGTAAGGCACAAACATTAAGCTTAACAGAGTGTGTTTCTGTCAATGTTGAACATGTGTGACTTACTACTGTGTGCATTTAACACATTGTTAAATAATAATTCCCGGGTTAACTAGCCTATAGACTTGAAATGTAATCCAGAAATCGAGCCCAGAATCCAGATCTGTGGGTACTCTGGCCCAATCGATCCACAGTACATATTAGCCTAATTCCATGTGTTGATGTTGCCCTCTGCTGGTGAACTGGACCTTTGAATGGAGAATGCCTCGGGTCATAAAGAGAGAGTTCTCTCTATAAGTCCCTTCAGTTTCTCTGGAGGGGGGGGGGGGGGGGACACTCTAATGATATAAAGGTTATTTTCCAATTGCAGGATAGTTTTTATGAAAAGAAACAGGAGGGGGGTAGTGGATCCGTGTGGTTTAGGCCAGAATATGAGGGGATATCAGTGTGAAATCAGCCGTGGGATACAGGAAAGCATCTCATCCTCATGAGTCCTCTCCATGGCAACTGATCAATACCACTGAAGTGATGCAATTGTTCCAATTTTGGAGTCTTTTCTATTTCACACTGCAAAGGAGCCCACTCTGCTTCGGCCCTGTGATGATGGACAGATGGATCAAAAATGATAGGAGATATTACAATTATGGCTCCTTCGATACAGGCAGTTCAGGCAGTACAGTACACTGTGTGACCATAATCCATGTTATACAATACAATACAATACAATGCATTACAATGGCCTATACACAAATGCAATGCATGTCATCGGTGCAACCCTGTAGCAACATTTCACAAAACATGTCCTTGTCGAAGATACAGTATGGATTGCCTATTCATACTGTTCACGGCTGCTAGCCAGAACTTCATTTGTCCGGCGTGCATTGAGAGCGACAGTCCAACATCCCTCAGACCTGACCTATAGGAGCTCTATACAGCAGGCTACTGCTTTCAATTATGTGCAGCGCTCAGGACACAAATGAGAGCTGGAGTTCTGTCCACTGTGGCCACACGTGTCTCCAGAAACACCAAGAGACACAGGGTGAATTCAAAAGCGCTATTATCCTAGCCTTCATCACCCACCTACGTCAGCACAAAGGCCGCTTGGTGTTGTTAGTCTCGAGACGCTCGAGCTGCTCGAGGTGACTGACAAGAATCAACAGCACATTGAAATGCAACTCACTCACAGTATCTACACCATACACAGTTTTGTAGAACAGAACACCCCCTAGGCACCGCATACCCCCCCCTCCTCCCCCCACATCCCCCCCGTCCCCCGTCCGCCCCTGTCCCCTGCAGGCTCCCCAACACCCCTCAAGGATAAGATAATAGCCAGAGTGATTTATTCCCCAACCTTACACCATTCCCCCTACCGCTTGGAGACAGAGATGACGGGGGAACCGCTGCACCTCAAGTTATTTGCAATCTGCACAGGGTTGGGGGGGATTTTCTTATATTAATGTGCTGCAGGAGTTTTTTTGCCCCATTCCCCCGGTCTCTGAAGTGCCTCCCATGTGGATTGGTGCCCGGCCCGCCCGGCATGGAAAGCATTTGTTACTCTCTGGGGCTGCGGCGGCAGCGGCTCCATCAGCGTGACTGATCTCATTTATCCTAACCCTCATTCACAACGAGGCCCGTGTTATTGGAGCCCATAGATAGAGCTTCAGCAGGCAGTGTGTGTGTGTGTGTGTGTGTGTGTGTGTGTGTGTGTTTGCGCAACAGCACAAATCAGTGAGCCGTGTAGGGTAGAGTGGCAGCGGGGGACATGTACTGTATGTTTGAGAGGAGTGTGCGTCTCTGATCCATGTATGTATGGAAAACACCAGGGTGCCTGCCTGAGATATGAGGCACTTCATAGAATGGAAAACAAATAGATCACAGTTCAGGCTTATATCAACGTGTGTGTCGGCTCTGATCTGTCAGCTCTGATCTCTATGAATAATTTCTGCTGACAGATAAAACCAACACAGCTAAATATTCCACAATGACAAATATGACTGACACAGAGGCAACAGTACAAACATCCAATGTCATGACTAGTATGGTTGTTTCAAGTATTATAATTTTTTATTCATGATATTATAGTAATAGTTTCATTCTCATTTCTAATCATGGTAAGGAGTAGTAATGATACTCTCATTGTAATCAACTCATCTTAAACCCTAGGCCAAAATCCGGAATAGGCGAGGACTTGAACAAATTCTGCAGGTAGCTGGCCTATGTATCAGGAAATCAATATTATTATTTTTTACTTCTAGTAGTTAATTGAAATCCCAGAAACACCATGAATATCACAAAGCATCACGTATTGACTGAGGCGAAACAAGTACATTTTAGAACAGATAAAGATTAATAAGATAATGGATTTGTATGCTGTAAATGCCTTGACAGAGAGAGAGACGGTCCTGCAGTGCGAGTGGACTCATCACAATTTTCCTCCACATCCTTTTCTCTGGCTTCACTTACCATGTCATTTTGTAACTCTGCTTGTAATTGATTTCTACTTCAATTTTTATTAATAAACCCTATGAAACGCCTGGAGCGCCATGCCAGTAATCTGAACCCCACCAGGAGCCTAATCTCTCAAGATGAGGTGAATTAATGGGAGAGTACTCAAGTAATGTATTGATTACCGAATCAATGTCTGTTTCTCTGCATCATGCTCAATTTATGGGGGTAAAATGGAACAGGAATAAGAAATAAAATGTATCCCTCTTGTTCAATCTCTTTTGTTCAATCTACATTTTAATGACTTTCTTTCTCAGAGGAATATATACCTAACTTCAACTTTAGAAAGCATATCAACCTTTCAGACAGGGAAAGAAATGGTACCAACTTAACAGTAACAATCTACATTTTCCACCACCTCCATCACCTCCAATCCTTTTTTTTCCTAAAACAGTGGGAGTAGCCCCACGGCTTCGCTGACAAGGGACAGTCGGTGACGAGTAGTACACTGGCTGGGTTTCTGTCAGGATGGTTGTCATGTCTACCGAACCACAAGATGTTCCTTTCTACCTGGGAAGCAGCAGCAGCAGCGGCGGAGCTGGCCTTCTCCAGGTGATTCCTGGGGAATCGGCGGTTGCTTGTCAGTCCTGGTGTGCTCTCTGTATCTTGACTGCCCAGGTAGTCTATCTGATAGGAAGACAAGGCTCCTGCAGTGTCCTCAGCCACACTACCTCCCTTGCTAATGGGCCACAACATCAAGTGTGACTGATTCTTCTGCCTCCCATCATCCAGGAACTTCTTGCGTCCCATTCCCTGTCGGGAGACAGAAACCACTGTAATCATCAACTTATTGGAATACAATACAGACTAGCCTACTGTATGTATTTAACTTTGCAGGCCAATATCACACTCCCATAGACTCATCAGGCTACTTACAATATTAAATATCTCAACACTGTTTCGTAATGCATCACGGTTATCATGGGTTGAATAAGGATATTCTCTTCTTCCTGTTTTCTGACGGAAAAGATAAACATTTTAGAAGGCATACTGTTTTCTTCACTATCATATTTGTTTCACTATTAAAAAGAAGTATGACATAAATAAGTTACACCATGACACTGACAAAATTCTCCTTCCAGGGCTCCAGTACAGCTCAAATACAGCAAGCTATAACACCCACCTCTTCTGCATTTCTCAGGATCAAAGGACATGTCTCTGTATTAAACCTCTGGTTGCATTGGGAGAACATGGAGCCAGAGCTGGTGGTTGTTTTTCTATCATTTGGAATACGTAGTAAACCAATGTGAGGAAACTAGAAGGAAAATGAAGTGATTTTTAATTTGTGCATTTCATTTGTCAAACAACTCAAACACCTGAACCAAGTTGTGACGTTAGAATTATAAGGTTCTATCTAAATTTTTGTCAAAATTGAGTTTTTTTTTACATAATTTGATCCATTAGGTGTTTATTAATGCCTGTGTGGTGTTATTTTTAAAATGTTGACATTTTTGAGTTAGTAATTCATAAAATACAAAGGTTCCATCTCACAAAACATTAATGGAATGTCAAAACTTTGACGCTCAATATCTCTGAACTGCCCTAAACGGAGATAGAACCTTATCATTCTATGCTCACGAAGTTATATTGCTTATTTTAGTAGGCCTACATAGACTACTTGAACTTACATGACATATTCAACTAATTCTGACCAAACAACTTACCAGTGTACCATTCTTCGTGGACGAATGGCGCTTTACACTTGTAGTTACATTCATCGTGGTAAATATTTCTATTTTCCCCCAGTGATTCTCCAAATTTGCAGTACACTGAATTGCACGACCTCACATAAGTTGAACCGAGCCGTAAACAAACTGTCAACACAACTAGTTCGCGATGTAATGTTGTTTGTTATGCGATGATAAATAATGATCTGTAAACTCCTGAGACTTTTCTCGCTCTTGCTGTTTTTGTTTCTATAATTCGATCTAAACGAACTGTCTAACTGGCGTTGAATGTTTGCAACTGAAAATAATAGCATAAACATTTCAACTGAGCTGTGTTGCCCAGTTGCCATAGAGACTAATGAATCAACATTATAGTTTGTGTCAATAGTTTCATTGTGTTCATTCAAATACTTTTTATTAATTAGGTAGACTACCATGAGTTAATTGTAAGTAAAAAAGACATCTATAATATGAATGTATGAATGTATGAATGAATTAATGAATGAATGGTCTTTATTGTCATTAATATAGTACAGGTACCAAACAACGAAATTTGGGAGGGGTGGCTCCCCTGGTGCTAGGAAAAAAATACTAAAAACAAGAAGGGAAAAGAGCTGGTTTACATAAATAAAGGCTATGTACACTATCCACTATACTATACTATACAAATAAAACACTGTACTGTACTCTATGCTATGCTATAAATATCCTAACATTTCCTATCTCTGAACCTTATGTGCCCGAGGGTTGTCATATTGCACATAGTATTATTGCACATTCATTTAAAGTGTCGCAGTTTGCAGGTTTGAAATGTTCACAGTTGTGTTTCAGTGTTGCACTTGATTACAATCTAGTAGCTGCCATCAAATTGTCTAGATTGTCCAGGGCCTAGAACCTAGGTCTTTGCTGTGTTCAGGGCCTGAATGAGTTAATTGTAAGTAAAAAAGACATCTATATTTCCCAAGCAACCACGAGGCTATGTGTGAAACTTAAATCATGACATCCAGACATCATTTCTTGAGAATTACATGACACATACTGTGAGGTTTTCCCCTTTTGGATGGAGCTGCTTTCAGCAGCACCAGTGGTTAGAGACACCCATGAATAAATTGAGGTTGATTGGTTCTTTTGCTTAATCACCTACAGTAATGATTTCATCCCAGGGCCTCTCGAGTCTCGTTTGCACCACTCATTCAGTGACAGATCCCTTACGATTACTGTCATGCCAATCTATGCACTTTAATAACAGCTTCAAGGTATTCATTTAAACCTGCATTGTCAATGTGTGCATGCATATGCGTGCGTGTGGTGGTGTGTGTATGTGCGAGATAGAGAGAGAGAGAGAGAGAGAGAGAGAGAGAGAGAGAGAGAGAGAGAGAGAGAGGCATGAATGAAAGTCAGTAAATAACAAGGTCTTAGGAAAATAAGCTCAAGAGCAGCAGGTATGGACTGTGAAATAGTTTTGTTTCATAATGTGAATTCATAAATATTAAACAGAGAACACATTTCTGCAGCCAACAAAAAGGTGAGAGTGAGGTTTTAGACACAGTATGTGATATCTTTGGAATTAACAATGTGTTTATTTAGTTTCTCAAGTCTAAACTTAGCAGCCATGAACGTTATTCCCAGTCAACTGAAATGTACACTATTCCATAAATGTGAACTCATATAGCCCTCACATGACAGGATCCTCCTCAGCGTGCCACCTTTAGGGCAGTGGGGTGAACATTGCAAATGTCAAACCACTGCTGGTCCACCTCTTTGTGTGGCAGCAGGCTGTTGGGTGGCAGTTTGGACCGACGCCAGCGGTCTCGGCTGCCCACCACCCTCCAGAAGCGCGTGCCCTTGAGCAGGAAGACGGCGTTGTGTGTGTAGGAGAAGTAGGCCGCGTCTAAGTTGCCATCCGGGTGGTCGCCAGTCACTACCGCCGGGAACAACGCTGTGATCCTTTTGGGGAAGCCACGTGCCAAGCTGTTCGCTTTCACATCGAAGGCGTACACCTGTTAGAACAGACGTCCTTATTAAGAAGAACAGCAGGAATTCAACTTATTTCGAAAAGGGAAAATGAGGACAAGATGGTAAATTAGCGATTTTCACTACAAGCAAGATGGAACATAATAAATGTACCGTAACAAACAATCCTGACGGAATTGTTACAGCATGGGCAATATGCTAATTTTACATTTTTCAACAGCTGATTAATGCATTCACTGAGGCTTTTTCCTCTACAATATGCAGCAGGCGACACATGAAGTTAAAAATAACAACTTTTTCAATGCTTCGCAGTGGAAGGAGAGGAATGCATTTCACCATACATTTGTGCCTTTGAAAAAGTAAACGTTGGACTCTCTCCTGTCGTAGAAGGCTGTGTCGACAGGACTGGGCACTCCAGGGAAGCCCTCCGAGATGAGCCTGGGATAGCGCCGTCCCTCGGGGTCCACACTGAACACCTGGTCGTTCTCACTGTCATACCTCCAGTACTGAGTGCCTGTCCACAAGGAGTAGAATAGAGTACTTTATTATCCGTAGGAGACACTGGTGTACCAGAGGGGGGGGGAGCTGCCAGGCCTTCTAGGGCCCAAATCTGGTGCCAGACAATCACCTAAAGTGCACTGGCGGACTCAGGGGGGGGGCAGGGGGGGCGACCGCCCCTCCTGGTGCCCCCACAGTTGAAAAACGTCTCGCTTAAGTGCCCTTTTGAGTGGCAATAATGCCCTTTTGAGTGGCAAAAGTAGAGGATGTGCCCTATTGGCTGCCCTTCCAATGGTCTAAACTTGACCATGTGCACTGATGGGGTCCCATGTTGTGCAGTAGGTGCCCTTTATTTCTTTTCGCCCCTGCCCTTCAAACAGCCTGAGTCCGCCATTGCTAAAGTGTATAGGAAACGTGAATAAATCAGTTTATTTAGATACTCTCTTATTTTTTGAATTTGCTGTAATGACCTTGTACCTTTAAAGAAGTAGACGGCGTCAGTTTTCCTGGACCACACATGAACATGTGCGTCCACGCCGTCCATGGGAATACCGCGCCAGCCGATCTGTACCGCCACAGGATCCCCATAGCGCGTGCGGTTCTTCCTGTTCTCATACATCCAGTACCAGCCGTTTCGCCAGAAGTAGGTGTTGAAGCGGATGACCACTTCACCGTACTGGGTTCTCTCCTTCCTGATCCAGTCGAACACCGTGTTGAATCGACCCTTGCAGTCCCCTGCGAGGGAAAGATGGGCAAATCGAAAAGTAGAGGGTGTGTTTATTTCAACATCTCAACAAGTGTTGTGGGGAGGAGTATATAGAGTAAATGAGAAAGTAAACCAATAAAACTCTAACTCCATTTTCTCCTCTTTGTCCACTAGATTGTGCTTTCTTTTATTAAACCATTCAAGTAGCTCTCCTACCATAAAGGTGCTGTATGGCCTTCCTGTCCATCCAGTCAATCTCAAAGCCTGATTCCTGGGGAAGGTAACTAGGCTGCATGATGGAGCCAGCCCTATAGATGTGTGGCAACCCTAGAACATGGCCGATCTCATGCACGGCCACCTGACAAAATGGGGAATAATACAGTAGCAGTAAGGATTATCAGAATCAGAATCAGAATTGCGAATGAGAATCTAATGTACGGGTACACAACGTATTCTTAGGTTCAGGTTCTTCAACATTGGCATGTCATATAATCTAATCTAGTAATAACTAATAATACAAACATAATAATATCTAAGTAATAACCTCAGATGAGTTACTGTTCCCTCAACCCTAACTAACATTCATGTATCTGTAATCATCTGTCCATATCTGTGTCACTATTTGTAATATTTGCCATTATCCTGTCTTGGTCACAAATATAGAGAAATAACATATGGGTTTTGTCATGGTAATACTCTTAAGCTATGCTCTGTGTGTCTCACTCACTTTGAGGAGGCTGATCCCACTGCCAGCATTGGGTCCAGTGAAATGTTCATCATCATCAAAGTGGATATCTCCTAGGAACCACGCGTGAGCAAATTCACGCCCAGTGCCATCAAACTTCTGGTTGCATCCCAAGTGTCTCCCTGTATAGTTGACACACAGGGAAAGGAAACACATCTTGATGGGTCTCTCTTGAATAACACCAACATTTAATCTTCATCAGGAAAGACACACTCGATAGAGTACAGTCAAGGCAAAAACACACAGGATGTATGTGTTTCGAGATGTGACCCACCTGTCCCAAAGCCCAGTCTGATATCTACATCTTCCAGGGGTGAGCGAATGTCCTCCACAAAGTTTAAAGGAGACACCTCACTCCATATTCTGAAAGCAAGCCTGAAGATGTGTCTCTGGTCCTCAATGGACAGCTGACTGCTGTACCCTTCTCCTATCAGTCTCCACTTGAGGACGGTCTTGGAGAAGGCCATGTGTCCCCCTTCGCCAACGTCTCTCTTCCGCCTCCGCTTGGACACGAGTGTGGCCAGATGACGCTTCTTTTGGAGGAGTGCGGGGCTCCGACGGTGGTTTGGTGTGCCGCTGGCAGTGTCTTTCACTGGATGACTGGATGTGCTGTTCATCTCTGAGCTGTTTATAGCAGTGTTGTTCCCATCGTAATCAACTGTGTAGTAGTAATCGTCTGTGTAATTACTGGTAGTGCCGTTCAAAAAGTCACTGAATGTGTCATTATCATCTGTGTAGTTGCTAATGGCGCTGATCACAGTGTCAATGAATGTGTTGTTGTTATAATAACTGATATTGCCATTATCAGTTTCAGTGTATGTGTCATTGCGATCTGTGTCGTTTCCAGTTGAGCCATGGAAAGCACCAGTGAGTGAGATTTTATTTTCTGAGGTGTCGCTTAGAAAGGTGCTGATCCCAAGTGCTGAGCTTGTGGGGTCGGGTTCTGCCACAGCCTCTGATTCCACAGCATCTGATTCCACCTCCTTATCTGGGACTCCACATCTTGGCTTGTTCATGGCGGCCATGGTGGCGTCATCAAACACACCTGTGACAAGCAGACCTGACACCTTCTGGAACTCTCTGAGAGCTGACACGAACTCTGGGCTCTCGGCGGGACTGCTGGGGTCGTCGCCATCCCCTGAACGTGACTTTGAGGCCCCTTCCTGGATCATGGATAGGAGGTCATCATCAGTAAAGTCTGAAATGTCTGGTTCTTCTTCTTCTTGGAATTCCTCCCAGTTCACTGCTCTGATAAAGCCATATCTGGAGAGAAACAACTGTGGAAAAAGACATTGATAGAATTACCTTTTTTTATATTGAACTTCAGGAAAGAGGGAACATCATTTTTACCATGGTGTTGAATAACTGCACATCATAAGTTCAAGGTCAAAGTAAACGACTGATATTTCACTTTAAAAAAGGCTCTATATACAATACAAACACTGTACCTCTGCTGTGTCTTTGTCGGTTATAAGTTCAGCTTGGTGAGATGCTGGGATCTGTATATCGGAGTGATCCCGACTGTAGAAGAGTTTCTCTGCATCAGCGGAGCTAATGCTCGTCGGAATTAAGAACATTATCAGCTGGATATAAGTCAGCATCGTGGTGGTGTATTTGTGTGAGGATAACGAAATATACGTGCCCTCCTATATACCCCGTTCATAAGCCACGGGACGCCCGTCTAAAGGTAGGCTTTAGGCCCGCATCCTCTGAAGATACCGACATCGCAGATACGGTCAAATACGCCCTCTTGACACACAAAACTAGTCACTCAGGTGCGAAAGGTAAACCATTCTTCTGTACGTGGACTTTAGGCGTACTATAGCCTATAGCTGGTGTTAATAATGCTTTACTGGCCACGCACGAAGACCCTAGGTGTTATTTCAGGTGACGCTTAATTACTTGACTTTCATCCCGAGTGGGGGTGGCCACGCGTGTCCAGAGACACCTGTTTACACCTCCCGAGATTGACCGACACGTGAAAAAACAACAGAAATAAAACTCAACGAACCCTGCGGTCAATGTGATAACATGCAGTCATTGTTGATCTTTTTATTTTCGAAAATAATATGTGCTAAAGACCAATCATCAATCGATCCGAATAATGATAGTTTATTGCAACAATTTAAGTTTCCACAATAGGTAGGCCTGTACAATTACAAGCTCAATTTTGATAAATCACTTCACTTGATACATACATTCAATTCATGTCAACAAAATAGGCTATACATATCATATTATATTCATATACATTAAAATAGCTCAATAGTGCAAGTGTAGGCTACTTATAATAAATATACAGATGGTAACAGAGACCACCATAACTTAAGATGCCACAAATCCAAAAAATAAATCACTCAAGCAAATCCAAAAACTCTAAATCAACAATTCACAGACTGAAGGAGAGAGAATGATGGTGGATGGATTCAGTGTTCAGGTTGGTGTTTTTTAGTCACTGAAGAGCCTTTGCTATTGCTACAGCTAGGTGTTCGGCTGTTGGTTTCTCTGCAGACCCGCTGACGGATAGCCCTTCCTCTGTCATGGCGTCTGCTGTCGTTGGCCCAATCGCTGCAAACTAGACAACAAAACAGCACAACTATTGTAAGCTCTCGCGCCTTAACAATACGGCATCACAAGCTGAAAGAAGATTAAAAGGAAAGACATACAGTATGAGCCAGTTTCGTGATAACTGGCGAATTGCAATTAGAGGAAAATATAGTCTGTAAGTCTAAGTTGCATTGGAAATTCAGGAGAGTGAATTTCTGAATATGATTCATTTTGTGTGAGAGGAGGATACGGTACCTTTATCTGACCAAGCTGGTCACCTGACAGTCTCCGCACCACTCCTAGGCAAAACCTGACTCCTGATGGACTGAAGAAAGCAATGCTTGCTGGAACACCCTGGATATGCACACAAAAAAAGCCTTTATGGTGTGTATATTACTAACATTTTAAACACCTACCAGGTAATAGAGTAGAATAACATTATTTTTCCCCACAGTGTGGCCATCGGTAAGACAGTAAAACACAATAAATACTGGACATTACAAATACAGTTTACATGACAATGTTACGATGTTAGGATAGGATAGTACTAGTGATTCATTTGTGGGGTCGGTCTTACGTGTTCCGTGAAATGGTTCTTCAAATTCTTCTCCAGATCTGGATGTTGATCTGTTTGATAGACAGACAGGGTCTCCAGAGGCACTCCTAGAGATAATGAATAATGAATGTCACCTATGGTAAGACCGTAACTGCCACGGTGTAATTAGTACCGCTCCTACGGGTATTCATCACATTGAATTTGAAAATGTGTAGCAGAAATGGCAAAATCACTACAGACATTGTCAGTATAAACTCTTACCATTTTCCCTCAAAGCTGTAGGCAAAACCTCCCTTTTAATCGAACCGCAGGGGAAAAAAAGTGGTGATATATTGGTGTCCTCTCCTTAAAAAAAAAAAGATTCTGTCAGCTAGCTGATAATGGATAGTTCATAATCATTTTGAATAGATCCAAAGCACATACATATTTGAAAAAGTAAATTACTTTCAAGGATTAAGCGTGAAAGTACATCTGCAGTCCCAGAGTCCTCTCCTAGGGGAACCAGACCTAGATGGGTTTGTACTGTACAAGAAAGCAGACAATATTAGTGGTTAACGTAAGATATACTTTGATGATATCTACTGTTCATTTGGTTTATATAGGACAGTGTGATATGTAAAACTGTACATATGAGTATTCCATTGTTATCATGGAAAATCTCCCAAATTTCGTTGTATGGTACCTGTACTATATCAATGACAATAAAGACCATTCATTCATTCATTCATTCATTCATTCATGGTACACGTGCATCAACATCCTATAGTACATATCCATTTAAACTGCATTGGTACAAGTAATAACAGTACAATAGGATTAGATGAAATCGCAACAACGCACAGCCTTGTTATTTCCCTCAATTTAGCAGTGGCACAGAGATTAGTGAGGTGCTGGAGACAAGACAGTGATGAGTGCACCTGCCTTTTCTCTAAAGACAGACAGGCTTTGCTAGATATTTGACAGTAAACTGTCACTTGTGGAAAACCAATTGCCAGGTGAATCCAGGCCGGTCGTTGACACATTGCTGTGACATCCAGGTGCCTGCCTCGCACACTGCTTCAATTAGCATCTCATTAGCCAATGTACAGCAATGACCTGTGAGTAATACAAAGGAGACGCACCACTATGGAGACTTTAAAGGATTTTACTAACTGAAAGTACTAAAATAGTGAACATCTATGTACGCATATGCATGTTTGCAAAGGTGGTTTCCGTTTATTTACCCACCTAACAGTGCAGTAGCTTTCCCAACGACGTAGATGGACTTTGCATTCCATTTGTCTTTGATGGTAGTGCTCCACTCTGTAGAGAACATCAATAATGTAAAAAGTATAATGTCAATTCTCTACAGTAACTTACTCTCACGCAGGGGCAACGACTACTGCATGAATAATAAAAGAAATATCATTTCCAAAGGTCAATACGCTTGAGCATGTGTAAAAGTTGAATGTTTTGAATGGATTTTGTTGTTTGAAGTAGTAAATTTGACATTACATTATCTTTGGCACAGCCAGACAAAAGAAAGTAAGGTCACTACTGACCTCTACTGGATATATTCAGCCATTGCAACTTTTTTAAAATACAGTTGCCCCACAAATGAACCCAATTTCAATCCAGTAAGCATACAGATATTGAATTGAATGACAATACCATCATGCTGAAGCAGCATAAGCTAAATTGCAGTACTACATCTGAATTCAAAACATCAACTCACCTTCCCTTCTTTCATCCGCGTCTAGACACATTTTTACAGCATCCACTGCTCTTGGACTTGTGAAGATGAGCCCACCATGTTTGTCTGGTTGAAATAGCTAGAATGAACAGCAGTGATTATGCATGGAACTAAACATACAGTAAACAAAAACAATAAAACACTCATGGAAGACACTTAACAATAGAAACAGTACTTACCTTGTCAGACAAGGTGTTCAAAGACACAAACTTAAAAGACAGCACAGGAATTAAGGTTGCTTTGTGGCCATGCGATGCCAGCTCCTGTAAATTCAATGTAAAGACAATGTGTCAACAATACAGTGAGTATCATGGCTACAAATTGGATGTATGACACTTGATATGCTGCTACCTTGATGTAAGGATCAGGTCCTTCTCCATCTCCTTCCCTTGGCTCTTTCAGGAGCAGCACATGCATCGTGATAGCAGACTCAAAACCCTGTGGAAGACAAGGAATTAATTGCTCTTTCTGCCAGAGTTAATGAAGACGCGAATGCAAATAATACCCTCTAAGCTAATGCAGTTTCATCCAAACAGGCAAGCTGCATTAACTGACAATGTAATGCTTGGCATAAGAGAGGATGGAGGTGTGGGAGCTCAGCTACACCCACTGGCTGTCATATGGTAGCTACTGATAACAGGGCTGTTGAGTCATCATTCAACTACTAGTTTCATATCTGGCTAATTACCATCCCACCATGAATGGATGAATGAATGAATGAATGAATGAATGAATGGTCTTTATTGTCATTGATATAGTACAGGTACCATACAACGAAATCTGGGAGGGGGGGGGGGGCTCCCCTGGTGCTAGGAAAAAATAATATATATATTTTTACTAAAAACAAGAAGGGAAAAGAGCTGCATCCCACAGAAAATAATTGAGCTAGCCAGAACAGCCATCTAAGACCAAGGTCTGACTGATTAACAACAGACAGATCTCTGCTAGCTAATAACAAATCATTGTGTTTGAGTCAAGCTTCACAACATATCCAAAGCGACTTACAACAAACACATGTAACTAAGTAAGTGAATCATCTTCTATCAGTCATGGCAAGAACATGCAATCTATGCTCGGGCATGCATGGGACATTGGTAGTCGTAATGCTGGAAGAAGGAAGAACAACATTACTCTTGGCCAGTTGGAGTATGCATGCATAAACTGCATGCTTCATAAACCAATGTCAGATTAGCTTGCAAATAGCTTGTTGCAGAATAGCTAGTACTGTAAGCAAACGAACACAGGGCTCTCAAGTCTCACGCATTGGGCGTGAGACACACGCATTTCAACCCGTTCACACGCTGCATTTCAACCCTTGTGTCTCACGCCCAATGCGTGAGACTTGAGAGCCCTGCTAACATAATAATGTTACTGTAGTTCGCAATACGGAGCTGTCACGACTCGTGAGCCAAGGCAACACAGCGCTTCGTGTGCTAACCCTCAAATGGTAAAAGCTGCACAGGTAAAAATGTGTCATGCTTAAATGTCAATCTTCCTACATTTCTTCTTTTCAACAAACAACAAATCAAGAGAACTGGAGGAAATCATAAAAACGTAAACACTACCTCCTCGAGCTCCTCCAGCTGGGTTCATGGCTACCGCTAAAAGAGGAGAAACAGGGGTGTTACACTATTAGGCCTATTTTCCTACGTCTTTCTGGAATCATACCAATACATCTAACATGTAGGGGAGGAATAAAACCATGTATATATAAATCATTACAAATAAAAAATCCCCAAGACGATACCGTAACTTCGTTTTTATTTTTTATACTATTTTTTGGCCCCCACTTCATGAGAATGGTCTATTCCATTCCCCTTCTTCCTGGCGTGTGGGAAATAGGACGCCATTGTGGCTCACGCGGTCTCATTGGACCACAGCGACCAATGAGCCATAATGGCGGCTCATGCACATCAGTTTCGCGCCTCGCTTAAGACCCTCCCACCTCTTTTTGCTACAACTAAACTGTAACCATGGCCACGCCCCCTGTCCCTTCGTGTACACGTGGTGTGGATGTTTGGCAGCATGGCTTCCTCAGCGAAGAGACGAGCGGTGGGTTTTGGTGTAAATCCCGAGGAAAGTGAGGAGAACAGCTCCGACGAGGGCCTGGAGGACGATAGCTTGTCAGGAGAGGACAGCGATGCCTCAGAAGAAGAGATCAACGAGGTACGTGGCCAAATATTTACGTATGTCGCTACTTTCATGGCCTAGATTTAAGCTAGGAAGCTAACTAGCTTTGGCTAAACTCAGCTGTCACCTGCTAAAATTCGCCTTGGACAAATCGGGTCATTCCGCTAGCTAGCAGCTAATCGTGGGCACATACTGTGAACGATCGCGCATTGCTTTGTTTTACGATAATAAGTCTAACTATGAAATGTCATCATATGTTCGATTGGTAACAGGAGATCATCGTGGACTTCGAGGCCCATACCATCACACACAATGACTACAACGGGGTCAAGAAACTCCTGCAACAGGTGTGGTGTACTTTGGTTTTTTCCCCTGTATGTTTCTGTAATATCAATTGTGTTAGTCCCAGAGTTATTCATGGTTTGATATGTATGTAACCCACCTCACTAACGCCTCTTAATGTTTTTGTTTCCATGCAGCTGTTCTTGAAGGCTCATGTCAACACGTCAGAGTTGACCGACATCCTTATCCAACAGAATCATGTTGGAAGTGTCATCAGGGTAAGTTACACATTGCACAACCATACAACATGTCCAAGACCAGCACTAACGCTACCTGTTACTATTATTAATACTATTATTATTATAATTATTAATAATAATATTATTATTATTATTATTATTATGTACGCTGATACCGGTTGTTAAGTCGTGACGTGTTTCCGGGTCCAAAGTTGGCTGAGGCGCTGTCTTCCGAAATGCTGAAATAATAATAATAATACATTATATTTATATAGCGCTTTTCCGAGGCTCAAATACCCTGACAATATGGAGAAAACGGGAAAGTGCTGTGTCCCTTGTTGTATGAATAGATCCGAGTCTAAAAAACGATTAAACTGTCATTCTACCGCTGTAGTACACTGGTATTCTGGTGCGGAGAATTTCTGGTTTGGACCCGGAAATGGCTAAACGTCACTTTTGACGTCAGACTTAACAACCGGCTAGTGTATAGATGATTAACTTATTTTAGACAAATGTACTTATTTTCAGTCACACTGGATAAAGTGTCTGCTAAATGACGTAAATATAATCATGTAAACGATTGACATTTGATTATACAAAGGATATGTAGGACCTCCCGGACCCACGTCTAATGGCGAACATTCCTTATGAACTGCTACAGATCTTATTCAATTGCATAATGTCTCCCACTGTGTTTCAGCAAGCAGAGGTGCCAGAGGACAGTGACAATGAGGGCGATCCAGCAGATGAAGTGTTTGGTTTCATCAGTATGCTGAATCTCACAGAGAGAAAGGTAAATACACTTACTCTGAGCCATAAAACAACTTCTGTTCAACCGATGTGATGTCATGCGTTAAGAATTGGCATACAGTACATTGAGACTTTGTGTGTGTGTGTGTGTGAATGGTGGTTTGCAGGGTGTCCAGTGTATTGAGGAGGTGAAGGACATGGTCCTGGCTCAGTGTGAGAAGAGTTGCCCCCACAGTGTTACAGAGCAGCTGGAGAAGGCCCTGGAAGACACTAGCAAGTCCGTGGGGCTGCTGCTGAGTGAACGCTTCATCAACGTGCCCCCACAGATCGCCCTGCCCCTGCACAAGCAGCTCCTGTGAGTCCCACCCCCTATCCCGCCTGTACATTGTGGTCCCGTGTGCCTCAGTTGGTAGAGCATGGTGGGTTCTATTCCCTCTGCAACCATATGTAAAAAAAAAATGTATGCACTCATTGTACCGTTAAGTTGGCTTGAATAACATCGTCTGCTAAACGGCGTATATTATCCCGTCTGTACACCGCGAGTGCCAGCACCGCAAGACAGGCTCTCAGATTACTGAAGCCCCAGGGATGCTTGTCTATTGTGTTCCCTGTCAGCACCACTGCATTGTGGGTGTGCTTCTGTATGAACCCCCTGTAATCATGGTGATTTAATGGATCGCTTTGCTACCTGTTGTTTGAGCAGAGCAGGCTGGTTTTACAGTACAGTATGGGACTTGTTAAGTCTCTTTGTTTTTGTATTGAACCATGATACAAGAATCTTCTGATATGAATGAATGAATGTTATAACCATGTATTGCCATGCATAATACCTTCTCCATGATTGTAAGTAGGGAGTACTTCTGCCATGCAATTATGTTATTACCGCTTGCCTCTGATATAGGTCACACACACCTATATCACATAGACAGTGTAATCTACTAAACATCAATATTGCCAACAAACTAATACTGGCTTTAAATGACTAAATAATTAAATTATGATTATATAATGATTGGAGCACTTTGAGCTGCAACGTTTGCAGGAAAAGCGCTATACAAGTAAAAGTTATTATTATTATTATCAATGACACTTTTTTTGCATGAGCAACCTACGGCCTTGTAAGGTCATCATGGGATTGGAATCATAAAGCTGAGTTTTCACTGATCAGATTAGAATATGACTGTTAGTGGTGGTGTGTTCTGTTGTCTTAGTGATGGTGTGTTCTGTTGTCTTTCCACCCAGAGAGGAAATGGCAGAAGCTCAGAGGACGAATAAGCCGAGCGGGAGGTGTCACTACTGTCTGATGATCAGCAAGACCTGCAAGGAGCCCTCCAAGAGCACCCCAGCCAGAGGAGCACCACCTAAAGACGAGATGATGTTTGTCAATGCAGAGGAGGAGTTCTTCTACGAGGTCCGTAACAGTCAATTGGCCTATCGCTAAGCCATGCTCCAAAATAGAAATTGTCCAATCATATCACAGCAAAAGTCACTACAGGCCGAAAACTCGGACAAACAACTCGCTAATATCTGATGGTGAAAAGCTTCTAGACAAAATATTATTGTTATCTTTAAAAAACATTACTATTAAGCAAGTCCATTACTTGCTGTGGTAAATCAGAAATGTTCAAACTCCCGCCATTGTAAGTCATTGAATGTCATTCAGTCACGGTCGGTCAGTCAGTCACTGTCAGTGAAGCGTTGTTTGTTTGTCCAGGTTTTCAAAGGGAGCGTGGCTTAGCGATAAGTCAATTGGCTCTAAGAAACAACTATCCCACACGATTGCGCCACAAGAAACACAGACGTTAGGAGGATATTTCTAAATTACGGATGTCACCACATAATATGTGCTAATAGTTTATGTGCTAATAGTGTTTTAGCCTGTAATATCATTGGAACTCTTCTCACCACATAAAACTAGTGTGCTAGTAGTATGTGCTAATAGTTTGTGCTAATAGTGTTTTAGCCTGTAATATCATTGGAACTCTTAAAAGCAGGCACTGCAGGAAATGGCATAGAGGGTATGATCCAGTCTGATCCAGCTCTCCCGGCGGCCATACAAACTGCTTGACTTTCTTCAAGTAATAGCAGGGTTTCTATGCAAACATTTCCTAGACCTGGAAAGTTTGGGTAAACACAAACAGTTGATAGTCTGGAAAAATACCTGATTTCATATCTATGCCATATGAATAATTTTCAGAATTGAATTATATGACAGTACTGTCAGTTGTATTGCAAGATTGCCTGAATTGTATCTTCGTTGCTTGTTCCCGATTGTCCCCAATACAGCAAGCAACGCTGAAGTTCCACTATTCCGTCCAGGATGAGACAGACTCGTGCTTGAGCGGGAGGTGGTCCTTTGACGACGTGCCTATGAAGCCCTTCCGTACGGTCATGCTGATCCCGGCTGACAGGATGCCTGCCATCATGGACAAGCTCAAAGAATACCTCACTGTTTGAACCTCCCAATAAACTCACATAAACACAGTACAGCTGCAGTCTTCAGCTCTTTTGGATTTGTTTTGAAATGGACCCTTTACTTACTTGTATGACGTTCATTCATTCAGTACATGCCATGTATTGTAAAGGTTCCCTTCAGCCCTATGGCTTTTGAGATGCTCCATCATCTTAGCAGTTTCTGGAATGTTCATGATTTGTATTCATAAAACCAATCACAGGCAATGTTCATATTGCAAAGAAACTGTATTTACATTTCAGATGAATATCAGCATCAATTGATGTATAAACATTTTCACATCTTATTACAAACATTAAGTAGTCATCATTTCTACACAAAGAATATTGTAAATATTACAAGGTTATTAAACAACTGACAAAATTAAAGTTTCCAAAACCACATTGTCTTGTCAATCTTGTGTTGGAATATCAAAAAGTTAACCAATCTTTGTTGAATACCCTCATACAAAATGGACAGCACTGTAATATGTCGAATGACAACAGGGCGCTCTCACCACATGACTGAAGAATAAAGATGTCTGAAGAAAACTTAACAAGCAGGTCACCTATTTGGCAATTCATCTAACCAAGAGTTCTCAAACAGTCATTTACAGTATATAAGGACAGCTGTGGTAAAGTGCATCATTCTAAGTGAAGCTCACTGAAGTACACATCTATCATAAGACTGTACAGCTGTGCAGTCCTTGGTGGCTTCAGTGTTGATCGTCGGGGTCTTCTGCTTCTTGTTTTTACAATTTCCAGATCCAACACGATCCAGGATGTGTTGCAGTATGTCTCTGCTCTCACTAGGGGGCAGATTGTAGAAGAAGTACTGTGGGGCCATCTGAATGAACCTAGACAGAAAACAGACGGACCATTAAATTCCTCATATACTTGACTTCCTGTCCTCTTATATACTTGACTTCCTGGAATTCCTCTTATATACATATATATATATATATATATATACACAGTATTATACTCTCAAAATGCAATTCATAATCTACTTAGTCGGAAAAAAAGACCAAATCCTCAGATTGATCTCTAATCTTTTTTTCTTTCCGGTAAATATTTGTACTACAGGATTACCCATTTTCAATCCTAAACAAATGTGACTTGACATACATCCAGTACAACAAAAACAACGTCTGTGTCTTGTTTTACGGAGGGGAACATCCAGAAAATAACACCCAGTTTGTATGCTGTGTGTGTGATCTCCAGGCAGATCCCAACCACAACTGGCACTGATCAAATGAAGACTAAAGGGTTGTAGCAGACTTACACTTCAGGGGAGATCTCAGAGACAGTTCTGATGCAGTTGTTGTCAGAGAGGGTGTACTCGTGGAACAGCACCCACTCGGGCAGTCCCAGGTTGTGTGACTTGGCCCCATAACTGGAAAAAGGGTGCATCTGAGCCATGTGCTTGTGGGTCAACATGAAGTAGTTTCCTGACCCGTCCACATCTCTGGCAATCTGAAACAAGGCAAGAGAAGGAACAAGTATCGCTATATTGTATTGATGGGTGGACTATAATCAGGATTAATATCAATACACATTCATCCAGCACTCGAGTTGAGGGGGGATGAGGGGGGATGGCATCCCCCCTGAAATAAAAACGGTCAACATCATCCCTCTTCTAAAACTGCCATCCCTTATGTCATTTTATCAATGAACGTGGTATTACTGCTATTTCAACATTTAGTTTTGAGCATATTGAGTAAAATACTGTGGGCTAGGGGGCACGCACACATGCAATTACAATGTACATCGTACATTACACACGCTTTGGAGATGCTAAAATTGTCCCCATATGATAAAATCCACCATCCCCCCTGATTTTCTTTTACAACTTGAGTAATTGAATTAAGAGTACTGCATACATCCATAATAGTCATACACATGATAGACAATACCAGTTACTTTTATTGGAAGGTGAGGCACGACACACTGTTAAAAAAGAGTTGTGTATTTATTGTCTATTAAATCAAAGCTTTGAACGACTGTAAGACAATCACTACTTGTACTTGTTTCCAGTGCTCCACACACCTGCATGAAAAAGCCTGCCAGCAGAGCTCTCTTGATGTTGTGGCTGTTTGTCTTGGTGCCAAACGAGGGCTCTGAGATGGGCAGCTCAATTCTCCTCAGGATGTCCGTCAATTCTGACCGTATGGCGTCGGCCGTCTGCAGTGCATGGTGGTTTAGAAAATAGTCCTGGCACCATTTCTCAACACTGAAGTCTGGTGAAAAAACAACAAAACAATAAACACTTTCAGAGGGCACAACGGCATCATGTACTTTAAATAAGGTGATGTAGGACTACCATTAAAATATGAATTCAGTGGATGACACTTACATGGCTCTCTCTGGCTGTGTTTGAAAGCAGTATAGATGTTTATAAGTGTAAAGTGGTCACCCTCGGGGTGCTGGAATTTTCGGTGGCATTGTGTTGCTTCATGGGCCATGCTAACGGTCGGCTCCAGGAAGCAGCTTGGTGCTAAAACAGACAGAATCAGAGATCATTTACAGCAAGCTACTCTCACTATATACCATCAGCCTCAGTGTCTGGGAGAAATAGTACCTTGTAACCTGTCTATAACTGCAAATCAGTGACTACTTCCATATGCTGAATTTAGGAAATGGTTTGATTATAAATCCAAATGTTAGGAGGATTACACATTCTAGGATATGGAATAAATAAGAAAACGGGCAAAAATCGGGACCAAAATGCATACCTGATAGCATAGCAGCAATGGTCACTACCTCGCTCACACAGTCAAACTCGCACGCCGCTACCAGAGCCTTGGCCATCTGTGGATCCAAAGGGAACTCCGAGATGATAATCCCAATCTCAGACAGGTTTCCATCGTCATCCAAGGCTGCAAGGTAATCCAGCTCCTCCAGAGCCTGCATCAGACCCTCTGGATCTGGGTGGGAAACAGCAGAGGGGAATAGACTGAGCAAAGCTCCTGTGACATGTTAAGAAAGACCCAGCGGCTTAGCGAATATAAGCTTTTGATGACGATCCTATAGTATCTTCTCATATACACCTACATTGTCTGATACAATCAAACATCCACTCATTATCAGTGCCTTGTTCAATTAAAACCACACACACTCAGTTGGATGTGGAGTAGACACACACCTGTTCCTGTGGGCCTTATATTTTTTTTATTAAGCAACATTTTTATTCTACTCCCCAAAAGAGCGCCGGCTCCAGGTTCAGACAGAAATGGGTTACTGTACCGTTGGACACTGTACTTCCTCTTCATTGTGTCGGTGCTGGCCTAACGAGACACATTGTGTAATCACTAACGAGCTGGCCTTGTTACTCTGTCCTCTGCTCTTCCCATGCAGGAGAGGGGGGGGGAGCTGAGGCTCCAGACAATGGCTACTGGCAGGCTACTGTCAGCTCCACTCAAACATGGCTCACTGGGTCCAAACAGCCCAGCACAGCTCCATCTGCACGCCCTTACACACCATCCAGGAGCCGGGCCAACAAACCCTGTCCTCTGCGCCAAGTCTTCTTCTACAGTACTCCTGTCCTACCAGTGGAGGCTGGTGGAGGTAGAAATATCGGAGGACGGGGCCATTGTAACGCATGGAACGGAATGTTTGACAGTATGTACTATTGTACATGTCCTACAATTCCCATGTCCTACAATACCCATGTCCCACAGCACCCATGTCCTCCAATACCCATGTCCCACAATATCCATGTCCTCCAATACCCATGTCCTCCAATACCCATGTCCTCCAATACCCATGTCCTCCAATACCCATGTCCTCCAATACCCATGTCCTACAATACCCATGTCCCACAGCACCCATGTTCTACAACACCCATGTCCTCTTCTACAGTCTTACTGATTACTATATCATATGGGGAGGCTAGTTAGCTGACATATTAAACATCTATCCAGGTGTTGTGAGATCTGTCAAGGGCAGCTGCAATATAGTGGGGCGTGAAAGCCTGACAGGCTGACCTGGTCTGTTGATGAAGTCACAGTGGCCCAGGCCCGCTATCTCCATCCTCTTGAGGAAGAGCACGGTGGACGTGATGTTGGACTCCAGGATCTGAGGGGGGGTCTCCGCGGGTAGCTCTCTCTCCTCTGGGTACAAGCAAAAACATTTCCCTGGAAAAGAGAAACCAGACACAACACAAGCTCACTGAACACGAGGGTTGAATAAGTGTGACACATACAATGAATAACACATAGCCTTTAACATTGCGAGGTTACATCTCACATTATCAAACTACAAAATGTGGTCAACAAATCATACAAGCCATTTCAAGGAGGTGGAATTTCAGTATTCAATTTGCTCCTGGTCCCACCAAGGTTCCCCTAGGGAAGTAGTAAGCCTACCTGTTGGTCCAGTAAGCTGCTTACGGATGTCTGCTTGACATCTGCTGATGGGTTGCATCACTTCAGAGTTAGCCCTTATCCTTGGGTTGTATACCTGGTAGAAAAAAAAATCGCCACATTTTCATCAACTGGACTACTAACTAGCATAGTTCACATCCTACAGTCAGAGTAATCATCACACACAGACTAACAAAAAGACATTCATAGAATCACTTCTGTCGCCTGTTGTTGTTGTTGTTATTATTATACTTACAAATCTTTTCTCAACGCCCGCGTCGATGACAAAGTTGATTGAGTCCACAGACCAGAACATGTCTTCTCCCCGTCGGCAAGACAGGAAGACCCTCCTACCCTTGCCCGTCTCCTCAGTCAGGACAGGGAGGGTCCCAGCACTCTTCCCCAGGCATAGGGCCACTGGCACCAGCGGCCCCAGGTCAGCCCCCAGCCTGGTGCCCTCTCTCTGGAGGATGCTGCAGGCATAGTCGATCTCCTGTGGGCAGAGGAACACATGATGAGTGGTGGGGGACAGCATCATACCCCACCCCACCCCCAACAAGACTCAAGTCCCCATCGACGCACCTATAATAGGAGTTTTTTACTTTAAAAAAGGTTTCGCTGACATTAGTTCGCATTTCATGCATCACATTGCATGCCCACACAGAGGACATTACAGATCTTAACACTATGATGATTTATTGTACTGTTCTCCATTCATAAAGAACTCAGATGACAGATGAAGACAGATAACTCTGCTGACGGTGGAACCGGCCAACTGTGTTCTTTCGGGCACGTTCTGGAGTGTTTTACCGTTGTTCCGTAAACTTGGGATGTCACTTGTGCTCTAACGACACATCTGTCACAAAACCCGTCAATGAAAACGCTGAGTCGACTTCTCTTATCAAACCTCGGCGTTGCAAACTCATTGTCATGCAAAGAGAGGGGGACAACAGCCTTTTAAAAACACATGTTGTCATTGTCATCACAGAGCAAGCCGCCACCGCAGTCCGACTAGCGAAAAAACAAATAAAAGCAGTCACAAACAAAACAATGGCAGATGTTTGCCGGGTCAAACGGAACATCGCTTTGCCAACTGGATTCTCTAATCACAAGTATGCATAAAAGCCAACGTTCAGTTCATATAATTAAAAAAAGTCATTGACAAGGCTATGATGGGAAGCCTTCATCACTTGCTCACAAACATCACAGACAAACACCATGATCTCACCTGAGCTGAGGCCAAAAAGACAGCGATGTCCCCCTCCTCCCTGGTGCGGTGGATCTCCAGCACCAGCCTCAGCGCCGAGTAGAAGTAGTCCTTGTGGCTGCTGTTGCTGTAGACCACCTCGGCGGGACGGAGGGTCTCCAGACAGATGAGCGGGACGCTGACGCCGTAGTGGGACAGCAGCTTGTCCGTCATGGGGGGGACGGTGAGGACCACCACCCTGAGCTCGGGCCTCTGCAGCAGGATGTCCTTCAGCAGGCCCAGCAGGATGTCCGTGGAGACGGTCCTCTCGTGGGCCTGGTCGATGACGATGGCGCCGTAGTGCTCCAGCAGGGGGTCCGACATCATCTCCCTCAGGAGCATGTCGTCCGTGCAGTACCTGGACCAGCAGGACCACGTTGGAGTTAATGCCTTAGGTGACGTCACCACCAGTATCTCAATACCGTTCAGAAAGCACAGCTCAGCGCACCTTCACACGTTTATGAGGCCGGGTAGAACACGCACACAATACCGCGCCAAAAAGTAGAATGGTATCATAATACCATTAGCATAAAGGAGGCCACTACCATGGACGACTTGGGACATAAAAATCTGGTTTACCCAAGAACATGTTTGAATGAGAAACACAATATAAAGGGCTTTGTTATATAAATATGGGTGTGGTTGTACGGGCCTAGTGACAGTATTGGTACATTATGCGGTGTGATTAATGTGGTGATTTGTTTGAGGAAATAGATTTGAGGAAATAAGACCTTCCTCCAGACAATGTGTCTGGCCTCATTGTCACCATCAGACTGCCGGCTGAGGCCACAGATATGCTTAAATTGCAACACACATGCACACACACACGCACACGCACACGCACACGCACACACACACACACACACACACACACACAGCTTGTCTATCATTGTGACAGCTCCCCCAGAGTGGGTCCAGAATGTGTGGGTAGTAGTAGTAGCAGTGAGTGATGTGTGTGAAACCAAGTGTAGGAGGATCAGAGGCGGCATAGATAAGAGAGAAAGAGACAGAGGCTAGTATGTGTGACAGACAAGCGTTTGATAGATCCGAATGTTTCGTTGTGTTGAGTGTCGCTCGGAGTGTGGTTTGCTGTGCAAGCGAACTGCCGCTATGTGCAACCCTCACTGTAACAGAAGCACATGACATGTGTGCCACAGCCGGGCCTATGATGTGGGTCTATTACACTACAGACCTAAAGCGAGCTGAGCCAAGCCAAGCTGTACAGAGTGTGTGTGACGCAGACCTGAGCACCGTGTCGTTGGAGCAGCAGGTCTCCAGAGGGATGGTGTATCCCACTTCATGGCCGATGTTGACGTCCATCTCGTCGGCCACGCGCAGGGCCAGGTCCACGGCCTGCTGTCTGTGGATCTGGGTGCACACCACCATGCCATGCCGGTACTGCGCCGACAGGCAGAACTCTGCACACCACTGAGGAATCTGCAACCCAGCGTAGAGCCATTCAGATCGTTCCCCAAAGCACCATGCATGCTAGTGTGAACGCCATCAGGGCTCAAATGGGATTTACATAATGAATCCTATTTTTATAACGTCAACAAATAATGAATAGCGGGGGCATTGTAAGAACACAATGCCGCATTTTGACACGCATAATCAGACGACTTGGGGATGGACTGAAATACACAAAACACAAGACGCGTGTGGGTGGCAAAGCAGTGTAAACAAATCAACGTGACAGTGACAGTACAGGCGACGAGAGAGAGAGAGATCCTACGGTATTATATTCATAATGCAAAAGTGCTTAGGCAAGCATGTGTCAGCTCCAGTGGATAAGGGCTTAGCTGCGGGAGGTCCCTCTAAGTCCCGTGCTACTCGGCCAACAGCTGGACCTTTTGTGCTGGCCGGCCGTCGGGCGTGCCAAAGCGTGGCCCCGGCCTCGCCCCCCGGCCCCCCAGGCCTAGCCCGCCACACAGGCCCCCCGCTCCAGCATCTGCTGAGCTAGCTGGCGCTGCTCATTCACAGCCTCACACTCGCTGCTCTGTTGGCTGGGAGGCTGTGTGTCACAACGCCCCAAACAAGAATAAAATGACATTACATTTATAGGGTTTTTCCAGAATGCTCTTAGGGCGATTGTGGTTTTAGGATCTAACTCTAACTGCTTCTGTGGGAAAGTGATCCCTATGGAATAAATGGAGTTTATTCAACACCGCTTCATCACATGCTGATGATGGAGTCTGCCAAGACCAATGTCCTAAAAAAAAAGAGTAGATACCACCAGTACACAACCGCTTGAATGAATAGCCATCTTTGACATGAAGGACATTTGATCAAATCATGCGCCACAACCATCGAAATTAAATTAGAGGGTCTGGTCAATAATACCTATCTATTCATAGACTGAATGGACAACTGGGTTGGGTTGGCTTGAGAATGTGTACAACAAACTGATAAGGACGAATTACTTAGTCTATTGGGTTATGCACTGGAATTTGGTAGAAATCAAAGCCCTCAAACTAGGTCACCATACAAAGGAGGTGATTCTGTGTAATATTCAAAGGCCTGTTGATTCAGTGTCTAAAAAATGGCTGATGGTAAAAGCCTATCAGGTTCCCAGTAACTATTTTAGGAGTACCTCAAGAAAGGCTGACCTTACCATTCACGGGATGGCTTTGGGCAGTTTTATGACAAGACACCTAGCAGTTGAATTTCACTTCAGAGTAGGAGTCTATTGATTCAAAAATACACCAGCAGCATTGCATTGCATGAAAGAATATTTCCAATGCAACAGTGCAAATGCAAATATGCATGCCTTGGCAGGACTAGCTATCTCAATGTAGCCAGAGATCAGATGTCCACCTCTCTACACCAATCAATAAACATAATGGTTATTCTTTATGAATGCTTGATACGTTGTGAAAATAACAAATAACAAATAAAAAAGTCAGAGAGAATGCAGTACCATTGTAGAACTATGATCCTAAGAATGTCCCTATAAGAAGAACCTCACCTGTGTACTTTTCCCAGTTTTTGTTGTACCGGACACAAAAACAAGTTGATTGTGGACCAAAGTGTCAACAAATTCACCTCTGGCTTTCCAAACCGGGAGAGACTTTCTCTCTTTCAGCAACGTGTAGTAGCGAGAAGAAAAAGGCAATCCATCGAATTGATTCAGCTCCAGATCATCCCCAAAGCCAAACGGTTCATCTGGACATTCTGCCGTTTCGGAGCACGTCTCCTGATCTGATGAATTATTTTCCTCCGACATGATAATGATTGAAAGACTCGTCGAAAAGCCCGGAACGTCTTGGCAACAATATCATCAAAACCATAGAGAATTAGGTGATCCAAAAATCAACACAAAACAAAAGCACCGTTGCTTTCTCTCTTATCTCCCAGGTGCGCACTGAAATAAAAGTTTGATTTAAAACAAATCCGCCCGCAACTTTTTTTGTTGCCAATTCTAAACAATACGTTCGGTTCAATCAAAACCTCAATATTTCAAATGAATTATATTATTCCTGACCCAAGCGCACTGTTGCGTTGTGGTGACTGGCTTGGTTATACACACGTGTGATGATTCGCATAGGCGCGCATGATCTGCTCTGGAGCGCTCCCGAACCTGATCACGTGACTACTAATTAATCCAATAAATAATCTAATTTAAAATTGAGTGACGGTCAGAAAAAGAACGATCCATGCGTCCACGTACTTAACGTGGATTATCATGTCAACACTCTGCCCAATTGTGGCACTTAACTGATCCTCCTAAGGTTTAACATATCGTGACGTAAGGTTCTATCTCCATTTTTGTCAAAATTGATTTTTTTTTACATAATCTTTAAAAAAATAATCTTTAAATAATCTTTAAAAAAAACATTAGGTGTTTATTAATGCCTGTGTGGTGTTATTTTTTGAGTTAGTAATTCATAAAATACAAAGGTTCCATCTCACAAAACATAATGGAATGTAAAAACTTTGACGCTCAATATCTCTGAACTGCCCTAAACGGAAATAGAACCTTATAATTCTAAGCTCAGGATATCATAACATATTTAACACATACATCCTATGTATCAAGTGAAAGTCTCTCTTTGTGTGTGTGTCTAGACCGTATGTTGTTCCTATAGCAACAATCAACTAACCATCAGTGTACAATGCTGTGCGCTGATACTAACCTCTACGATTAAAGGAGAGATCAGAATCGAAGCGCCATCACAACTATAGATCTAAATGGAATGGCGCACAGTGTCTGCGGAGAGAGTCAAGGTGAGTTTGTCCTCCTCTAATTAAGCGTTCAATAACTGAGGTGGGCATCAGTCTGACTGCGAGACCTCTGCTAATGCTACTTCCATTACATTTATTTAATAACACACACCAACTAAAATAGATGCTTTTAAACAGATTCATATGACCGTTTTTGGAGACGTTTCCACTTCAGGAATATGAAAATATGGTGTAGGCTACTTATTTATGGTTATGCAATGAATGGTCATACAATGGTTATGCATTTAATCATATCACTAACCTAAAACATTAGAGTTGTATAATTGCTCATATGAAATACTGAACAGGTTAACTGTCTATTTATAGGAATCGTTGATTGAGTGGTGTGGTCTCAAATGTCAAGAGGGATATTCAAGCTTACTACACCGAACAATGTCATTGTAATCGTGACCCCATCTCAGCTGAGTGTGCAGGGGTTGGTTTCAATTGCATCATATCATAGAACTGCTTCTCAGAGTCTCAGTCCACTGAGTGGAACTTATGTATCTTATTTGGCCATCTCAGCAGACACCGGAACCTTGCCATTTGCTATGGTTTTGTAATCCATGCAGGTGTGATGGAAAGTCAAGTTAACCAGAACAAAATGTTCCATCGAGTGTAATGTTCCAAGCAGTCTACAACACTGTTGGCAAAACAAAGCTTTCTGTCTGACAAGACTAACACTAATACGTTATGGAGGTAGATTAAAAGCAAGGGATGATACATTCAGTGCCTAACTCAATTGTTTAATTTAGAATTGTGTTTTAGCTGAATAGAATAGACTTGAGAACAATGGTGCCTGTAGTAGTCCATGTACAGGAACTGTTCCACCAGGTTCAGTTATACTCAGTATTCTAATTGTTCTAATAATTATAACAGTATTATAATTACAGAACTGGACATGAAAATGTGATGAAAGACAATAATCTATTGATGTTGCTCCGAGCTCTTCCATTATCCTTGTGGTTTGGCTACCCTCTTGTGCCCTCTTGTGTCCAATAGACTGCAGTCAAACCACATGTGTCTTTTCCAATCCATGGACTTCAACTTATATATTATATGTTCGTCTAGAGACTCTAGACCCTGCCGACAACACCTCCATGTCGGAGTGCCTGGTGGTAGGGAGGGTGAACCACCACAGTATTGACCTGAGCTGGGCCAGTGTGGGGAGGGAACCTCGTCTGGGCCCCCCCGAGGAATGGACCCTGTACTCCCTGGAGCAGGAAAGCCACAGAAAGCACACATGTAGTACCATCTATGTGTAAGTAGCAGCTGACTTCAGCATCGGTTTATATGCCAATATTGTAGTCTATCTAATGAACGAAATGAAGTTAGTTCTATATAGAATAGTTATATATGTTACGGTACATGTGGGAACACAGAAAACTAGGGTTAGGGTTAGGTGCTACGTCGACTTGGTACATGCTGGCATGTCTAACCCTAACCCTAATCCTATCCCTAACCCTAACCCTACCCCTACCCCTAACCCTAACCCTAACCGTAGCTCCCTAGCATCTAACCCTAACCCTAGTTTTCCCACATGTACCGTGTTCCCACATGTACCGTAACATATATACATAGTTGATATTGTTTTCTTCTTATCCAGCGGATATGGTATAGAATTCACCGTTGGAGATCTTGAGCCGAGCTCCACTTATAAATTCAGACTGAGGACGAGCCTTCCTTCAGGGGAATCCTTTTACAGCCAAATGATATCTGTGTCAACTGCACGTACGTAGGTATCCCTGGTAACAGAAGTCAAAGATGTAGAAAAACAACAAAGAGTAATAGAATATATAGGCACGTGCACTAATTTCAATATTTGTACTACAGTTTGTATCCAGCTGCTCATTTTTTTCTCTCAGAGGCAGTCACTGAGTCGCTGAGTGTTACAGTGCTGTGTTTGGGATTCCTTCTCTTCAGGGGAACCAATCAATGGCAAGAACCTACATCAGGCTGTCCTCATGAACGATGAAGAGGCCCTGACTAAAGTACTGCAATCTAAGTGAGCCTGTCTACCTGTGGACTATACTAAACCACTCTGTCAATGACAGATTTGTTCAAAGTAAGGAATTGTGCTTTCTCCTCTTTTACTGAAGGACTGTGGATGTCAATGTTCCAGACAGACTGGGCTTCACTCCTCTGATGGTGGCCACTATGAAAGGATTCTCCAGGTACTTACTGCATGAAACGGTTGCCCCTGTCCTAATTTGACTCCTTTCCTTTGTATCTCAGCATAATAGGGTTATTTGTGAAGAACACGACGAACTAGGGCTGCACATTGTATCATATGACTGTTGATATCGCAATATGAACACGGCGGGCAATATCCACATCACAAAAGGCTGTCATATTGGCCTTTCTTTGACACTCACTCAATAAAACAAAAACGAATGGACACAGTACATTATGTAACAAAAACAGCATAGTCAGTGATAATGTTAAATGTTATTTATTTAACATTCGTACATGACCTATATATTATTATAATACTATATTACTATACTTAATACTGTTTCTAAAGCATCAACACAAATTCGTAAGATAATTAATTCATAAGATAAACAGGATGCTTCAAGATGCTTCAGGCTTGAGACCTGCTCTAATTTCCTGGCTCTCTTGTGGTCTGGGTGGACCTCCGGTCCATCTCCACTCTCCCTGCCTCTCTTGTCTGGGTTGGGCTGAGTCCCAGCCTGGCAGGACTGTATGAGGGTGGCTAGAGCTGGAGCTGGACTACAGCAGCGGGGGCTACCAGGAGGACTGTTTGCAGGAGACTCCCAGGGACTGAACAGAGGGCCAGGGCTCCTCAGTCTAAATCTGAATCCACAGTCTGTGGATGAAACAGGACAGGGGACTAGATTCTTACTAGAGGAGTGGGCGATATCAGAGTCGCTTTCCAGCTCCTCTGAACTAACGGATGAGAAGACGTCTGAGAGAGACAGTTCAGAGAGCCGGGATTGTAGGAGGGTGACCTCTGATTGGTCTCTTTGGCTCCTGATAGGGCTCCCTACTCTCAACCCAGCAGTGGAGACGCCCTGATCTGTGGAGCAATCATGACAGACATTTAGATTGGTCAAAATGCATGAATAACTTGCTGAAACAAATAAAAACCAAATAACTATAAAATAATTAAACTCTTACCTGACCAATGGTCGCTGTCAGAGTCACTTTGGGGTTCCTCCTCACTGGTAACAGGGGAGGAGAGGCCTGAAAGAGCAGTCTGAGACCTGTAGACTTGGAAGGCGTTGGGATTCATAGTATCAACTAGTTGTTGAGCTTTTACATATTTAAATGAATATGCTTTCCACGTAATGCTTGCTAATACAATGTTTGTTTTTATAAGAGAGGAGTATGGACTACTAAACGTTATTAGTATTTTTTTGTAAAGGATACACTTTAAAGATACACAAGGTTTTGAAACCAAACATCAATGATGTCATAGTCAGAATCTATGGTTCTTTTTCTGTATCCCCGGGAAACAACCAAACATACAAAAGAACACGTGTTCATTCTTTTCACCAAAGCTACATTCAGAACACAAACCTTGCTGAATGGTGTGATACTATGAAATTTGAAGTAGTGTTCATGAGATTTTCTTTTATTGAGTTAATGTCAAAGTCTCTTGCAATGTATTGTATATTGCAACATCGATACTATCAATGTTGCAATATACAATACATTGCAAGAGACTTTGACATTAACTCAATAAAAGAAAATCTCATGAACACTACTTCAAATTAGATTGTTTATTTTATTCAGATACTGTTCTTAACTTGGACACTTGTTTTCCGGTGGAAATAAGAAGTGTCCACCCAAGTGTTTGGTATATCACAACTCAGTATCCCAATATGATATTTTGTTCATAACCTGCAGGCCTACTACCAACAAAAATGTTGGTGTCACATGACACTTCCTGTTCAGTGACTGGATATGCAATGAATTGATTTCCCTCCATGTTTCTTGTTAAAGCATAGTCCACACATTGGTACGCCACGACGCAGACGTCAACATGAAGAACAGTAGTGGAAAAGACAGGTGGGACTTCCTTATTCGTGTGAAAACCAAACAGTCAAGCTATCGTGGTAACATAACGTTATCATCTACACACGGTGTAATTCCCTGATTCAACCATGATAGTCTATGGAGGAAGAAAACAAAGTCTGACAACCCCTGTTTGCACTGAGTGTGTGTTTGTGTGTGACAGCCTGATGCTGGCCTGTTTCTGTGGCCACCTGGACATAGTGAAGTACCTGAGAGAGTGTGGGGCCGTGTGGAGCTCCCAGGACAGAGCGGGCTGTACGGCCCTCCACTGGGCTGTTGATGGGGGTCACCTTCCTGTCATCCGGCACATGATAGAGGACAGCTGTGAGGTAAGATGACTTCTCTCTTTAGTCCTCCTGGTCCTCGACACCAGGGGATGCTGGTGGAGGTAGAAATCGGTGGACGAGCTCATTGTCATGCACGAAACGGAATGAGATCTGAATGTGTTTCGCATTCCACGTTCCATTTCATGCATTACAATGAGCCTGGTCCTCCAATTTCTGCTTCCACCAGCCCCCCCCCCGCTCAACACGGCCCGAAGGCCATCATCAACATACTTGTTACTACTATAATACTAATACTAGATTGCATGCCTCCAAATATGATATATCTTTGCCCTTCTTTGTATACAATGAAATAATGACCAAGTGCTGACGTTTCACTGGTCACTCTGACCTGCACTTAAGACTGGATTGAAGAGCAACAACTCTAAAGGCTGAACTCCCTCATTTGCCAGTAATTACGCTGCGTACCAGAAGTATCATCATGTGTTTACAATCACATGGCTGTACACAACACTGTATTTCCATGGCAGAGCTTGCCTGAGCTTGCTCTCCCACATTTCATTCAATTGCCAAGGTGGCTGGAGACTTTTTTTTAGAAGAGCATGGCCTCCTTATAAAAACTGTCTCCATCCATCAAGTCTATTGGGGCCATAAATTAACAGGAACTGTTCAAAGGCCAGAAATAACAACCAGAGAGTGTTAGTGTCGTAAAACAAGGCCTTGGTTGTGTGAAGCAGCAGTCACCTGGGTGATGGTACAGAGTCAGACCAGCAGCGGCTTGTACCTGCGATGCTTCCTATGAGCCTTCTGTTACAACAGTAAAAACCTCTCCAATGTTCACAATTCGTTTCATTATAAACACAATGTCACCGATCTCCAAACGCATGCTTTGTTTTTTTCTTTTCCTTTTTTTTCTCCTGCTATCGATACCGACAGGCTCAAATATGCATGCCTCCAAATATGACATATAGGGCCAGTTTCACAGACAAGGCTTAAGCCTAATCCTGGACTAAAAAGCATCTTCAATGGAGATTTTACATTGAAAGTGTGATTTAGTCCAGGACTAGGCTTAAGCCTTGTCTGTGAAACCGGCCCCTAATGTCTGGACTGGGACGCGAGATTATGAAAATATTGAACAGATGCTATTATGGGCAACAGACTTGGTTGAAAGGTTCAGCTCTGGGTCGAAGAGTTCTGGGGCTCTGCTGGAGATACCTCTCTGGTGGAACAGACTCTTTCTGAAGCAGTCATGTGTTGTGTTCCCTGTCCTCCAGGTGGCTGTGAGGGACAGCGTCTCCGGCTGGACGCCCCTCATGAGGGTATCAGTGGTCAGCGGGGACACTACCGTGGCCGACCTCCTCATCAGGGCCGGGGCGGACGTCAACGTCAGGGACAGGGATGGGAAGACACCTCTGATGGTACAAGGACCTGAATAGACGTTGTAGAGCCGTGGAGGCTGGTGGAGGTAGAAATCGGAGGACGGGGCTCATTGGAATGGTATCGAGAATGGTATCAAACACTCCACCAGCCTCCCTTGATGTAGAGTGCATGCATGCTCCGGCAGCTTTCATTAGAGTCATGAACAGAGTGATGAACAGTCATGAAGTGAACTGTCTAACTTTCAGATTGCTGTCCTGAATAACCACGAAGACCTGGTCAGACTGCTCTTAGAGAACGGAGCAGATCATCACGTTAGAAATGAGGTACGTTCATGTACTGTACATAGATCTTTGATTGACAAATAAGTCTGTCAATTACGTTTACATATTGGGAAGTTGAAATAATATGTGTGATAACTTTGTTATCGTATTGTTCTCTTCACAGTTTGGGTCAGGGGTCGCAGAAATGGCTAAAGCTTTTGGAAGAAAGGTAACAACTGTGTATTTCTATGCAAATGTTCTAAAGGTTTGAGCTGGTTGAAACTTCTCATAATTCCTCATGTATTTCTGTTTCACAGAGCATCATTCATTTGTTGGATGGAAAGAGAAGCCAGTAGAGGTCAATGAAGTATATGTTTTAGATAAACGCATCTAGCTTGTAGTAACACACATTTTATAGGAGAGAAAAATAACAAGACCGCTTTAGTGTTTAATAAACAATTTTACTAATACTGCTCAAGTGTTCAAAACCTTGTGTATGGACATTGACACCTAAAGTGTATTTTAATTTATTTTTTACATTTGATGTATCAAATAAGCATCATAGTACAAAAAGCGCTCTTCATGACAACGTGTTCACCTGTAACACAATCAACAAGCAACATTCAAATAGAACATAATTTGACGACAGAGGACAATGATATTGGTGTAACTATGGATACATGGAAACATGGCTGACGTAGCAAAGTAAACAAAGTAAGGTAAACGAGTGCACCATGAATAGGACGTTATCCCAAAAGAACTGATTATGCAATAATACATTTCTGCCCTTCAAAGATGGCATAACAAAAAAGATCGTTTTTTGATCTAGATATGTGTGAACAAAATGTATGTGCTTAAAGGAAACGTTGCGCTGTATGAATGAAAACAAGAATCGATAGTCAACACTGTAAAAATGTAAAATGTAAATAAAAAGATCTCGTCACCTTCAGTCTTGTGAAACTACAGTGTGGTATTCTGTATGACATAAGACAGGATTATTCGTCTGCAGAGAACCGTAAGACACTGTGTAATAACTGTAAAAGCAACTACTCATTACCGTAATGGCAAATAAAAAAACTGCTGTGCACGCCACTAAACCTCGGCCCGGAGTCAAGTGTTGGGAGGATTTCTGGCTCTGTGGCGACACACAATCTGAGTAAGTAAACAACCACTAAAAACCTTGTTTCACGAGCAGTAGCTCACAAATGACTTCCTTGGCAAGTGAATCTGAAGTGAACGCGAGGTGAATGTTCCCCCCCCTTGGACATTGTTCTGTTTTGCATAGCTGTGTTGATTCAGCCGTACTCGTCCTTAATTCTGGGTTTGCCTCTGAGCCAGGCATGGCTGTCTGCGGATGTGCCTGAATAAAGAATGGATTGGATTAGCCAGTAAGGTTGTCGTGAGTGTTTCCCTGTTTCAATCACAGAGCTTTTTTCGAAGGACCATCAGTGCGTTGCAGGCACAGACGGCGGGGGATCTCTAGAGTAGGGCATACCTGCCCTTTCCCAGAATGCTGTGTCAGTGTAGCGCCTCCCTTGGTGGAGAACTGTTGGGCGAACCCCCCCTGTTCCCTTGACAACTGAGCAGCCTCTTTGCCCTTCTTTGTATTACAATGAAATAATGACAATGAAGTGCTGACGTTTCACTGGTCACTCTGACCTGAACTTCAGACTGGATTGAAGAGCAACACTAATTCAAACTCGAAAGGCTTAAACCGACTCTGCTCCCTCATTTGCCAGTAATTACGCTGCTTACCAGAAGTATCATCATGTGTTTACAATCACATGGCTGTACACAACACTGTATTTCCATGGCAGAGCTTGCCTGAGCTTGCTCTCCCACATTTCATTCAATTGCCAAGGTGGCTGGAGACTTTTTTTCAGAAGAGCATGGCCTCCTTATAAAAACTGTCTCCATCCATCGAGTCTATGGGGCCATAAATTAACAGGAACTGTTCAAAGGCCAGAAATAACAACCAGAGAGTGTTAGTGTCGTAAAACAAGGCCTTGGTTGTGTGAAGCAGCAGTCACCTGGGTGATGGTACAGAGTCAGACCAGCAGCGGCTTGTACCTGCGATGCTTCCTATGAGCCTTCTGTTACAACAGTAAAAACCTCTCTAATGTTCACAATTCCCTTCATTATAAACCTGCAGCCCTCTGTGCTTTACAATGTCACCCATCTCCAAAGGCGTGCTTTGTTTTATCTCTTTTCCTTTTTCTTCTCCTGCTATCGACACCGACAGGCTCAAATCTGCTGATGAGGAAAATAAAAACAAAAACAAAAAAAGCAACACACATCAGGACCCGCCCCCCCCCCCCCAAAAAAAAAGAAAAGAAATAATAAACAATAACAAAAAGAAAATCCCAAATGCTACCGTTCATTAAAAGTGTCTGTCACAGTGCACTGTGTGGTAATAAATACAGATCATAAATACTTTACATGTACCTGAGCTCAGACCCATAGCACCATTCTGAGACGGAGGAGCACCAAGGGGACCCTCCGTTTGTCGCCCTTAAAACTCAGAGACACCACGTCTTAAGGTTTCGAGAGTTTTTTTCGAGAGTTTTTTTTCTTCTTTCATAGTGCAAATGAAATGTCTTATCGCAAGGACGTCCCTTCAAATCCAGCTCTCAGCACTTTGCGTTGCCAATCATACGAGGCTTTGGTAGTGTGGGGGGCTGCTTGGGATTGAGATGGCCAGGTCTGTCATGTGGGAGAGGGAGATGGGAAAGGAAAAAAAAAAAAGGACAGAATGTAATTACACTTAAAATGTCAAGGACTTGTTTGTCCTTGTTTGGTGGAAGGTTAGAACGCGTATTTTTCACATTATTGCATACATTAATTGACTTAATGAATGGATTTGAGGAAATTCAGTTATTATCTTGGAGCTGGGTGTAGACTCACCTGGCTGTGTGTGGCACAGGGCGTAAGGGTCTGGGGATACCAGGGGCGAACACAGGGACAGGGAGAGGGACGGGGACAAGGCCACAGGCAGCTGAGGGTCTGCGCACCACACGAGTGCTCCTTCCCAGGGGGTCCGCAGGCAGTGGCTTCTGGGGTGGACTAGGCTTTTCCAACTCCTATGAGTGACAGACAGACAGACACAGCCACTAAGACCTACTAATAATACACCAATTAAACACATTGTACAGACAGGAAAGTATCCAAAACCCAACCATGTTTGTCGTGAACCACTTCATTGGAACCGAAACCGGTTGAAACCACTGTCAGTGACGCAACACGACCACCAGGGGGCGGTCAAAGTCAGCCGACGAATGACACGGCCCCAGATTCTGAGCTCAGCTTGCCTTGTTGTATCCCCATCCCTTCAGTCGCCATGGCAGCCCTCCCCAGAAGGCATGTGATGAACAGCCGTCATGTGTTCCTAATTTAGCCGGGGAGGATGATGAGAATGCCTGCTACCTACAACACATCTGGTCCCCATTGACTTCTAAACTCTCGACTGGAGAGGAGCCTTCTCAAACATCTCATGCGGGGGGAAAAGAGCCAGACGGCAAAAGCCTCAGAGTTGGGTGGCGAACGGGGAACTTTCACTAATCGAAATATCATTTCACAGTTTTTCAGATGGAGTGAGAGAGTTTCTCTCTTTTCAAGTTTCTCCTCCAAACCGTTTTGCGTCCCTTTGAGAGTCTTCTCTTTGGCATCCGTCAAGCGGTTGTAACAGCCCCTTATGTGTCCCCTCTGCACCCAGCATGCCAAGAGCCACAGGAGCACACCCCGCACTCCAACGTTCCGTCCTCTTGATCAACAGCGTCTAATACATAACATTCGCAGCCACTTTCGTCAAGACGAGAAGGGGAGGTTTTGACCTCGATCCAAAACGAAAGGCAACAGTATCAAATGGTAGACAAATCGAATTCAGGCGAATAAAACGTGCATGTCCGACTGTGTCCGTGAGAGAGAATCGTAAAGCGGTGAACTGGGACTAAGACGATATATACGAAAGGCATTGTTTCCAGTCAGAGGGATTGATCCTACTGCGAACAGACACGCCCACGTCCCGCTATTTTGACATTACATTTACATTGACATTTGGGGCATTTAGCAGATGCCTTATTCCAAAGCGACTTACAATCGATACTAAGTAAGTGAATCGTCTATCCACTAGTCATAGCAGGAAAAGCACACTATGCTCAGGCCAGGGGCCATTGGCAGTCGTCGTGCTAGAAAAAGGAAGAGTTTTACTTTTTATTTTTTCTATATTGACACAGGGGGAAACAGTACAGGAGGGTAGTAGATGTCTCAGGAGAAACAGTATATGGGGAAGTAGGTGTCTCTGGAGACAGTGCAGGGGGGGGGGGGGGTAATAGATGTCTCAGGAGATTTTGACAACTCCTCTGGGCAGAGGCAGAGACAGCGTACCACCCTGGCCATGCCAAGCAGCTGCCACACGATAGGAGGGGCAGTTAGACCATGGCAACAGGGCTGACACCCAAAACGCATTTTTATTAAGGAGCAACAGCTGAGAGGGAAGGGAAGGCCACGTTTCCTAACCCCCTGACACACTGAGAGGAGTTATTCTCTCCCTTTCTCTCGAAGGGAAACTCTCAAGTCGAATCTTTTAAAGGCCATTTTGGAACTGGAATCTCATCGGAATGGATCTCAACACGAGTTGTCAAGTCGAAGCGACAGTGAAATCGTAGAGTGTTTCGAGTGAACTCACGTATTCAAAATGCGTTAGTGACAGCTCAACTCGATTCACCTCGGGTTTATTCCCGTACTGTTCACCTCGCCGTGCCCCCTGACTCGTCCCTGCACGCTCCCTGTATTTTCATTAGCGCTTAATAGCATTGTGTTATAAAATACTCCGGGAGACCTCGTCTCTGACCCCCCGGTAATCTGAACACAGGCAGAATCTCATTACCTCTTTAACACACTCCTAATTAGCCTGATCTGGCGTGCCGTGTGTGTTGACCTGAGTCCCGCCGCCGTGTGACATCCCCGTCCCCAGGGGGAGACATCAGAGCCCTGACACTATTAGAACCAGGGAGCTTGATGTCCGGGCGCTTGAGTGACGCGCTCAGTCAGACCTCTCACAGCTGACTGCAGGCATCTAAAAGGAAAGCCGCATCTCCTTCGGTCTTTCAAGCTGTCTCTTTCTTCCGCTCTCTCTGTCTCGCGCCTTCATCTATCTTTATCTCTCTTTCTGTCTTTCACCCCCCCCCCTTCCCCCCTCTCTCTCTCTATCACTGTCTCTGTCCGTCTCCCTATTACTGTCTCTCTCTCTCTCTCTCTCTCTCTCTCTCTCTCTCTCTCTCTCTCTCTCTCTCTCTCTCAATTCAATTAGGTTTATTGGCATGAACAAACTAATGTTTATATTGCTAAAGCATCACAAACAATCGTAAAGCAATGACAAAGTGAAAACAGCTAGTAAATGGCTGATAAAGGAAATAACACAAAATAACAATATACAGTTATGGTCCTGTTTATGGTCCGATGGAGGCCCTAGGTCCTGTTTATGGTCCATTGGAGGCCCTACTCTTCACACCCGAAGAAAAAGGACCTAAGTCAAGTTATGGTCCAATGGCTGTAGGATGTGGCACAAAGTTACACATTTGGGTATTTCGCCCAGTAAATATGGTAATTTTGTTGTATTTATATTTGTTATAAATTCTTTGTGGATTTCATAAATGTTGGGGTAAAACATAATTCTTAATTGACTGTACTGTTGGCATGAGGTACCTCAGTTTCTACCTCATTTTGTTGGCAGAGTGAGCATAGTATCTCTCTCTCTATCACTCTGTCTGTCTATCTCTCTCTATCACTCTCTTTCTCTCTCTCTATCACTCTGTCTGTCTATCTCTCTCTATCACTCTCTTTCTCTCTCTCTATCACTCTGTCTGTCTCTCTCTATCACTCTCTTTCTCTCTCTCTATCACTCTGTCTGTCTCTCTCTATCACTCTCTTTCTCTCCCTCTTATCACTGTCTGTCTGTCTCTCTCTATCACTCTTTCTCTCTCTCTCTCACTATCACTCTCTCTCTATCACTCTCTATCACTCTCTGTCTCTCTCTCACTATCACTGTCTCTGTCTCTCTCTCTCTCTCTCTCTCTCTCTCTCTCTCACTATCACTGTCTCTGTCTCTTTCTATCACTCTTTCTCTCTCTCTCTCTCTCTCTCACTATCACTGTCTCTGTCTCTCTCTCTCTCTCTCACTATCACTGTCTCTGTCTCTCTCTATCTTTCTCTCTCTCTGTATCACTGTCTCTTGCTCTCTCCATCTCCCCCCCCCATC
>NC_137681.1:9771625-9794125 GCF_963989245.1 Nansenia antarctica | reverse complement strand
CTCAAAGAGAATAGAACAGTGTTCTATCTCAACGGGATATAAGCGAAGAATTCGGCTTTTCATCTGGAAGCTGCGTGCTGCGTGTGGACGTCGACGTTCCGCGATGACGGACGCGAAGACTTGACTCAAATGACTTGGGAAGTTCTCATTTAAAGCAGCGACCCTGTGATACCCGTCTCATGTTTGGTTCGATTAGCGAACCCATTTATCCACTGGATTAAAGCCATAAACTGCCTGTCTGCATCACGGAACAAATCACCTCAAAATCTAGCATTCCGAAAAAGTACACCTCCCTCCCCCCCCCCCCCCCCCCCCCCCCCCTCCCCCCCAAAAAAAAAGAAAAAGAAAAAAAGAAAAAAGAGAGAAAATTCAATCCCAACCAAAAAGTCTGTCTTTACGGATCACAGGCTCAAAGTCAACTGTATCCCAGTACCGCCTGGGTTGGGCTCAGACTCAGCTCGCCTTCACATTTCAGCAAGTTTCAGGACAAGGACGACTGCCTTCGAGTCAAATCCCGCTGATGAATGGCACTTAAAGCTGAACATAAATGAAGCCATTACATCTAATTGATTGAACCTTTCAGCGGCCGGGAAGATTGATTGCGAGGCATTGTAATGGTTACCATACAGTTCATCTCATATTCTGGACACATTCCAGACCAATAGGTTGGTGAGTGTGTGTGTGTGAGAGCTTGAATATTGAGCAATCACCGTAACAGCCTACTCTGTTCTATGAGGACGGTTCTTTCCTGAAGGAGAAAGGTCTAGGTCTGCTCTACTGTGGAACACTGTGGAACACTGTGGAACACTGTGGAACACTGTAGAACACTGTAGAACACCGTAGACGAGGAAGTGTTTTGCTGTACTCACCCCCCGTCCATTGCACTTCCCCGAGCATGCGTGCACACCAAACACACTGACGTTCTGGCACTGTCGGTTCAGACACATCTAGAGGAACACAGAGACACACAGAGAACTGTTAGAGATTGAACAGTGTGAGCTTCCAGAACATGTCAATCACATATCAACATCCTGACACTGATGAAGAACAGAGGAAACGAGACTGACTTGACTACTGTTCCAGATCCTGTTCCATACATTAGCATTTTTGGCATTTAGCAGACGCCTTTATCCAAAGCGACTTACAACAAACACATTTGACTAAGTAAGAATACCCATCAGTCATAGCAGGAAATTGGCAGTCATACTGCATAATTTCACTTCTTTACAGTAGAGAAACTGTACAAGGGGGGGTAGAGGAGATGTAGAGGTCTTTAGGAGATGTAGAGGTCTTTAGTAAGAGGGGGTAGTGGTGGTCTAGTGGATAGTGTGTTGGACTTCCGATCGGAAGGTTGTGAGTTCAAATCCCGCCTGAAGCCACACCACTACTAGTGTGCCCTTGAGTAAGGCACTTAGCCCTCAGTTACTCCAGGGGTCTGTCCCTGTAATTCGTAATTGTAAGTCGCTTTGGATAAAAGCGTCTGCTAAATGGCAAAATTAAAATAAAAATTAAATTAATTTAGGAGGGACAGTTAAGATGTAGCCTGAAGAGATGGTTCTGGAAGACAGGGAGTAACTGTCTGTCAGTCCTGACCGCAGTGGGAGGCTCGACCCACAGCAGGGGTGCCAGGACAGTGTAAAAGCCGTGAAGTGTCAAACTGACCACTTCAAACACTTTGACACATGGAATATAACATGGTCAACAAGGGGTTTTTCAGCACCATTAAAAAACGATGTAACAGTGTTGTGGTGGGGAGACTGCCTTGTAGGAAGGAGCTCCACCCAAATGAATAGCAAAACGTTGATGTGGGTACGGATTGGGCAGCAGTGGGCATAGAGAGTAACACCAGAAGACTTGAGGCCGACACCAAATAACAACATCAATATTCTCTAAAATGATTCGACTGTTTGATGTGGAACAGTAGGCACGCTTAACAGGGTTAGATGGGTGGCTGTCTGATCATCAGTACACTTCAGCGGAGGCCGGTGGAGGTAGAAATCAGATGACGGCGGGCTCATTGCAATGCATGGAATGGAATTAGAAATGGCATCATCAAACGTGTGTTTCCGCTCAATTCTATGCATTATGACCGCCACCAGCGTCCTTCACTACGACCTCCACTCACCCCAGCCTTTACTTGTACACATCAACAACACCACTAATGACAACCTCAGCAAAGAGTCTGTGGAACATCTACATCCATTTCTCTTTATTGACCTGCCAAAGCACCAACCCATCCCAGCCCAGAGACACACACAGACCCGCCTATGAAAAAAACCCACATCTTAGTCATACGCTGATGTCACTCCCAGACCACGGCACGCTTAGTTTCCAATGTCACCGCCCAATGTTTGGGTCATAAACCATTCATTATTTCATTATGTACACTGTAAAATAACAAAGCGGCGGTTAGAACGTATTGGCTTTAGGGAGTATTTTCGACACTTGTTGAGCCTACTCCTACACTATATACAATAATCCTTCAATGTGTATTCTCCATTGGCAGCTTGTCTTTAGTTACATTTACATTTTTGGAATTTAGCAGATGCCTTATTCCAAAGCGACTTTACAATCAATACATGACTAAGCAAGTGAATCATCAGTTCACCAGTTGCAGTCCGGGACTAGCTTTTATCTGGGTCGAGGAAACTAGGTCATTGCCTTTAACTCTCACCATGCCGTCCCCACACTTGGTGCCGGTCAGTACCAGCCCCGGGTCGGGCATGTCGTCCCCCAGGTAGACGTGAGTCCCCCTGCACAGGATCCGCCCCCCTTCCTGTAGAGGGATGTTTGTTTCTATGGAAACAGCATTGGTGCCAATTACTGGCCGATTGGCTCCTCCTTGACACTGAATTTTGCCACACTTAGCATCTCTGTAAACACAACAACGACAACGACAACAACAACACAAAACAAAACAACACAGAACAACAGCATCCTGTTAATAGAACAACACGTGGGGAAAGAACATTATTAAATATATATATATTAAACATGATTAAATATATATATATTAAACATTATCAAATATATATATTAAATACATATATATATATATATATATATATATACAGTATATATATATATATATATATATATATATATATATATATATATATATGTTGTCATTCATGTACTTTTCATGGCCAGGCCAAAGGAGGAAGTGTCTCTCTCTGTCTTACCGCGCTTCACATTTGGCGAAGGAGCCCTTGGAGTCCTTCCCACAGTTCCCGTACGGGTCTCCTGCAGAGTTGACCCTCTCGAAGCAGATCCCGGGGGCTGGCTTGGCTCCTAAGGCATACGTGGTCACACACATAACATTGAAGCCAGCGTCCGACAGATATGGCGACCGATCGATCTTTCACACAGTGACAACAGTTTGTCTTCCGAGCCAGCTCCACTCACCCGTGCCCCAGAGAGTGATGCACTGCTGCTCGTGGGTCTGGCAGATGCCGTTGTAGCAGTGGCCGTCTACGTTGTGGCAGGAGTGACCGTCATGCAGGTAGACGTTGGCGGGACAGTGGGGGTTGCCCCCGGTGCAGAACTCAGGCAGGTCACAGGAGTTACCGGAGTCTCTGCATGGAGTGCCTGCCAGCTTCAGCTACAGACAGAGAGACAGACAGACAGACAGACAGACAGGCAAACAAACAGACAGACAGGCAGGCAGACAGACAGGCAGATACACAGACATACATACAGACAGACAGACAGGCAGATACACAGACATACATACAGACAGACAGACAGAGTGACAGAGAGCAATTAACATAAGTCACAACACAGGTACAGTGGTATACAGGGGTACATTTTATGTAAAGTGTGACCATGATGGAAAGCAAGCTGCTGTCCTCCTAACCTGGCAGTCCTGACAGCACTGTCCGTGAGCACACACCGCGTCCGCCTTCAGAGTGCAGGTCGTAGCGTTGCAGCAGGGGTTCATACACTCCTATAGAGAACACAAGAAAGAGAGAGAGAGAGGGGGGGAGGGGGGGTCAGATTTCATCGGAGACGACATGCGCAGGCCTAGTGTTATCAGAGGGACCCCCTCGCTAGGCCGTGTCACCCTCATTACCCCTCGTCTCCACCCTGGCAGGGGTCAGGAAGCCTGACTTCCTAGAGAGATTTCTCCAACAACAACCTCCCCTTCTGACGGGGTGGGTGCCCCCCCCCCCCCCTCTAAACCCATACGCTACCCAGGGGGGCATGGAGACCCCCAGAGCGTGTCGATGTAACATATCCTACCCTCACCGAGGACGCCCATCTGCTTCAGGTTAGCCATTATCAGAACTCTGCACTGTACTAATCAGCACGGCCCTCTGTCATCTGACGGAGATGGATTGTTGGGGAAATGGGTCAAGCCCCAGTATGGCTCAGAGGAAAGAGAGCAGGGGAATGGGGTAGAGGAAGGTGTGTGTGTGTGTGTGTGTGTGCGGGTGTGTGTGTGTGTGTGTGTGTGTGTGAGGGTCTGTGTGCGCCTGCGGGTGCGCTCGTGTGTGTAGAAGAGGGCGAAAACGGCTATGCTATCATAGGCAGACTGTCCCTGTTCTACCAGGGAGCGCTGGTTTGTTGTGCTGCGGGAGCGGAGCTGCTGTGTCTGTGTCTGGGGTTTGCGGACGGAGCCGAGGGCTGGCAGGGGACAGACCTTCCAGGGCCTTCCAGAGACTCATTCCAGCCTGAAAACCATTAAGGCCCTGTTCCCATGGCTGTTGATGTGAAGAAGGACCTTGGCTTTTTTAATGAGGCCCTGGCGGCCTCTGTGGTAGGCCGAGGTGATGTCTGTGTGCTCTGATCTGGCCCAGTTCGCCACCGCTCAGGCTCCGACGATAACTTTATTAGCGTTGGCCCGAGCCCGCGAGTCTAATTTCACCTCTTTTGTTTGGGGGGGGACAGGGACACATTGAGCCCTGGCCAGAGGCCGGAGCCAAACAAACATCATCCTAGGTAAAGAAATAATACAGCTTAAGCCTTATGGAAGGAGGGCTGGCCAGTTCACACTGATGAGAAACAGGGAAATGCTATGCTAGCTCTGTGATTTACTGCATGTTGTACCGCGCTCTCGGTGAGTCACAACGATAACGATAATTTGTGTTTCATCATTCCGACCGAGCTGCGAGGTGATTAAAACTTTAACGCGTCTGAACAGACTGAGCCGTTTGCGAATCTTTGCCGTCATTACATATGTGCATGCCAACACAATCTTGATTTGAATAATTCAACGGTGACAGCGATGGTTCCCTTCCAAAAAGGATTGTATTCTAATCATCCATTCTCCCCAAACAAACACCTCTGTCAGCGCGGAATTTATTCATACATATCTGACAGATATTCTCTGCAGGCTTGGTTTGCATTATAAGTGCCTTGGTACAGTACCGTACCTGCTGCAGCCCAGATTTAGAACTATTTACATTTTCTTCTTCTGAGACGTGTCGACTTGTGTTGTGTTTATGATGGCACGGCTACAGAAAACCCCATCAAGCTGGAGCTTGTGTTTATTTCATTTGTCACAAATTTGGACAACAAAACCAGGGCGTCATGTACTAATGACCTATGCATCACAGCCCAGGGATGAGAGATCGTGGAACATATGTTCAAGTTGGCCAGATGCCCGTGGTGCGCGGTACATAAGAAATGCACACATTTGGCACGTGTGACGTGACAGCGTCCCCCAACAGAACTACCTCCAGTTCTCCGCAGTCACACTCCTCTCCTTCCTCCACGTAGCCGTTGCCACACTTCTGCCCGCCGTAGAGCACCTTGATCTCGGGCATGTTGAACAGACACATGCCCACACCCTTCTCCAGGCTGGCAGCCAGGTCCTTCTTACTACAGCTGCTGAACACGGTCGGGAACGGGTACCTGCGGAGAGAGAGAGAGAGAGAGAGAGAGAGAGAGAGAGAGAGAGAGAGAAAGATAGCAGCCATGAGACCCCCATTGCCATGATAGTCAGCCATTATTACTGCTAATCACAAAATCAATGAAGCACTCAAACTCAACAACCTCTCCGAATGAGTTACGCCTGTGTGCATACAGCAATACTGCAGAGCAGGACGTCTGTGACATTTTAGCTCGGAGGAGACAACCCTGATAAGGGCTATTTACGAGGCGAACGCTAATAAAAAAAGTAGAACCAACAAGCTCTTCCCTCGCAAGAGTTGCAAAACCCATAAATTCGGGGAAAGGGGGAAGGGGGGTGGCGTGTTTTTAATATTGTTTTTGGGGAGGACCGAGAGGGTGGTCTGCTGCTCCACAGGGAAACGACACAGCCCAGGGCTCCGTCTGCCAAAACCTTTGTTACAGACATCATGCCGCTTTTATTGAGCTTTGCTCTGATAATAGAGTGTGCTGGACAACAGCGTGTGTGTGTGTGGGTGTGTTTGTGTACGTGCGTGCGTGTACGTGCTTGTGTTCGTGTCTGTGCTCCAGCTTGCTCAAGACTGTAAAGTATCCATTTAAAATGATCTCCCTCTCTATTGACGCTACAGCATACATACTTTACAAGGCCTTGTGGGTATAGAGGTATATATATATATATATACTGTATATGCAGTAACTTGGAGATGTAAAATGTGTGTATGCCTGATTTGAGAAAACTGATGAGTGTATGTGCATGTAGATGAGCGAGACGCGCACCCGCGCGCACGTGTGTGTATGTGTGTATGTGTGTGTGTGTATGTGTGTGTGAGTGTGTGTGTATGTGTGTGTGTGTGTGAGTGCGTGTATGTGTGTGTGTGTGTGTGTGTGTGTGTGTGTGAGAGAGAGAGAGAGGGGCAGGAGGCTTCCACTTGAATGCCAATGCCCATTGTCTGGCTCAGTAGACGGGCGGATCGTCATCTAGCCATGTGTCAGTGTGGCTTGTCCTGCCGCAACAGAGCGAAGGGCCCTATCTCTCTCTCTGCGTTTCATCCACCCCACTGGGGGAACAGGAGGGGGGGAGGGGGGGGGGGGAGAATCTGTGCTTGCGCCCTCAGGCAGCCCACCCAACAGCTGAAAGTCAAGAGAGAATTCCGGTTGAACAGCACGCCTGGCTGGCTCATTCATGACCCCCCCCCCCGCCGCCCTCCACCTCCCCCCCATTCCTCCATCCCTCCCCCATGAATTTTAATGCCTCGCTGACATCCAATGTGCAGGGGGAAAAAACAAATGAGCCCCCACACGTCAACTGCCCCACATTTTGTCTGGGAGGGCGGTTGCGTGAGTCACACGCGGGAGTCATCAATACTGGATGAACATCCCAAATGGTTGCGAGGGGGGGGGGGGGAATCAGCTTGAACGTTGCTGAGAGCCTCGACAGGGTTGAGAGCATGTTGGGATTCAAAGACCTCTAACTGCACAGGACACAGCCAGGTGTGAGATGGGGTGGGGGGGTGTCGGTCTGTCATCATACCACATTACTGTAACATCAATCTTATGAATTACTGGAGGCTGGTGTGTGTGTGTGTGTGTGTGTGTGTGTGTGTGTGTGTGTGTTTGTGTTTGTGCATTCATGTCGTTGCTCCAGCTTGCGCGAGACTCTAAATTATTCACTGTACTACTGTACTAGGCTTGTATGTATGTATGTAATGTATGTATGTATGTATTTATGTATTTACTGTATCTATGTATGTATCTATGTATGTATGTATATATAGTTATCGGGGTAGTTAGCCCCGTAGCCACACTAAGCTGCTGTGACCACAAGGGAGTCACATTATCTGGCCTGATGGACAGTTACAGACCACGGAGGTGTTTGTGGGAAGGTCACGTGGTTCGGAAGGTGCCGGAGGCTTTCCTTCAATCCCTGAGATGCTGTAAAAAGTGGAGAAACTCAAAATCCCTCTGTTGCTCTGAAAGCATTCTCTCCAGGCGCAGTTTGGTGCAACAGATGTTCTTAGATGCTTTTCATTGACCAGAAAATGACACATCTCCCCGCTAGCGTCAACAGCTCTTGTGAAATAACCCCTTTTCATTGCTCATGTTTTTTAGTCCCACATCTGATACGCCTATAAATATGCAGAAGAATCCTTTACATGTTGATGATCTCATGCTCAGGTTGCCTTTGATTTCTGGGATGTGTGTGGGATGTGTGTGTGTGTGTGTGTGTGTGTATGTGATGTGTATCTTTGTGTGTGCATGTGTGTGTGTGTGTGTGCGTGTATGTGTATGTGATGTGTATCTGTGTGTGAGTGTGTGTGTGTGCGTATGTGATGTGTATCTTTGTGTGTGCATGTGTGTGTGTATGTGTGTGTGTGCGTGTGTGTGTATGTGATGTGTATCTTTGTGTGTGCATGTGTGTGTATGCGTGCGTGTGTGTGTATGTGTATGTGATGTGTGTATGTGACGTGTATCTTTGTGTGTGCATGTGTTTGTATGTGTGTGTACGCGTGTGTGTGTATCTGTGTGTGTGTGAGTGTGTGTGTATGCATGTGTGTGTGTGTGTGTGTGTGTGTGGGAGGGGGGTGCAGTAGGTCGTTTACACATGCCCATACTGCTGACCCCAACCGTGACAAAGCCCCATAACATCATAACCCTGCGTATTGAAACATCAATATTATTACGCCAGAGGTAACACAAGGTGGAGCAGGGCGCATATCAGGGGCCTCCCAGATGATCTGGAATTACAGTGAAACAGCAGAGCACACAGTAATGAAAGTGAAATGGTGGAAGGTTGAGGGCCAAGGGTCAAGCTGTGGCAACAGGCATGGTTTCCCCCCTCCTCCTCCTCTTCCTCCTCTTCCTCCTCCTTCTCACCTTTTCTCTCTTAACAGCTTTCGCTGCTGTTGTCAAACAGGGAGCCCACTTCCTTAGCAACCGCTGTTGCTGATTTCCTTTCACGCCCCTCCCTCCTCCCTCCACCACTGCCCTCCCCCCGCTGCCTCCTCTGTTTTATCCATTTTGCTTTCCATGAACTCACCCCCACTTTGCTACAGTTACAGTTACCAGACGTTGTAATGCATTAGGAACACTCGCTCGCATCCCCTGTTTTTATTCATTTACACCGAAACACATGTACGCCTGACAATCCAGCTGTTCCGTATGAGACAGAGGCAATGCAGAAATAATTGGTCTGCGCTGCAGTGTGTAAAAGAAGGGAGCTCGAGTAATGACTGTGAATCTGGGGAGAGAGAGACAACCCAATGAATGGCATTGGGCAGCTGTGGCCTCCTGGGGAGGGAGGGGGGGGCGGGGGTAGTAAAGCGGTGCCAGTACCAGTCTTGGGCACGTCTGAGGCTCACTGCAAGCGGAAGACACTCCAGACCACTGCTGCTCCCCTCCCGAGGGAGTCTGGCCCGACACCACCTCAGAAGAGAACCACAGTCTGACCTCTTGACCTCTTGTGTTTGGTTCCCATCCTGCTCTTCCTCTCTGAGGGGTTACCCCCGAATCCCCGAACCCCCATCCCAACCCCCCCCCCGACCACCACCATATTCCCTGAGTGGGTCTCCCAAAGCTTTGTGCTGTTTGTTGTGTTGTGTTGTGTTGAGTTGTGCTGAGTTGAGTTGTGTTGTGTTGTGCTGAGTTGTGCTAGGTTGTGTTGTGTCGTGTTGTGTTGTGTTGAGTTGTGTTGTGTTGTGCTGAGTTGTGCTAGGTTGTGTTGTGTCGTGTTGAGTTGTGTTGTGTTGAGTTGTGTTGTGTTGTGCTGAGTTGTGCTAGGTTGTGTTGTGTCGTGTTGAGTTGTGTTGTGTTGTGCTCAGTTGTGTTGTGTTGTGCTGAGTTGTGCTAGGTTGTGTCGTGTCGTGTTGAGTTGTGTTGAGTTGAGTCGTGTTGAGTTGTGTTGTGTTGTGCTGAGTTGTGTTGAGTTGAGTCGTGTTGTTTTGTGTTGTGCTGAGTTGTGTTGTGTTGTGCTGAGTCGTGTTGAGTTGTGCTGAGTTGTATTGTGTTGAGTTGAGTCGTGTTGTGTCGTGTTGAGTTGTGTTGTGTTGTATTGAGTTGTGTTGTGTAGTGTTGTGCTGAGTTGTGTTGTGCTGAGTTGTATTGTGTTGAGTTGAGTCGTGTTGTGTTGTGTTGTGCTGAGTTGTGTTGTGTTGTGTTGTGTTCAGTTGTGTTGTGTTGTGCTGAGTTGAGTTGTGTTGTGTTGAGTTGTGTTGTGTAGTGTTGTGCTGAGTTGTGTTGTGCTGAGTTGTATTGTGTTGAGTTGAGTCGTGTTGTGTTGTGTTGTGCTGAGTTGTGTTGTGTTGTGTTGTGCTCAGTTGTGTTGTGTTGTGCTGAGTTGTGTTGTGTTGTGCTGAGTCGTGTTGTGTTGTGCTGAGTTGTGTTGTGTTGTGTTGTGCTGAGTTGTGTTGTGTTGTGTTGTGCTGAGTCGTGTTGTGTTGTGCTGAGTTGTGTTGTGTTGTGCTGAGTTGTGTTGTGCTGAGTTGTGTTGTGTTGTGCTGAGTTGTGTTGTGTTGAGTTGAGTCGTGTTGTGTTGTGTTGTGCTGAGTTGTGTTGTGTTGTGCTGAGTCGTGTTGTGTTGTGCTGAGTTGTGTTGTGTTGTGCTGAGTTGTATTGTGTTGAGTTGAGTCGTGTTGTGTTGTGTTGTGCTGAGTCGTGTTGTGTTGTGCTGAGTTGTGTTGTGTACTGTTCTGTGCTATCCTATTTCGCTCTGTTCTGTTTTGTTCTGTTCTGTTCTCAAGCCCAGCCTTGACAACTCAGGCCAACGGGCCAGACTCAGTAAATGGCTGGTAGCAGCAGACACAGCCAGGCCAACGACTCAGAGCATCAGTGCCAGTGTTCGAGAGAGAGAGAGAGAGAGAGAGAGAGAGAGGGGGGGCGGGGTTAAATGCTGCATGAGTACTGGAGATAAGGCCAATCCCAGACCTATTACAGGCCGGGCTGAACCCCCCCTTCCAACTCTGAGATAAGGTTCAGGAGATAGACCCTCTCCAGCCTCAGGGCACATCCATAGATAAAGAACCGCCATGCCCCCCCCCCCCACACACTCCCTGCTAACGCCTCACCAACATAATCTACAGTCCCTTTGTATTCCTGCCCTTAGTTGTCAACACAGCAGACACCAACTTTTGAGTTCTTCCAACCACCGACACACAACTCACCACAGACTAGCCTGCATGCCTGCCAGTTAGAAACCTCCTGTCTGGGAGAGATGGGTCTGGGAGGTTTTCTCTCCTGGTTTTTAAATAGCGCAGATGTCCATGTGGTTCAGATCACAGTGAACACTGGGGATCGTGTCCAGCGCAGAGTGTATCTGTCACATCGTTTCAGCCGTAAAAAAATCCCCATCAGCCCCATTAAAACACTTCCCGGAGTTCAGATAAGCCAAAAGCAAGAGTCTGGAGAGTTTGAGAAGGACTTAAGTATGACAAAATTGAGCGGATATGCAAATTTATGGGAATAGCCGTGGTGTCATAGGGTTAAAATTGACTCAGCAGGAGGTGGACTCCCTTTACAGTTGTGAGTATGGAATACTCCCCTCCGTGTCGCCCCACCCCTCGCCAATGAATTGCTCACTTTTCCTTCAGAAGGGGGCTGCAGATGGCGGTCATGTGTGTTTACAATGACCTCAGCATTACAACACTGACTCACGCTTTGGCCCAAATACTTCTGACAATAGAAGGGGGGCCGAAGACAATCCAAGGCAGCGACCCCTATGAGTTGACTGCTCCCATCGTTGTGGTACGGGGGGACTGACTCCTGGGTGATCACATTAAGTGATATTATCTGCGGTGCCCTTTGGTGCCTGGCAGTCTGGCTTAACAGATATTAAAGAGGCCCTCTTCATTGATTTCCCGGCGGAGCCAATTACATAAAGTGGGTTAGGGTGTGGCGCGCTGCGACAGGGCGAGGGCCCAGGTCACATTTCCTATGGCCGCTGGCCCGGCTCGTCCCCGTGCCCTGATTCATATCCTAGATATCTGATGATTTTATGACATGGGAAGTATTCAAGTATGAATGAAGGTCTGCCTGTGTGTGGACCGGGATTGGCTGTGCTTCTCAGTGGGCTCATCAATTTTATCCAGTGCTTTGGAGCGAACCTGATACTGAGTTCTCATAAGACCGGGTCTGCTGTGATGCGTGGGGAGATTATGTCCCCCCCCCCGCCATTGAAGGGAGATATGCTCTCCAGAGAGAGAGAGAGAGAGAGAGAGAGAGAGAGGGGGAGGCGATCTAATCTCTGAGGATGAGAGACATCAGCCTGTTCTCATTAGAAGGGTTGGAGGAGGTTGGGGGGGGTTGGGGAAGGGTCTATGGATGGGGATGCTACAATTGGCTGTGACCTATACGGGCCAGGAAGCACAGGCAGCTTTTTATGCAGATGTGCAGCTGGCTGTTTGGAATTCGGACAGCAGCACTGTGGTTTTACTGCCACCCCCGCCCCCGCTTCCCCTCTCGCCCCTCCCATCCCTCACAACCACCCCAGCCCCGACCCGCCCCCCCCCCCCCCCCCCCCCGCGCCGGTGTAATAATGATGAAGTGGATCTCATTATCTCTCTCCCTCTGTTCCTCGAGTCCCAGCAGCAGCGCCAGCAGAACACGACGGGTATCCGTCTCTCTCTCTCTCTGCATATCAATGACGCTTAAAGAAGGCGCTTGCCAGAGACAAAAGTAACAAGATCAATCCCGACAAAAGGTTTGAGTGGGTAGGAGTTCTTCTTCTTCTTCTTTGGTATGTGTTTTAAGAAAAACGCTTCCGCCGCGCCTCTCCTGAGCCGTTGAGCTGTATTGTGCCGCGCTGTAGGGGTTTGGAATGGAAAAAAATAAGTCGCCTATTGTTCCCCCCTAAACTCATTTATGTACTAGCCTTGAAGAGGCATTTTCTGCATAATCACAACGGGTCTTTGAACGATCTGGTCGCCTGCCTGGAAAAACATGGCAGGGACAAGCAATAAACACATAATTGTAGCTGCAGGCCAATGTATAGTACTCAGGTGGTTTTGCAGCAGAGCTCTTGTCTGTGTCCACATGGCCTTTAAAGTGTGAGCCTCTAGCCCGTGGGAGCCTGTAGACTGCCCCGGGCTGTATGGGCGTACTGGATGCTCTGCGCTGACCTGGAATTAACTGCGGGAAACAGAGACGGGGGAATATAGAGTTCCTACACATCCTTCGTTTCAAGACATTGTTTCATTAATCGTTTTTTCTAAAACAAAGAAAGGATCCTTTTCCTTTACCTTTATGAAAACCAGACACAAGTGCACCGTGCAAGTACAGTGCATACATACAGCGCTCCCAGAGGATTTTTTTCTTTTTTTCTGGGGGGGGGATATAATCTCCTGAATCTATCTCGGGGTCCGAGTTTGGCCAATGGCACAGTTTCCTTTGTGCTGCATTCATGAGCAGACAGCCAAAGCTTGAGCAATGGGGGAAATTCTTCACTAGCAGTGACTTGATCCAGATTTCTTCGGGTCGAGGTGACAAGCTCTCGCTACATTGCACTGCATAATAGAAGGTGTTCAGGGGTAGTTAAGTATTTATCTCACGCTGCCGAGAGAAATCCCGACATTAAAGTTGCATGCGTGTAAGAGAATAGCGTCATTGTAACTGCTGCTGCTGCCCTAACTCAAGTTGGCTCAGAGAGAGCGGTAGAGAGCTAAATGTCCGGAGAAAAAAACGGCAGCATTTCCTATCTCTCTCTCTCTCTCTCTCTCTCTCTCTCTCTCTCTCTCTTTCTCTCTCTCTTGCCTGTCGGCATCATTCTTCATTTTGTTACCTTTTCTGGAAGGGGCTCTCTTTGAGGATGCCCTGAAAGACCTTCTAAGTTTTCCTTTACAGCTCGCTGCAGTGTTGTTTTATGAGCATATAATCGGGAATAGTGTTACCCCGGCTTTTCATGGGCCCGGTCCAACTAAAACACACAGGGATGTATCCAGCATAAACACTCAAGTCGGTGGCTCTCCCAGGCAGATAGCTACGGCGCAGCTCGGCTGGAAACATTTCTATTCAGCACAGCCCCTGACTCTCTGCCTAGTGTGCCGTAAGGTCATACAGGCCCAACAGTGCTCACATGTCAGGTAACAGGCCTACTAAGACTACTACTTTTTACTTGTATTTTCCCATTAACATAGAACTGTTTGGTCTACTACTGCCTTCTCGTCATCAGATGTACGTCAGCCTGAGACCTGAGTGTAAGTGTATTGTGCAAGCCATACGCTGGTGCAGTATACTGTATCTAAAGGACTGGCTTCCGATTCGGAGTGAGTCATATGGCCGCAGGGCTTTAGCACAGCTGTTGGGTTTGCCATAAAACAAGCAACGTTTCCAAAGGTTCAGTGGGATCGTTTGCACAATGCTTGACAGACAATAAATTAGCAATGATTTACATGTGTGCAAATGCTTACAAGCTGTAGGGTGGCAATCTGGGTGTTTTTGAGTGGTATTGTTAAATCTGATGCAAGAGTCAATGGACGGTGGGTTAATGACGGTTTGGCGTTGGCTATGATGCAGGGTCGGCGCCAGAATAATCATCAGCGGGGGGACATTGGATGTTGGTGGCAATATAATACAACTGCGGATAGTTTCTAGAACGTACTGTTTGCAACTGATAACCACAAGCTTACAGTGCCCATGAGCTTAGATAACATAACCCCTCGATTTTAGAGGAAAGCATAAATGTCCTTCGATATTTCCATTATAGAGGCATTTCATGGCCAGTCAACCACGGCCCTGTAAACTGTGCACGTAATGGCTGATGGAGAACAGTTTTTTATTGAACCCCTATGTCAGGATTTGGACATTTCTGGTAAGTCTGTTATAAGCTCCCACAACAATTAGGTATGATATTAAAAACTGAGGACTGTCCACGGACCTAGGTGACTATGGCACAGCCTCTCCGAGGCCTCCTCACCCACTAGTCGACAGGGGCGGAGCTACCGTGGGGGCACGGGGTGGCACCGGCCCCCCCTTGTGATCTGATTGACCACCCCATGTTACCCCCCAACGCCCACTGGGTGTTGAGTGCTGTCAATCAGTAAAGACGTAGTGAAGGTTTCGAGAAACGATCTGATTGCGATCGGATTGGCCATCCCGTGTGCCTCCCCAATTTCATTGGCTCTTAGTGATGTCAATCATTGTGTGCTTTGACGCGCAAATTCAAGTTAGTATATGCAGCTACTGGAGATGTTGTTTTTCATGTTTTCATGTTCAGATTGTCATTTTTTTATGTTATGAAAGTTGAAGTGTTGAAGTGCCCACTCGATATAACAAACAACTACAGTTTTAGGATCACTAAATACTTATCATTTGCGAATTGGATTAACTATCGTCTGCCATAGGCTACTTGGTAAGTGATTACATGGCTTTGATTACATTGGCTTGTAAACAAACTTTCGTTTTAGGACATGTTCAAAAGCAAGGACTGTGTGATCATCTAATTATGTGTAGTTATGTGTTTTTAGCATGTTGATGCTTTATTAGCATGTTGTGATGTGCTAAACATGCAGTTAGATGTTCATAGCGAAGTTGTTTTAAGCACTAGTCTGCTAGCAGCTGTTTTGCATATGTTTTGATTCAAAGTTCTCCTGCAATACTGCTCCTAAGGAACACGGGGATATGTCTGCTAGATTCAGAACAGTGAAATATCATTTTCAGAAAATATCAGTGTTTTAAAAAGAAAGTCAATATCGGCAGATATGTCTGTGATCTGAAAAATGTTCACGAATTGAATTAAAAAATAATAGTATTTTTTAAATATTGAAATATGTATTAATATGTTAATTATTATGTTAATTATTAATTGACAGCGCTGTAAATAGTGTTATTCTTACACAATACATTGCACCCGCTTAATCTGACTTAGGCTACTGTTGGTGAGGTTACTAATTGCACATGACATATGTTGATGAGAATATCATAAACAGAATTTGAATGTTGGCAGTGCAAAATGAAAAGGTCATATGCACCTTGCTTACAAGGTGAAAGACTTAATGTAGCCAACAAAAACACTATGAAGACATAAATACACTGTGTAGCCTAACTGTACTATGAAAAGTAATTGTTTCCACTTAGTAGTCTAAATGTTGACGAGAGAGGTGGGTAGCGGCCTTCATTTTTTACCCCAACATTTTTTGGGGTGGCTTTTGGCTGGCCCCCCCTATTGAACTGTTGTTCCCCTGTGTCTGAACTGGCTACGCCCCTGCTGGTCTCTGCTGGACTCCTTCTCTATTCCTGGGGAAACGTGCCTCACTCTTCAACAATGAGGTATAAGACTATGGTTTACAATGGTTATTTGTCAAATCGTGAGCATAGAATTATAAGGTTCTATCTCCGTTTAGGGTAGTTCAGAGATATTGAGCGTCAAAGTTTTTACATTCCATTATGTTTTGTGAGATGGAACCTTTGTATTTTATGAATTACTAACTCAAAAATGTCAACATTTAAATAATAAATAAATAACACCACACAGGCATTAATAAACACCTAATGGATCAGATTATGTAAAAAACAAAATTTTGACAAAAATGGAGATAAGAACCTTATAATTCTAACGTCACGACATGATGTGTGAGACAATGTTACAATGCAGTGGCATCGAGTGGATAAAAATAAGACATGTTCAGACAAAATATTCCAGCCGAAGTGGATGTAGGCTTAGCCTACAGTGGCTATCTACCAATTTAAAACCACATTTCTACTGCTATAATTTCTGTTCTTCTTCACGCTGCTCCATCCCTGTCAAACACCAGCTGTTTATGGAATATGTCAGATGATAGTGGGGCACGTTGGATTAATTACTATTCTAACAAGTAACGGTATTTATCAGATTCTCATCACCGGCTATTACATTAAACCTAATTTCCCACAAGTATGATGAAGGCTAATGAGGATATGGCAACAAAATAACTTAGCAAAGCACCTGTGCACGTCGCAGAGAGACACGAGTGACAGTAGGCTGCTACAGCTATAAACAAAATGCCGTGAGAAAGTGGATTTCTCGTTTAAGGACATACAGTACCTGTAGGCTATTTTCAAAGAATAATTCAAGAGTTGATCTAAAGTCATGTATTAACTTAAATGAATGTCTTATTCACTCAAAACCATAGAAGCTGTACCTTTTAGGAGAGAAAAAAGTGTTGTGTGTTGTGTTCAACCCTAGCACGTTTTCTAGGGGGCGTGCGAGGGGTGAGGGGGTGGGGCATGCTGTAATGCATTCCGGGTGGTTTGGGAATTTTGCCATCAGTTGTGAAGCCCAAACAAATGGGCCTCATTTGTTGGGTTCATGGGTAATGAACCAATGAGTGGTGACATATACCAGAGCTGGGGGCCTGAGACAACTTTACACAGATTAGCTGATACCGCAGTGTGAGGACAGCTGTCCACATCAGATAGTGAAATGCAGGCTCTGTTCACACCGTATTGATTCAACCACATTATCCATTAATCTAAAGTTACTCTGACAACTGCCAAGGATGGACAGATGGACACAGAGTGGACTGTTCCAACTTACCCTGTGGAGGGGGTCATAATGCAGCCTCCTCGGTCTACTGTCACCCTGCAGCCACACCCCCTCTCCGGTGTGTCGTGGTTCATTCCAAAGTTGTGTCCAAGCTCGTGGGCCAGGGTCACTGCAGCCCCCAGGGGGTTGTCAGAATGGTCCTGGAGAAGGAGAGTCACATGTTCAACACCTCCATATCGATGATAGGACCCCCTCGAAAACGAGATAGCATATCTCAAGGGGCGATTCCTAATAAAGCAATTTCTTATATACGTATATACCGAAGGAAACGTCCTTAATCTTAGCCTAAATGTAAAATTACAAATGAATAATAAAACATTTCGGGGCGTTATTCTGAAAACAGCCTGGCATAATCAAAAGTGTTCCACCTAATGTACCATTCTGGAAAGCAAGTACAAAGACATTTTTTCTGACAGTTGTAGTCATTTGTGACCACTATGAGTATGAAGCGAAAAAATCGAAACAAGTCAAATAAATTACTTTTCCAAAAGTCTGCAATACTGCATTTGCATTTGCTTGCACAGTGCCAAGACTTCGACGAACAATCTAGTTGGGTCTGCTTATCCAAGCACTTCCCCAGCCAAACTGTGGTATAGAAATCAGTGAAAAACACCAGACTGTGAGCTGTCAACCCCAGCCAGCTCCGTAGAATCTGACAGCTGGCAGATGTGCTGCTCCATCCACACACAGAGATATGAGCCTACTACTCTGTGCACACAAATAGCCAGAAAGACAGCCAGAAAGACAGACAGCAAGGAAGACCAACATACAGACAGACAGTAAATACAGTGGACAGCCAGACAGACAGTCATCGGCACTCTGTCTGTAATCTACAAACAGACAGAAAGACAAAAAGAAAGACAGTAGACCAACAAATCAACACAACGACTAGAGAGACTCTGAGCCAAAACCTGAACACACAGTGAAAGCTGCAGGTAGTGCAGATGCTGAGATTTGCTGCGAGGTGGAAGGCAGCATGAAAGGCCAGATGAATTATGTAGTGGTAGGAGCTATACGCTTCTTCATGGGTGAACGAGATGGTGCGTGTGTGTGTGGCGGTGTGTGTCACCGCTGTGGTGTAAGTGTGGTGCATGTGTGTGTGTGTGTGTGTGTGTGTGTGTATGTGTGTGTGTGCATGCATGTGTGTGTGTCTGTGCCCGTGTACTAGCGTGCATGCCTGCATGCGTGCGTGCATATGCGTGTGTTCGGTGTGCGTGTGTCTGAGCTGACGGTGAGTGGAGTTTTCATGCCTTTCTATTATTGAGCAGGCCTGTCTAAGGCAGGCCTGGCCTGACGAACGTCTCCACTGGGGGCTTTTCAACGCAGCGGTCACCAGCTGTCAGCACGCAGTCAGATCCAGCTGTGGAGGCAGGATTTATGCAAAACCTCTAATTCCATTCTGCGAAGTACCCAAACGCCTCCGGTAATTGCTTAGCACATACAGTGCTACCGTTAAAAAGGCATACTGATTGTGGAATACTTCAACGAAGACTTGGGGGGTTTTCGAGGCCAGCAACAATCTCACATCTCCCTTCAGCGAGTGGAAGTGGAAGTACCGAACGCAATCAACGACGGACGCTAGACCATCTCTCCGTCGCGGAGAAATCACCTCGAGAAACCCGCCAGGAACAACCCGGTGAATGATTTCAAATAGTTCCAACTCCCCCCGCCCCCCCCCCCCACCCCCCGACGAAAAATGAAGGGAACGTGAAACTGGAAAAGAGAGAGAGAGACGTGACTCCCCTGGAAGAACAGAAGGGTCTGGGGACGGGGAGGGATCCCTCATGTCAGTGACCTGATGTATGTACAGGGGCTGGAGTGAGGCGGGCCCGTGCTCAGAGTTTACCATCTGTAAGGAGCAGAGCTGATAAACATCTGGGGACCACAGGCTGTAAACCTGCCCTCCAGGCCCCAAGGAAAACACCGAGCGAGGGGGAGGAAGAAGGGAGGGAGGAGGGGAAGAGAGGCTGATAGAGAGAGTGAGAGAGAAGCTGATAGAGAGAATGAGAGAGAGGCTGATAGAGAGAGAGAGAGAGAGAGAGAGAGAGAGAGAGAGAAGCTGATAGAGAGAATGAGAGAGAGGCTGATAGAGAGAGAGAGAGAGAGAGAGAGAGAGAGAGAAAGAGAGAGGAAGAGAGAGAGAGAGAGAGAGGGGGGGGGAGAGAGAAAGAGAGAGGAAGAGAGAGAGAGAGAGGGTGATAGAGAGAGAGCGAGAGAGAGAGAGTGATAGAGAGAGTGAGAGAGAAGCTGATAGAGAGAATGAGAGAGAGGCTGATAGAGAGAGAGAGAGAGAGAGAGAGAGAAAGAGAGAGGAAGATAGAGAGAGGAAGAGAGCGAGGAAGAGAGAGAGAGAGAGAGAGAGAGGGGGGGGAGAGAAAGAGAGAGGAAGAGAGAGAGAGGCTGATAGAGAGAGAGAGAGAGAGAGAGAGAGAGAGGAAGAGAGAGAGAGGAAGAGAGAGAGAGGAAGAGAGAGAGGAAGAGAGAGAGAGAGAGAGAGAGAGAGAGAGAGAGAGGGGGGGGGGGGGCTATGCTATAAGAGAGTTGTTGTTGTTTGATTCAGAGACGAAGCTGTCAATGTAGAGGGTATAGGGTTCCACTCTACAGCCCTACACTAACAACCAATCATTTACGACACACCCTGTGTTTTCATTCTCTGCACATATGATGTATTTCCCTTACGTTCGCTCATTCGTCGTGCATCGTTCAGATATGAAGGTCTCGACTCGCGTAAATCGATATGTCTGGTAATTTATCAACAAAAACTCCCCTCCGGAGCGCTGTGTACTACATGACCTGACCTATTCAGCTGACACGGCCGCCCGCACCGCTTGAGCTCATTAACGTGTGTGTATCCTGGTGTAAATAACCGTTATTATCAGCTTGAAAACTCCTCGCCTCACCCCCCCCCCTGCAGGAGAGGACCAGATGAGAAACATGATAGCCTTATGTCAGCCTGGATAGAGCGTGCCAAGATTTCAACAACGAGGGAGGTGGAGAACAAGAAGAAGAGGAGGGAGGAGGGAGGGGAACGATAAAGGATAAAGTAGGTCAATTAGAGTCACATTTACAGCCTTATTAACAATAGGACGATTTCAGGGTATATTGTTTCTGCCCCTTTCTGGAAAAGGTTCAATAGCCCTAGAGAACATCTTTACAGGAGTTTTATGCTCCTCCCTCCTCCTCCTCCTCCTCCTCCTCCTCCTCCTCCCTCCTCCTCCTCCTCCTCCTCCTCCTCCTCCTCCTCCTCCTCCTACTCCTCCTCCTCCTCCTCCTCCTCCTCCTCCCTCCTCCTCCTCCTCCTACTCCTCCTCCCTCCTCCTCCTCCTCCTCCTCCCTCCTCCTCCTCCTCCTCCTCCTCCTCCCTCCTCCTCCTCCTCCTCCTCCTCCTCCTCCTACTCCTCCTCCCTCCTCCTCCTCCTCCTCCTCCTCCTCCGACATCCATTTCAAATATGCTGAGTCAGCGTGTCAATTACACCCGGGCCCACTCACCATGACGATGCCCCCTGACTGTTCTGCCGTGCACATGCTCATGATCGGCGCCATGCCAATGGTGGTGCCCTGGAAGTACACCCCACTGTGAAGACAAGACAAAAGCGGAAACGTTGATGGGAAGGTTCCCCCTGTACCTGTGTAGTCAGGCTCTACTGTACTCACTGTCCTATGACTTTGTGTAATAAAAACCCCAAAAAACTAAACTCCATGACTATGCAATGACTATGACATTACTAATGTACCATGCTAATACCGCATCGTTACTAGAGTAATAACATAGTTACGACACATGATGAATAGAGCCAAATGAATATAGAGTGTGAATAAAAATGTCTAAACTGTCATATGATGACATGACGTTGCCTGGAGCGGATGCAGAGTGTATTACGGGAGGGGGGGGGAGAACAGAAGCGTACCTGATAGGGGTGGGCATCGACGATCGATAATTGATCGATAATTGATCGATAAGGATCTTGGTCGATCACAAAATAAAACATTTGGTCGATCACAAAAAAAAAAATTTTTTTTTTTTTTTTTTTGTGATCAACCAAATGTTTTATTTTGTGATCGACCAAGATCCTTATCGATCAATTATCGATCGTCGATGCCCACCCCTAGTACCTGACTAGCTGGGCGTTATCGTGCGGTTGCTGAGGCAGCAGCTTGAGCTTCCTCCAGTCCAGGAACTCGTGCAGGGTGGTGAAGGGGTCCTGGCTGACCGGGCACTTGTCAGAGTCACTCCACACCTCCAGGCCCACAAGGGCCACGCGGATGTTCAGGGCCCTGTAGAACTAAATGAGGAGGGATGGATCAATGGATGGATGGATGGATGGATGGATCAATGGATGGATGGATGGATGGATGGTTGGATGGTTGGATGGGTGAATGGATGGATGGATGGATGGATAGATGGATGGATGGTTGGATGGTTGGATGGATGGATGGATAGATGGATGGATGGTTGGATGGTTGGATGGGTGAATGGATGGATGGATGGATGGATGGATAGATGGATGGATGGATGGATGGTTGGATGGATGGATGGATGGATGGAGGGATGGATGGATGGATGGTTGGATGGGTGAATGGATGGATGGATGGATGGATGGAGAGGAGAGGACAGCTATTGCTAACATAGCTACATAGCTTGATTCTTGCCTGTTGATGTCGAGTACAACAGCAAACATGCCTCCTACTTTACACATTCATTACAACAATAGCTGGCGTGTCCTAAAGCCGTGATCCTTAGCATGCTCCGTCTAACGGTGGAAGCTTCCCACCAGCGCTCAGTGGAAGAACAGAATCAATCATCCGTTTATAATTCAATCAGGCTGTACTCTCAGGTCGGTTAATTTCTAACAGGCTGGGTGAAGCGTCTGATGGATCGCATTTCATCTAAACCTTCTGGGTATTGATTTAGTCGTTACCTTGTCCACATAGTTGGCGATCTCAGCCAGCCGCTGCTTGACCTTCTCCACGTCTTTGCCTTGTTTCTGGAACTGAACAACACACACGCACACACACACACACACACACACACACACACACACACACACACACACACACAGGTTAAGTCCAGGGAGGATAGTGGGAGTTTACAGTACATGGTTTTCGAAACACGGTAACAATGTAGTACACTTTCACTG
>NC_137681.1:9759125-9766625 GCF_963989245.1 Nansenia antarctica | reverse complement strand
CATACAGCCACAGTATGCTCACCCTGGTGCTGAAAGCCTTGAAGGGACTGTCTGCATGGCTGTTGTTGACCGCAGTAGGGAGGGATATGTTGCCATGGCCACACGTGCCAGGACTGAGGTTGAGATGTTCTGCTCTGTAGATCCAGTGGGTGCCATTGGTGGAATCCTCTGAAGGTTCCAAGACAAAGGACCTGTCTTCTAGTGAGATGAAACCCCTGCGGAGAAGAAGACAGAAGAAGAGAAGGAGAGAAGAAATGTGATTGAGCACTTTATGGAAAGTCAGGATATTAAATCTTCGGGAAATATTCATTGGCATTGCAATCATCTCTATAAATAGCAACCACAACGGTAAGCCGGAGAATATTGGTCAATGGATTTCATTACCAACGCAAATAGAGGATTTGAATGAATTCATGACCAATGTAAATAATGGATTCAAAAAAAGTGCTACCGGAGGAGCTCTTGAATGAGTTCCTCAATAAAGGGGCACTGTTAGTCAGGGGAACAAATCAAGTGGCAGACATTTTGCTTAATAAGTAATATCCACTCGTTGGCTTTCCGCTCTTACGGATGGGGGGCTCTTATTTCCCCATGTAAAATGTTCTCATACTAAAAGTGGTCTCAGTGATTTAAAGTGACATCTTCATCCAATGAGACTGGCTAAACTCAAGAGTTTTTTTTTCTCAACCTCGCACAACACTCCGACCACATAAACGTACATTAAAAACCCCAAAGCCAATCGGCTGCCAACTAAAACCAAGAGCAATTTGTCTTGGCGACTGCGCCAAGCAACATAGCTCTTGTCCAACGAGCTCTCTCTGCATCTGTCTCCGTGGAGACAGGTTGCAGAGCCGCAGAAAAAAACGACCCTGGCTCAAAACAAGGGCTTAACAATTAGCCTTATCACTCCTCGGAGGGTGAGGACATTTTGGCTTCTTTGGGGAAGACATTCCTGATGTTGTCCAGCGACATTACCAGAATCATTACTCCTTCTTGACATCTGCAAACCTTGCGGCATTGTTACTGTTTCTCGTCATACTGTGTACAGTATATGTCGTCTTGGCTAATTAACTTCTGACATTCATCACTAAGCTCAGTTTACATTCTACCCCTGCGCGTTTTCTTCTTAAAAAGCTTGATTTGCACCAGCACTGAGCTAACGGAGAGGTTTTTCATGCCGATAAAAAGAACAAAAACCATTTTCTGCACATTAAAGTACTGAACTGAGGCCACATTGCCAGATAATGAAGATGACCTTGCTTCAGGCCAATCTAACTGCCTGGCTAGCTGGTTCATCGAAGCATGGAGGTGCATTAGACCGGGGTTAATGTCATAACAAGCCCGCCTGGATTTGTGATGAACTCTCTGTTCTCTGGCTCTACCCAACTACAGACCCGCTGGCACCCACTCACCTGAGACCTGAACAGGCACTGAGACTGACGTCAGAGTGGCCGCGACCCTCTACTTCTCCGTGGTAGTAGCAGTTAGCCTGAGGAGAAACAAAGCAGGTCTGGATTTCAGAAATCAGGACAAGGATTTCAAGGTCAGCTTGACAAATAAGACACAGACATGGACCGGTATGCAGTGTCTCAGGATAGACTGAGCACCGTGCGCACGCTCCACGAGGCTAACCTGTATGTACAGTAATGTTTGTAAGTAAAGTTGAATAACACCAGTCTAAGATTCAAGTACTAAATGGGGTAGTGTATTTTACGCAGGATCCTGATTAATGAATATCCTTTGACTAACAGACACGTCTGGATTCCTAGAACCTGATATGGCTTACACAGCTGCTGGTAAGACTGCAGATCTAATAGGAGGGCTGCATTTCTTGGCAGTCTCTACTAATGTCCCTCCATGTCCTATGCCCACTCCCATGGACCACCTGACCTGCTGAGGTACAATGTATAGAAGTGGAAGTTTGCAGCAGACATGTTTGGGACCAGGCCTGGCTGGGAGACAGGGAGGGGGGGGGAGGAAGTGTCTGGTTTGCAGTGAAAATACAGCTCCTGTGGTAAGGCTGGACAAGGCCTCTCTCAAGTGGGGTCCAGACCTGGGCCTCATTGCCACACTGCTCAGCAAAACACGGAAATGTGTTGTTTTTTTTCCCCACTTTTCCGTAGCTACATATAGAACTCTGGGCAGTAAATCTTTCAAAGTGGATTTCTTCTAAAGTGGTTGACCTTCAATGACTGCTGAGTCTGCATGTTTAAGGTGTGACTGGCTGAACAGCACCCAGAAACACCCAGCAGTTACTAATAGCTTTCGCCTCATACAATATAGATATTTAGATATTTAGATAGATAGATAGATGGATAGATATATAGATAGATACACTTTATTTTTCCCATGGGGAACTTCAGGTCAGACAGTAATACACAATAAATACACAACAGCTCAATTGGTACAATACATGCCACAGATACAGTTGATATGACAAATCCAAAGTGCAATGCTCAATCGGTGCTCTTTTGAATATGATGTATTGTCACATATCTCCAGACAATCTTTGTCATACAGCTAGCGTGCGTGTCTCACATTGCTGTTAAACCAACGTTCAACTTTTGCTCATGATTTCTCTATTCCTTTCCACGGTGAACCAGACTAATGTACTTCAAGTGTAAGCTCACTGTACAGTCAAAGTCGTGCGACAGCTCCAGCCTATGCAAAGCCCTGACACATCTCAAGGTGTATTAAAAGAGGACAACCCATTACATGAAATATAAATACACACTGTGGCAGGCAGAAGCTGGGCTCGATTTAGTACACTTCTTTAATGCCACAGTATGACCTCATGTTTCTTTGATGAAATCACGACTGTGATGCATCGCTATTGAGGATATAAATAGGCTGTTTCTAGGCTTTGCGGAGAAAAGACTTTTTTGATATTCAGTGGAAGGAAATATTACTAGAAAAGAAATATCACTCGAAGTAGCACCTTAGGGGGGGGAAGGTGTTTTTGTTCATTGCCAGGCATGTATTAATACACACCAATCACAATCATAACCCAACAAACAGCTGGTACACAGAACAGATCAACAAGGTTTTTTAAAGGACTCTCTCTGGACCCTAATTCACACTAAAGAGCAGAACTAAGCTGAGCTGAGCTGAGTTGTACTGACCAGGCATGGTCCGAGTGGACCATGTTACAGGAACCATATGTGAACCGGCAGCATACTGTATGTATGGTTCCTGTCAGCCCCGTGGTGTGTAAAGCACCTTACTGTATGCAGGGACTAATGCCTTTCAAAGAGTTACCGTACAGTCCGGCACAAAGAGCCATAAAACAGACAAATGGAAGGGGGAGGACTGACAGGGCTCAGACTCGTAGCTTAACTCACTCCCTATAATACCTTGTCTCTGACACACGCCTGAACCCTCCACATCCCTACCCAGGGCCAATATCTCAGCCTCCTCCCCGACAGACGAGCCAGTAAATTAAGACAGGATCAGCCTATGTAATGAAGACGGGTCTGCTCCCTAGGCGGACACTCCCATGAAGGGCTGGATCCAGTCATCGCAGCACAGGGGTGGGTAGGGTGATAGGGTGGGGATGATGAGTGGGGGGGGGGTTGTCCATTTTAGTCCTAAGATAATAACCTAAGCTGGACTGCCGGTAAATCAGGCTGAGCTAATGGTGACCCATAAGGCCCGGTCCGCACGTCTACCGTCCGTCCGTCCGTCCATCCATCCCGGTCCTGTGTTAAGGGCTTTGGACTCTCTGTGGAGCGCTCCCCTCTGCTCCCCTCCCTCCCAGGCTCTGACCCAGTCCAACACAACTCCCTCATTGTCTGTGTGCTGTGGAATGGTTGGAATCTGCTGAGCTGGCCAAGCCCAGCCAGGGATGGTCTGACAGCAGTCCCACAGCACACTCGACTTGATGCTGGTCAGAGTGGAAAATACGGTTCATTTGAATGTGTGGGTTGAACATCAGCCATAAAGTACTGTACAGTATGTTACATGTGTATGTATTTTTTTTTGGGGGGGGGCGTGTGACCACTTGCCCATATAACATATCAATAGTTCCATATACTGAACTGGGTGTCCATACGGTTGCTACAGTAACTCGGAATAATGAAGACAAAATTGCTTAAGTTGCCAAAATGGGATTTTGGATTGCGATGGAAATCACATTTCAATGAGGTTAGTGTATGAATAGTCTGGGCACAGACAATCCACTGGGCACACAAAGGCCAAACAGCAGGTTGCCTATCAAGCTCCCTCCTTCACCTAATTGTGAAACTCCAGCTCAGTGTGTCATTGACCCAGACCAGGCCAGACTAGACCAGACCTATCAGTACAAACCACACATTTGTTCCTACCCTGCTCTGTAACACTAGCAGCACTTACCCGGATGCGCAGGTGTGGTAGATCGTCTGGGTAACTGTACTAGACTGTATGTGGGTACCATAATAGACTTCTTCCCTGCCTAGGCTTGGAGTCAAATGTGTGTGTGTCTGTGTGTGTGTGTCTGTGTTTGTGTGTGTGTGTGTGTGTGTTTGTGTGTGTGTGTCTGTGTTGTGTATGTGTGTGTGCGTGCGTGCATGTGTGCGTGTGTTGGTTGCGCCTGGGTGTGTGTTGTAGATTATGGGGATCTATAGACGGACCGTGTCAAAGCAGTACGCTGGTCATCAGTTCAAATCCTAACAAACAACATTCCTCACGCTTGTTTGTTTGGTTTCACAATGGGAGGCATGAGTACATATGAACAATGGTGAGGGATAAACACACTGACACACAGTACTCTCAGAAATCTGAGGTTAAAGAGAATGTGTTTACACCATTATCCTGGTTTTGGTGGGTAAGGTGGTGGTGATGATGTATGGTGTGTGTGTGTGTGTGTGTGTGTGTGTGTGTGTGTGTGCGTGCGTGTGTGTGTGTGTGTGTGTGTGTGTGTGTGATAGTGGTGGTGGTGAGGGGTGGTAAACACACTGGTAAACACACTGTTTCATAATTTTCTTTCATCTGGAGGACAAGAAACCCCAGTAACAAGACTGTCCGATTTTCAGCTCCATTTATAACAGAAAACACTGCACTGCTTCCCAAGGTCTCCGCTTTTGTTGTGTGACCTCCGTGCGTCTATGTTTCATCAAATATGAATCTGTCGGCAGAAAGAGCCGTGGAAGAGGTCCACTTTCACCGACCCACAAATCTATCTTTAAACATAGAGCTCTATGTTTCTAGAAGGTCTCGTCGGTGGTAAAACTAGAACATCAACATGTTGCTTCCTTTTTCCCTAGTCGTCTTCAAATAAGGAATAAGGAATATGTGACACGGTCTGGTGAAAATGGGCCGCATATCTGCAATTCTCAAGTTATAACAAATCTTCTTTTTTGGGCATATTACTAAAGTGTTGAAGAGCCCGCTCGATATAAGAAACAACTGTTTTAGGATCATTGAATACTTATAATTTGTGAATTGGATTCACTGTCTTGTCTGTCATAGGCTACAGGTAAGTGATACATGGCTTGGAAACAAATGTACGTTTTAGGACGTGTTCAAAAGCAAGGATGTGATCATCATCTTATTATGTGTAGTTATGTGTTTTGAGCATGCTGATGTTCTATCAGTATGTTGTGATCTGCTAAACATGCAGTTCGTTTTTTCGTTCATAGCGATGTTCCTTTTTAGCATGGGCTATTAGCAGCTGTTTTGCCTGTGTTTTGATTCAGAGCGTGTTTCTCCGCTATTTCGTTTGAGGTGGACCAACATTCAAATAAGCATATCTTCTTTAACTACTACTTTCAGATTTCACTGTATGACACATCATTTGAAAGCAATCTGCACATTCATAATCTGGAAAAACAGAAAAATGACCTTGCCCTACTTGAGTGCCAGACCCTGTCATATTATGTCAGACCTTGACAAGTGTATGGGTTCAGCAAGGAGTCTCTGCAGTGACCTGAATAGAATCAACATACAGTTCTAAGACAGTGTCATGACTATCTGACCTATCGTTAGTCATATTGTAGTGATTATACACCCGATACAGTGTTACAGTACAGTTATATACTCCAATACAGTTAGTCAAGCACCAATACAGTTATATACTCCAATAGTTATACACCAATACAGTTATACATTCACTTAACACGTTATTAGGAACACTATACTAATACTGGGTAGGGCCTCCCTTTGCTCTCGAAACAGCCTACATTCTTCATGGCATGATTCCACAAGATGTTGGAAACATTCCTTTGAGATTCTGGTCCATGATCTCATGATTGCGTCAATGTGACACCATTTTTCACCTGCTTTTTCAGGTGCACTTTCAAGCTGTGAATCTCCCCTTCTACCACATCCCAACGCAGCTCTACTAGATATTTGCTTGGTGGTGGCAGAGAGTGTGGATATCTTTAAAAGAAAGCTTAAAACACACCTTTTTAGCCTGGCTTTTATCTAGTGTTTATCTCAACTTGCACTTTTACTTGTATTTCTTGTTTTATTCCTGGTTTTATTGTGTTGTGTTTTATTTAGTATTGTTTTTATGTTCAGCACTTGGAGTTGCATTCAATGTCTGACTTGTGCTATACAAAGTCTGATTGATTTGATTGATCAATCAAATCCTCCCCCGCCAAAGTACAAAAAGATTTGGACAGTCCTTTGTTCCAGCTGCACTCCGACTCTACAACCAGGCCCTGCAGGGTGGGGGAGACCTGGAGCTGGAACTTTGGAACTTGGAACTTTTTACTTATTGAGCCTGCACTGTTTTATGTATTTTATTGAATGTTTTCTGTCTGCCCTAACTGAGCTGTTTGACAACAAAATGTCCCCATTGGGGACAATAAAGGTTTTCAATCAATCAATCAATCAATTGTCGTGTTCATGAAACCAGTTTGAGACGACTTTTGCTTTGTGACATGGTGCATTATCATGATGGCAGTAGCCATTAGAAGATGGGTACATTAAGGCCATTAAGGGATGCACATGGTCAGCAACAATACTCAAATAGGCTGTGACATTCAAGCCATGATTGATTGGTACTGACAGGCCCAAGAAAACAAAACAAGTGTGCCAAGAACACATTCCCCATCCCCTCACAGGTATGTGGTCGGACAGGAGACGGTGTACGGTGGACCTAATGAAGTGTGAGCGTATACTCTTATACTCTCGTATACAGTTATTTAGTCATACACCTACTTCAACAGTTATACACCAATACAGTTATATAATGTAGTTATACACCAATACAGTTATATAATGTAGTTATAACAATACAGTTATATAATGTAGTTATACACCAATACAGTTATATAATGTAGTTATACACCAATACAGTTATATAATGTAGTTATACACCAATACAGTTATATAATGTAGTTATACACCAATACAGTTATATAAATTATTTACACACCAATACAGATATATAACGTAGTTATAACAATACAGTTATACATTTTATGATATACCAAATATAGTGTAATGAAGAACTGTGGGGGGGGGGGGGGGTGGAAGGGATGATATCGCCATGGGGGGGGTTACTCATGTGTTTATAGT
>NC_137681.1:9739125-9744125 GCF_963989245.1 Nansenia antarctica | reverse complement strand
TGGTGGTCAGAAGAAAATCTAATGTTCATGGCCAAACTCCTAGCCTCAGGTTGTTACAGTGATGCTAACACTCTCACACACTCAGACAGTCCAACTGTGAACGGAAATGGAAACTCTCAAACAGCAAAGCAAAGACTGTTCGAAGGAACAGTGTATTTATTCCAGTATATGAAATGTGGGGCCATTAATCTGTTTATTCAGACAGTTATGACCTCCAACCCTATTGTGAATATACTGATAAGAATAATCAACGACGGAGAAATCATTTTGTATAAAGAGCGAGAGATAAATGCGCAGCTTTAATTGAGGTATAATTTCAAGCGGAATAATTTCTATCAACGTATTCACAAGGCAGAACAAGAAGGGAAATTAAACGCACACACTCAGTCACCCTTTGGAATATGCTTTGCATTCTTTTGATAACTGTTCTTGCTGATAAAGCTGAACATTATGCTTCGTTAACTTCTACAGCATGTTCCAGGAAGGTCTATGGGGCTGCTAAGGAAAAACACGTGCTTTCCCTCTATACAGGACTATACAAAGGCCAGCTCCAGTTCTGCAATGTTTCATCAATAGTTCCGGCAAAGACAGACAAACAAATGGCAGCCTCGCATTTATTACATTATTTTTTTGAGCCGTTCATTTCCTCACAGATGTGGTCCAAAACAAACAGTCGCTGATGATGCACACCAAATTCATCATAACAGTAGAAAAAAATATTGTTTTGAAACCCTGGACCGTCTGTCTGTCTGTCTGCCTGCCTGTCTGTCTGCCTGCCTGCCTGTCTGTCTGCCTGTCTGTCTGCCTGCCTGTCTGTCTGCCTGGCTACCTGCCTGCCTGTCTGCCTGCCTGCCTGCCTGTCTGTCTGTCTGTCTGCCTGTCTGTCTGTCTGCCTGTCTGCCTGCCTGCCTGCCTGTCTGTCTGCCTGCCTGCCTGCCTGGCTGCCTGTCTGTCTGCCTGTCTGCCTGTCTGTCTAAGCAGAACATGAGTCACATAAAGTCACACAAAAAAAGATTGTTTTGAAACCCTGGACCGTTTGTCTGTCTGTCTGCCTGCCTGTCTGTCTGTCTGTCTGTCTGGCTACCTGCCTGCCTGTCTGTCTGTCTGCCTGCCTGCCTGCCTGTCTGTCTGTCTGTCTGTCTGTCTGCCTGTCTGCCTGCCTGCCTGCCTGCCTGTCTGTCTGTCTGTCTGTCTGCCTGCCTGCCTGCCTGCCTGCCTGCCTGCCTGTCTGTCTGTCTGTCTACCTGCCTGCCTGCCTGTCTGTCTGTCTGTCTGTCTGTCTGGCTACCTGCCTGCCTGTCTGCCTGTCTGTCTGTCTGTCTGTCTACCTGCCTGCCTGCCTGTCTGTCTGTCTGTCTGTCTGGCTACCTGCCTGCCTGTCTGCCTGTCTGTCTGCCTGCCTGTCTGCCTGCCTGCCTGCCTGTCTGTCTGTCTGCCTGTCTGCCTGTCTGTCTGCCTGTCTGTCTAAGCAGAACATGAGTCACATAAAGTCACACAAAAAAAGATTGTTTTGAAACCCTGGACCGTTTGTCTGTCTGCCTGTCTGCCTGTCTGTCTGTCTGTCTACCTGCCTGCCTGCCTGCCTGCCTGCCTGCCTGTCTGTCTGTCTGCCTGGCTACCTGCCTGCCTGTCTGCCTGTCTGCCTGCCTGCCTGCCTGCCTGTCTGTCTGTCTGTCTGTCTGTCTGTCTGCCTGGCTGCCTGTTTGTCTGTGTGTCTATCTGTCTGCCTGTCTGTCTGTCTGTCCGTCCGTCCGTCCGTCCGTCCGCCCGTCTGTCTGTCTGTCAGACAGACAGACGGTCTGTCTGTCTGTCTGTCTGAGCAGAACATGAGTCACATAAATCCCTGTCATCACTCTCCCAGCGGTGGCCCGTGTGAGGCTGAACCCTGGGAGGCCCAGGCAGAACCCTGCAGTACCAGCCAGCTGTGCGCCGTCTCACCGCCACACAACTCTTATCACCCAGAGGAGAGTGTCCAACCCCCGCAGGAGCCCCCCGATCCCATTACTGACAGTGTCCGCTGGTCTGGTGGATATATAGATCCCCCACCACCGACACACTGCCTCCCAGCGCCGGCGTTCGGCAGCAGAGCAGAGGAGAACAGAGCGGCTGACTGCCTCGGACCCAGTTGGCTGTGTAACCGGTGTGCGGTCGGTGGAGAGGGAGAGAGAGAGAGAGAGAGAGAGAGGAGAGAGAGAGAGAGAGAGAGAGAGAGAGGGAGAGAGGGAGGGAGGGAGGGAGGGAGGGAGGGAGGGAGGGAGGGAGGGAGGGAGGGAGGGAGGGAGAGAGAGAGAGAGAGAGAGAGAGAGAGAGAGAGAGAGAGAGAGAGAGAGAGAGAGAGAGAGAGAGAGAGAGAGAGAGAGAGAGAGAGAGAGAGAGAGAGAGAGAGAGAGAAGAGAGAGAGAGAGAGAGAGAGAGAGAGGCAGAGCGATGGCTCTAACAGCTGGACCCTGGGGTTCCCAGCAGCCCATCTGGAAAAGAGAGAGGAGCAGCCCTCCAACCTGGAGGCCAGGGGAACTGGGCTGGTTGGGGGGGGCGGGGAGGGGGGGGTTAGGGGGTAGCGGTAGGGGTAGGGGAGGCGATGGGTGGGGGTGGGTGGGCAGGAGAGGGGGGGAGTTGTTCTGGGCTTCAGCAATAATCTATATTTAAAAAGAATAATATATATATATATGGGTGTATAGATGTGAGGCTTAGAGATGAGCTGGCTTTGAGATGATTGAGCTTCAGCGATTGGCTGGGCTGGCTGAGGGCCACCTGGGCAGTGCTACACACACCCTCCCTGGACTGTGGATGACACTCTGGATGCTCTCTGTCCGCTCTGCCCCTTTTGTTCTCCGTCCTGGAGGGTAGGGGAGGAGACTCTTTCCAAGGGCTTCTTCCCACTGTTATTGGGTCCCTCTAATTAATTACGAATGTCGAGGCAGCGAGGCAGGCTTATTAATTACTGCTCTAAGCTGGGAAATAATTGGAGTGTCTGAGAAGGTAATTCGAAAGAGAGGGAGAGAGAGAGAGAGAGAGAGAGAGAGAGAGAGAGAGAGAGAGAGAGAGAGAGAGAGAGAGAGAGAGAGAGAGAGAGAGAGAGAGAGAGAGAGAGAGAGAGAGAGAGAGAGAGAGGGAGAGAGCTACTTCCCAAAAATCAGTTTGAAGCAGCTTGTTAAAAAAAAGGCCTGAATTTCTGTATAGAGATGAGCCCTAGTTTCCCGGGCCCTCTTTGTACTAATGATAGAGCATGCCACGCCCCCCCCCCCCCCTGGGCTGAGGAAACCCTGGGGGGAGGACTAAAGGTTAGATTTGGGCTCTCTGCATCTCCTCCTCAGTAACAAGCTCTGCGTACTCTAGCTGATTGCGGCCCGGCAGTTTTGTCTTCTCAACAGTCCCAGTCACTCACTAATAACTGTGTCTTTGTGTTTGTGAGGCCAGCCCACCCGTGGCCTGTTTGTGTGACTGGCAAGTCACTCTTATCAGTCCCAAACCCACTCTCTATTTCCTGCCTCCCTGCTCTCTGTGTGGCCCCTGGTTAACAGGTCACTGGGCAGGCTGATAGGAGTCTTAGGTCGTGAGGAAATGCCTGGCTCGGTCTCGGTCCCTGCACCTCATCTTGTTGACAGATAGCACCGTAGCCTCTGCCAGTGTCTGTGGGAGTCTGCTGGTAATGAGATGTCATACCTCCAGCTACAATAGCAGCATGGCAGAAGGAGCACATCACAGGCATCAATATCCCAGCATACTGTATCGAGAACACTCATAGACCATTCCATTATTTTCCTCCTCCTCCTCCTCCTCATATATTTCTCTCTCTCTCTCTTTCCCTCTGTCTCTCTCTCTCTCTCTTCTCTCTCTCTCTCTCTCTCTCTCTCTCTCTTTCTGTCTCTCTGTCTCTCTCTCTCTCTCTCTCTCTCTCTCTCTCTCTCACTCTCTCAACAAGGACACGGGAGAAGGTTACCATGGCAACCCTGGCTTTAATAAGAATTTTAAGAGGATGGGTTTCTCAGTTCTTATATTCATCCAGTTGATAACCTGCATCAGAGACGTTAAGCCTTGTGCTCTTCAAGAGAAATGACACGATGAGAGAGAGAAAGAGTCTGGCAGGTTTGAGAGCCACCAAAATGAAACCCAATAATATTAACTAGAACAGAGGGGGTGGCTAAGTACTGGAGCTCTGATAAAACGCTCTCCTCTCAGCCCTTTAGTCTTAGTCCACAGTTAATGAACAGAGAGAGGATTTGATACACTTCAGTGTCTTTGAGTTCGACTTTCCTTTATTAAACAATCTGTGTGTGGCTCGGCTGCAGAGGACAATAACTCGGCCAGAGAGCTCAAGCAGACTTCATTCTTTCAGACAGGGACAGTAATTTGTGTGTCATCTTTGGCCTGGCGGTTTGCTTGCCTCTCTGACCCGAGGAGTGTTTGCCTCCCGTCCCCGTCTGTGTTTTCAGGGTAGACATCAGGATCTCTTTCGTTTCGGAAAAAAAAGCTAACCCTGTCATAGCACATTCTGCTGAGAGCAGCAGTGACATGGAAAAGTCAAGAAAACACAATATGCGAAAACTACCACACTGTCTCTTGTTAGAACTGGATCCTCTCCAGAACAGATCATCGTGTTGTTCTTCCAGATCCCGGAGAGGGGCTAAAAGGTCCTGGTGAAAGACATCCAGGCCATCCCCGCTGCTGCCTCTCAGGAAGCACATCCTCCTCCAGCCAGCCCTTTGTCCAGAGACATGGGTGGGACCTCCCTCCATTGACAACTCCACAAGATGGATAGCCAGACGGCCAGGGCCAGCACAGCACAGCACGCCATGCACAAGTCTACTCTCCTTGATGAGCCGGGAGGGACCCCCCCCCCCAGTGTAGGTATCAGAATGAGAAGCCCCCGCCCGGCCCCGCCCGGCCCGGCCCGGCCCGGCCTGTCCAGCCTAATGAGACGCCTGTTCCTGACGATCCCCTCGGTCCGTTTGAAAAGGGGGAAACAAGAGCCAGGGAGCCAGGGACCCTGGGACCCCGGG
>NC_137681.1:9721625-9734125 GCF_963989245.1 Nansenia antarctica | reverse complement strand
GACTTCCACTAGCCCGAAACTGTTATCACACCCCATCAAATGTGGTAGACATCTTGGTAGACATCCTGTGGATGGATATTCACCTGTGATTGGAGCAGACTTATCGGTCGCCAATCTTGTCCAACCAATAGGCGAGGTACTGTTGTCCCGTAGTGTTTCTGCTTGGCCGTGGGCGTATGCCGATTGGCTGTCACCAAGTTCTTCCCTGTGTGACAGAAAAAATGACATGTATTAGAAGAACTTTGTTTTTGACATTGCTCATTTGGATTGATGTGTTTTCTCATTGAAGCAAAAGAACAATCTTGGCTTTATACGGCTGTGAGCTTTTTTCTCTGAGGTGAATCTTTCTACCCACACCTCAAGATTAATCCATCAGCCCATTATAAAGTCCCCGGGAATAGCATTGTAACATTTAGAAGAAGAACACAAACTGACAATGGAGTAACCCTATAATAGAAAGCGTCACATACAGTATAATGACTGTGTTTGTATTTGAGTTACTGTAGAATAACATGCAGATAATATACATCTATGTTTCTTCTCTCAGCTAACAATTACCAGCTGTCAACATAGAAAACAACATCCTCAGACATGGTATCTCTTCCTGCTCTCCAGAGACATCGGCTCTCTCCCTTATTTTATTTAGACTGCATGCCAGCCCACAAAAAAAGCCTGTCTTTCTTTGCCGCGGTAAACCCGTGGATGAAAACACCACTAATCAATGCTTTCAGACATCAAGGGATGAGAAATGTCAGTCTCCGTGGAAACCATCTCCGTCACCATCCCTCTAAAGTCGTGCTGTGGCTCATTTACATACACACTCTCCAGTGGGGGGGCGGGGCGGCGGCGGCGGGGGTGTTGGGAGGATTCTGAGGCTTCTTTCTTGGGTTGCAGCGTTAACCCTTCTCCCCTCACTTCCAGGGCAACACTGGGGATTATACCAAGCCTTGAAGCATTGTTCTGGGCAGCTTATCTCCTCTCGCTCTCACCAGAGAAGCTGTGTACCGGACTGACTGAGTGTTACAAGGCACCAAATGGCCTCAGTCCTGAGAGGCCCGGTTGTTCCAGACGCATCTCAGACACACTCACACGCCCCAATACAAATCCAATACCACCGGGCCCCTGTGTATTGTCTGATGGTAAAGTGGCACAAAAGTGACTGTTATATCCTGAGCACTAGACCACTTAGGACCGTGACCAGGAGGACTACAATCTGTCTCTGAAAGTCGAACTCAAAGAGTTGAGAAATCCAATACCGGGGGGGTTCTGAAGGACCGTGCTAACAGGGCCTAGGGTAATCAGCTCGCCTCCGACTGGCCATGTCAAATCGGGTCGTCTGGACACTTCAGTTCCATGAACAAACAGAGGTTATTGGCACGGTTTGTCTCTGAGAAAACACTTGGAATCAAATGTTTGTTTGTCCTTCGCTCTCATAGGAGAGTCTCGTATGACCGTTTCCAAATTGCTGGACGGGTGATTCGGGTGGATGTGCTGCGGTGTGTGTGTGTGTGTGTGTGTGTGTGTGTGTGTGTGTGTGTGTGTGTGTGTGTGTGTGTGAGGGCTTAGACTCACCATGTCCGTCTCAGAGGGAGAGGGATATCAAACTTCTGAACCTCTTCCTGTTACCCGGTTTAATTTAGTATCGTATATCAAACACAATCTCAGCAGACTAAACTGTCTGATGGTATTACTCACGGATTTAAAAGATCTAAGTAAGGTCCATCTCTCTCTCTCTCTGTCTCTCTCTCTCTCACACACACACACACGCACACACACACACACACACACACACACACACACACTCGCACACACACTTTTTCAATCTCTCTCCCCTCGTCTTCCTCTGACTTAGCAGGAATTGCTGAGCTTGTTAACTAACCCCAGCCCACTGCTTTCTCTCTGACACTCCCCAGCTGAGCTGACTGGCCCTTTGTTCTGTTTGATGTGCGGCTGTAGAAAAAACACCACTCTGGTGCTCATCACCGAACTCCCCCAGCTGATAGCGTAGCAGCCCAGAGCCAGAGGTGATGACCAGGCTCAGCAGACAGCATCCAGCAGCATGGGTCTGATGAGAACCAGGCACGACGCGATGGAGGACACGACACCACGAGGACAGACATCAAGAGACGCACACCGCAGTCACCGCCGCTAGGTCTCCCATTAATGCACAGCATCAGGGAAACGGAGGGGCAAAGGGGGGAGGATAAGGGGGGACGTGCTGAGTGAGCCAACAAATAATGTTTCCCTGCCTGCCCCCCCCCCCCCGCCCCCGCCTCTCCCCCCTTGCTGACGAGCGCCATGACCATAGCAAACATGAGGGGCAAACTGTCCAAACAGATCAAGTGAGATAGCGTGCGCAGACTAGAGAACGGTCGGTCTGTGTGACAGAGGTTGGTTCCACACTGAGGTCACTGGTTTATGAGCGCGCCTAACACACAGATGGAATGGTCATCACCACTCCTCTGTGGTGTGCTCCTGCATCGCCTTTGAAGACGAGGGTTCACAACCGTGCCAGATTCTGGTGCCCCGGCTTCAAAGACTTCTTCTGAATGACCGGTTTGTTAACGGTCGGTGCGGTGAAGGTTTCTGATCCTCATGTACTGTACTATAAACGGTGTAATCGCAGTGAAAATAGGCCGCAGACTCGTGTCATTTTCCTTGTGACGGCGAGCGATGTTTGTAGAAGTCGGTGTACAAGCGAGGTTGTGGTTGGCGGGGAGTGTTTTGCAAGTGGCCTTTGTTAGTGAGAAAGTTATAGAAGCCACTAGCAGTAAGGGAGTGGTAAAAGTGGCACCAGAGCGAATGGGCTTATTTATGTGTTCAATAAAGAAGAATGTAAAGAGTCTTAATAAAGCGATCAGTCTCTCTGCCAATGATCAGCCCACTTTATGCTCTCTAGAGTACACACAGGGAGAGATTGTGCTATTTATATTACCTCAATAAAGCCAATATGTAGGGTGCGTGGGGATGGGGGGGCACGGGCGCAGGGGGGCTGTGGAGGCACGGGTGTCTTAAAAAGCTTGTGTGTGGACATTGTGTGCATGTGAGAGTAAGTGAGTATGTGTGTGTGTGTGTGTGTGTGTGTGTGTGTGTGTGTGTGTGTATGTGTTTGTGGCCCAAACCCTAAAAATATTTAAATCTAAGCTAAAAACCTTCATGTTTTGCAAGTTACAATTAAACACTTCCATTCATGTCTTTTTATTCATTTATATTATCTTATTCATTATCTTATGAAATGTGTATCTACGGTATATATAAATCTATCTATTCTTGTAAAAAAAAAAATATAATAATCAGCTTACTATTCTCCTCTTGATGTATTTTTTTTTTATGCAATGTAAAGCACTTTGTTTAACCCTGTTGTATGAAATGTGCTATACAAATAAACTTGCCTTGCCTTTGTGAGTGGGTGGGAGTGTGCGAGTGCGCGTGCGAGTGCGCGTGTGCGTGTGTGTGTATGTGTGCGTGTGTGTGTGTATGTGTGTGGTTGTGTGTGTCTGTGCGTGCATGTGTGCATGCATGTGTATGTGTCCATGCATGTGTACGTGTCCCTATTTCAAAAACACACTAGATAGAACGTAGTGTATATCTATTTCCAGGGCGTGACAATGTTCAGCAGTAGGTATTTGAGATAACAGAAAGAAGAGGCTTCCATCTTCTCTGGCTGGTGTCTCTCTCCACGGCTGCCCGCTCTCTCGGCCATAACCCCCACTATGTGAGGAAGACAAAGAAACACTGTTAGGCTTTATTAAACCCCAGAGTCTGCTTTTTCACAACCGGCAACATTTCACCCCCTGACAAGCAATTCACATAATGAATTCATAACAAGTCTTTGCTTTTTCACTACAAATGGAATGCAGTCCCTTTCATCCCTACTTGATGAGGGTGTACTCCCATAGTCTAGATACTTTCGACCCCTTCATGGGCTAGGACACACAAGCAGGGCAGCCCCCGCCCCCCACACCCCCACCATGACACACTCAGGTGGAAGAGACTTTCTAATAACACCGTAGCCCGTGCTGATTGGGGCACAAAGACACAAGTGGTCTCCAAAGTCACCCAGCAGGCAACTAGCGATCCACTCACGGAAAAAAGCATTTGATTAAATATGAAGGAAGAAGAACAACGCCTTTGGCAAGTCGAGGAGAGACGGAGAAAACTTTCAGGAACAGTGTGAAAACAAGCGTGCGGGGGGGAGAATCCACAAGGCAGAGAAGAGAGTGTTAGATTGCAGTTTGCTTTGGTTGAGAAAGGGTGGCGTGTAAAGTTCATCCTAAGACCTTGGAAAAACATGCGGATTCAATCAAGCTCAAGGTCAGATAAGAAGACAATTGTGTTTTTCGTATCGAACCCAACTGAGGAAACGTGCAACAGTAAATGAGGCAACATAGCATAGGGCCTCTTGGGTGACATATGGAAGTGTGCTCTTGGTCGACGTAATCTAATAAAATGGACATTGAGCCACTTTTCCTTTTGGAATGTACATTTCCTTTGTGTCCAGGGGTGAGGGGATGTCTTCAATCAGAGTAATGATTGAATCCTTGCCATAGCGGAGTCAATGGACAACGGTTGTCATCCAAAAGTTCATTCAGACATAATCCGATAAATCTATTCAGCATTCTATGAAAATAACATCAATGCTCTGTTCTTCATCACAATGAATGGTTGTCATGACGGCACGTCTTAAAATCTATTTATCTGCCATCAGAGCATAACGGATGATAATTGTAAAGAAATCATGTTTTGGGAACAACAAGATGAATGATAGGTCAACAATGAGAACACCAATCAAATGGAGGACGTAACGGAAGAGCAGCATATGTGGCCAAGCCCTTTTGTCCTCCCTCACCGCAATCTCCTCCTCTTCCTCCTCCTCCTCTTCCTCCCCAGTCCATGAGTTGGGGGGGGGGGCAGGGAAGGGGGTTGGCAGTAATTACACAGTAAAGGTGAAAAGTGGCTGTTAATCTTGGACTGCCTCCATTGTAAACCTCTCGACCAGTCAGGGGACTCTGAGTAAACAACCGGGGGGAGGGGGGGGGGGGGTCCCTGTAGGAAGTGGACAGACCCTGATAGTGACATCATGGTAACCCGAAACACAGTCTGGGAAGGGGGTCCCCTCAAGCAGCGGGCAATATTTATCTGAAAGAAACCCTAGCTGTGTTGACAACTGTTCATTCATTGTGAGTATGATTAGTGGTCGGCTGCCTTGAGAATATTTGGAGAACAGATTTTATAGTCGGGGTCATAATGACATGTAAACATTGGCAAAATATGTGCAATGCTCCCTCTACCGGTCAATAACACTAATGTTCTTTTCAGAGTCAAATTTCACTCTCACCCACGCACACACACACACACACACACACACACACACACACACACACACACACACACCCTCTCCCTCTATTAATTAATCCATGCATGCTCACAGGCATGCACACACACACACACACACACACACACACACGCACACACACTCACACACACACACACACACGCACACACACACACGCACACACATACCCACCGCCTCTCACACCCCACCATCTCATTTACTGTAACACCAGCCTGATGTCAGCAGGTAATTATAGTAGTGGAAATAGATGGATGGTCCTGCCACACTAATTTCCCATGACTCAGCAGGGGGTCACTCTTGTCTGGAGTGTACAGTAGTAAGTACTGTGTGGTGCCAGTAATGCCCCCTGGCTGGTGGGAGAGGAGACAACGCCCCCTCTGTGCCCTGAGTGCCCTGAGTGCCCTAGCCTGGTGCCTTGGCAGAGCGCCAGACCTACCTCGCCACAAAGGTCAGCGGGCCCGTGAGGTCGTGAGCAGCACTCCTGGCTGGTGTGTGAAAGCCTGTTCCGTCGTCTTGGCCCCGAAGAAGGGTTTCATTTAAAGGGCCCTGTGACTCCTCTCAGTCATGGGAAGCACATGTCTGGCACATGCTCAAAGTGGAAAAAACCCCAGCCCCAATCAAAAGAGAAGGGGGGGGGGGGGAGAAAGCCGCCTCCATATTTTGATGTACAGTATACAGCTGTGGCGGTGGTGGCGGTTGGTGGCGGTGGCCTACGTCATCCGTTCAGTCGCGACAGCATTTCCGAGGTCAAGTCTGCCTTTAACTACAAAGGGTTAATGTGGAACTTTAAAGAGGATCATACCATGCGGTACGGTATGAAATGAATACAGTGTCGGATTGCTGAAATCACTCCTATTCAATGTCAGAGGCGGCTTTCTCTGTCAGACATGCTAGTTGGTGAAGGAGAGCACTATAGAGCATTCTAGAAACCTGAAAGCACCAGTGTCTTCACATCCAATGGGCAGAGGAGTCTGGTCTTGCGAGCACTCTTGTCTCAGTCGTCTAAAGATAGTCTGGGTCTCAGGATAGCTACGGTACGGTGCTGCTCTGTTGATACCTCTGTGACTCGCCCTTAAATTATATCTCAAGTCTTCGTGTTTGTTACGGTGGTACATGAAGCAGACTGAACAGTACAAGACATAGGTACAAGCCTAGTACTTCAGATGTGGTAATTTGCTAGCGGAAGCTGCAACCCCCCCCCCCAGCTGGGCTTCAACAACCTGTCTTGTTCCTGCCCACAGGTCTGGCTAGACTCTCGTTTGCCAGCACACACAACAACACTCCTGTGTGACTTTATCTCCGTCCAAGATGTGGAGACTAAAGCCTTTGCTGGGGCGGATGCTCTGGCTCTGGGCTGTGTGATGGATTACCTGCACGTGTCTGTCTGTGTTTCACATAGCAGTAGGGGAGTCCACACCTGGACATGCAATGAACTCAAGCTGAGTGATGTCCCGTCCCCACCCCCACCCGCCCCCGGTACTCCACTGTATGGTAATCTAGAAAGTGGGCTAGGCTTCCTGTCCTTGAAATGCTCAATGATCCATGCTTCCCTAAGCCATTGAGAAATCCAAATGTACACTTCCTCACGGAGCGCTGCCTGCGTAGGGTGCTGCAAATGAGCCCTGAAACAGGCTCTGGCTCCGGCTCTGGCGGGGTGGGAGTGTCTCTAGAGTTCTCTGGCATTTTCTGCCATAAAGGCAAAGGGTAATCACCGCACCCACCCACGGCATACCATGGCTAGGGGCCGGTCCTCTCTTGTGTCGAGTGTGGGACAAGAATGTGTTGTAGGTCTGTTGCCATGTGGCAGAAACATGGGGTCATCCAGATAGGGCTGCCCCGAGACGGACTAGAGATAAAGGTCAGACAACGCTGACCAGACGACAAGAAGAAGAAGAAGACATGAAGGGAGGGAGGAGGGGCGTGTTGAGCTGAACTTTGACCTGTCTGGTGTGTGAAAGTGCGACGAGGAAGCCCAGAGTGAGAATTAGGTTTCAACTGCCCCTGTTAAACTGGGAGGGGGTCATATGAGTCCAAAGCAATGTAGGGTCAGTCTCCACCACTACGCCAGCTATTTTCCTCTCCCGTAGAAATATCTATGTATGGAGCAGCAACTGGTAAAATAATCGTCCCTGATATCCAATACCAGAGTGGCCTTGTCTTTATCAATCTACTCAGCATGGAATGGGAGCTCCGTTCAAACACATGTTACTAATGATTCCAACTGTCTCTCAACAGATAGACTACATACCCTAAACTAGATACACTCTCTCAGAGTGATAGAAATACTGTTCTTTTTTTTAAGAATACACTGTGACATTCCCAAAATATAACAGTTTCAATTCAACTGCCTTTTGTTTCAGCCGAGATTAACCTGACGGCTTCTCCTCTTGGCAGATTTATATAGAATCACACAGCATGACCAAACAGCTGGGGCTGTAAATACAGACAGATACGAAGTGTGTCAGCCATCCGATGTAATCATTCACAAGCGATTCCAGCCATGACAGAAACATGCATAAAAGAAGGGGAAAGTGAAGAGAGGAGAAGAGAAAAAAGAAAAAGAAAAATGAAAGCTTACATGAAAGCTCTGGGAAATGACGCATAAAAAATGCATGCCAACATGACATCCCATGGACTGGAGCTTCTCTGTCTTAGCCACCTTGAATTACTGAGTGACCAACCAGTCCCTCCCTTGTGAACGAAAAGAAAAAAGAGAAGAAATTACAGTACAGTCTGCAGTGGGAAGCTCAGGGCCCATAAAAGAAAAGAGCACTAATGATTTCCACTCATTTCCCTTAAACATGAGGAGTGAAGTCGGGCACCATGCTGCTTAACTCCGACCATGCTCTGATTTCTCCTCCTCTGATTGTCCACACAGCACCTGCTCTCACTGGTTAATTCCCCTAAGGCATTTCTCCTTTTTCTCTCAATCAGTCCTTAATGGCCCCCGACCAGGTAAACACTTCCAGGCACCGCTGTTCTCCTGCCCTCTCTCACCACGGCGGTGGATGAGGGCGCCCTTCAGAGAGAGAGACACGTCAAGGCCGTCGTTTTACCATGACAAAACTGACTCACTGGCTAAATAAACGAAATCGTCCTCATTCATCCTTCTTTACCGGTTTCTAACACTCTCTGGCTACGTTGTTAATGAATTCCCAGGATCCGTGTGAAAGGCGGGCGGCGGTGTGTTTAGATGTAGGGGAGGATTGTAGACACAAACACTTGTCAGTGCGGCTCTAACTCATCAGTGACGTATGGGGGGCTCTTGCACTGTTCCGCTAGGCACTTAGCATGACGGATGCTCTACGGAAGAGGGACCTCACACGCACAGCAGGGGGTCGCGTCATTGTCATGTCCAAGTTACACACACACACACATACACACACATTTGTGCATGCATGCACACACACACGCACGCATGCACACACACACACACACACACGCATACACACACACTCAAATGGGCACACGCATGCACAGACGCACTCGCTCACACACACGCACGCACACACACACACACATGCACAGACACACTCACTCACACACACGCACGCACACACACACACGCATACACACATACACACACACACACAAACACATACACACACACTCAAAAGGGCACACACATGCACAGACGCACTCACTGACTCACCCACACACACACGCACATTCAAATGGGCGCACTCACACAGATGCATTCACACACACACACACACACACACACACACACACACACACACACACACACACACTCACACACACACACACACACACACACACACACGCAAACACTCTGAGCCTTTCCTCTGACTCCTCTCTCCTGTTGAGAGAATCTACTCCCCCTGTTTGGGAGGAACAGTGGGGTACAGAGACTCATCCCATTGTTTTCATTTTAACAACACAGTTATAAGATGGGGATGTACTGCCATTCTACAGATATTTGTTTTCTTTAACAATTCATGTTATTTCTACCTAGTAGCAATTACAACAAAGTTGTCAAGGTTTAACTTGGTAGCCTATAACCTTAACGTAGTATAATAATGTCATCAATAATGCGATTTCTCTTCATAATTCCATAATGAACAATTCATATATGTTTGCCATGGGTTGAAACCCAGTCCAAAGGATGGCTTTTCTAAAAGGCTATTAGAAATGGTGAGATTGAAAAAAAAAAACAGAGCTTCTCTCCTTACACATTTTCTACGCAGGAGGAGAGGAATAGGCAAACCATTCTACCTAATCATTCACTGACGAGTGTATAAAACAGCCCATGAATGTGTTTACATTTTTTAGACAATGTCCAAAGCTCTGTCAAGACTAGAGAGTCTATCAATAGTCATAGTAACTCAGAGGCAAAGTTGAACAAAATTAAGCCGAGGCACAATGAAAATGAAAAAACTAAAATAAATGTCACTGTCAATCTATTCTTCTCATTCTCACATCCTGAGCTGTGGATTTATTTATTCTGATGTATGCACACCCCGCGGCTAATTAGATAATAACCGCTATGTTTCAGGTGAAGCTCTGAACCTCCGCAATTGATGATCATCCGCTATGATGATCACCTTAAGTGTTCATATGCCGTGATCCAGATCCACTATCTCCCTTCATATGCCTGCCATGGTTGCACTTGCACGAATTCAATAAACCAAGCAGAAAATTAATCCAATATTCATGAGTAAAAACGCCAGCAACGTTTTTAATAAAAGATTCATATTCAAAAGGTGTGTGCTATAATGTTCTAGCTTCTTCTTTATTATGTTACCATATTATGTTCCATTATAGCGTAATTTCTACATTTAATTCTTACCTTCAGTGGGCTTGGAGCGCACACTTTCACAGACGCATACTGTGATTGATAAAGCATGAAGCGCTGTCAAAAACGCAAACTTCGGACTCCAGCGCCGGTTGGTCATGTTGCCCCCGACTTGCCCGGCAAAGGGATGGACGGACTATCCAAAATGTATCACGGCAGCGCAACCATAATATAGTTACAGTTGAACAGCTGATGTGCTGCAAGACCCCAATGACTTCCTGAAATATGATCAAGTCAAGTATGAGAGACCCGTTAGGAAATCCTCAACAGACTTGGCACTCCTCTCCACTCCAACCCAACTCCACTTAGGGACTTTCCATTCAACGATATTCAGTCAGAGCGCATCAGAGGCTATTATGAAAACGAACAATGGCAAAAGTGCCAAATGAATGATAAATAAATATGCTAAAAGAGCCCAATGCATTCACTGAAAACGACATCGGTTCCAAAGCAATTTGGAGACGAGTTGTCTTGGAGTGCGCCCATGTGCTTCGTTAGAGCGTTCTTCAAGGTCCTAAAGCCGTCCCAAGCAGTCTACTGCTTAACTACTGCAGCGAGACGCGAGATTGGAATAATATAAGTAGTCAGACATAACCTCCCAGAGCAGACGTGATTACGGCAGCATGTTTTATTCACAAACCCATAGTAGACTTCAAAGCCGTTATGGTTGGTTTGTAAAATTGCTTTAACGCGACTGTTCTCTCTGCTGAACCCATCTTGGCGCACTGAACGTGCAGGCAAGCCTATCCACACTTACTTGTAAGTCTAGACCTAGTCAATGAAAAATATAATTGGCTTACATTCTATCTAGTATCCTTTTGTTAGATAATAGTCAACGTATACTACACATTATCCTAATACATTCATTTATTAACTAAATTGGCATCATCATAGTAAAGCAAAAAAAAAAAAAAAAAAAAAAGTTTATGTTTGTATATATAATATGACAAGCAATAGAAGTTAAAGGTGCAATATGTGACATTCAAACATTCTTAAAGCTTCCTAATGGTTGTAATGACTTGTTTCATTAGAGTTTAGAGAGGCTCGCAATCGGATGGTTTCTGGTCCCCCGCCTCAGGAGGGAGCTGCATGTGAGCTGTTGTCTGGAGGGTTGCTGCTGGCGTCATATCTAAGGTGCCTACCACTGCCGTTGTGACCTTGAGCAAGGCACTTAATTAACCCCTAATTGCTCCAGAGGTGCTGATGACTATGACTGACCCTATGCCTAGCAACAACAAAAGAAAATATTTGTATTCTGTGCAATGACAGAGAGGTTGAATCTAATTAATATTAGATTGATCAGGGAATCAGATCCCTTTGAGAGAAATATTTCATTTATGAATGCTGTTTTTGGTCCCGAAAAGCACTTTCTAAAATGGAGTGTCCTACCCGACACTTGGTTTCTATACAAACATTATTATTGGCCAGGCCTGGGGTGTTGTAGGGGATAGGACTCACCGATCTTTGCCTTTCTGTCTCTGGTGGCTGCTTCTTCGAATCGTGCAGAAACACAACTGCTAATGTCCGACACTGCAAGTCCATTTCGGGGTCGTTTATTGGGAGAGGATGTTGTTTGGGAATTAAAACTGAATTTCGTTGTGGTGGCCAGAGGGGACAGATAGACTTATGCCCTGCTCCTTTATTAACATCATTACCAACTCAGATGGTAGAATTCTGCTGTATTTTGCTGCATGTGTCTGCACAGACTGTGCCACTGCGCAATGCACCACATGGCTACCTATTTGGGATGGGAATGCAGGCGGAAAGCAGCCAGATGTCCATGTCCAAGTGTGCAGCTAAACGCCTTCATCATGCTGGAGGAAATCAAAGCGGCGACGAGACGTGTCTAGCTCTTCCAACACAGCCATTCCTAAGACTCACACTGTGTGCACCACACTCTCAGATACACACTACTTACTTAGTGGTGCAGCGCACTAGGAGAGTGATGATTCCCTGACACCTTGGTATCTCAGAAGCTCATCAAAGAGCGACTCAGCATCACAAATTAATGAGAAGAGACCCTCCAGTAGGAGGTTCCTGTTGACAAGCAGAGCTGCAGCATCTTGATCCAGAACGTGATTGAAAAGGTGATCTTTTGTTCTTCCACTGACACTGAATCCAGACCGGTGAGAGGAAGGATGACAGGAGGAGGGGAGAGAGAGGGGGAAGAACTCACTGTACCATCTGGCCCAATGCTACCAGGACTGAACGGGTCATGTATTTCTATTAGGATAGTCTTTTCATCTTTTTCCTCACCCCTCCCTATCCTTTGCAAAATGCATCGGAGGAGAACATTGAAGGTTACAGAGACAGAGATGAAACACAACT
>NC_137681.1:9681625-9716625 GCF_963989245.1 Nansenia antarctica | reverse complement strand
ACACACACACACACACACACACACACACACACACACACACACATACAAACACTGATGGAGCTGAAGATTGACAATTACAAGAATGAATTGCTCCTGCTTTTTCTGTTCTGAGGTTGAAAAGATTGATTCACTCCTATCACAGTCACACTTGTGAAAACACAGGACATTTGGCTGCCAGAGAATACGATTAAATTCACCCACGTTTTATCACATCAAGAACATATATATTTTTATTGTGGTAGATATATTGTATTTGCATCACTGGTTGCAAATAAATAATATTTGACACTGATGTAGTTCAATATCATGACCAGCAGGGGGCAGGAAGAGCTATGAAATCAGAATAAGGAGCCTACAGGTGCCCTGAGTTCTTTTTTCCTCCCATTAAACCTCATATTCTGCTGGGAAATATGTTCCTATCAGATATGCTGCATAGAGAGATAAACAACCCATCACATCTGAAGGTCACCCAAATATGTCCGCTGGATAGTGGAGGCAATCATTCTAAAGGTAATGTTGTTTTCAGCAAATGAATACACCGGTGCATACTCAAACCTGGGCCAATGTCAGCAGTGGTTAGATACCTTAGTTATTTCCATTGTGTCATGTATACAGATTACAGATATACAGCCCACACGGGTACCAAATGTGCAGAGAGCTCTCTCTGTGTGTGTGTGTGTGTGTGTGTGTGTGTGTGTGTGTGTGTGTATGTGTGTGTGGCATACAGCCACTGCAGCTGCAAAGGGACAATGGATGCCATAGTGAGTGAGTGAGTGAGTGAGAGAGAGAGAGAGAGAGAGCGAGAGAGAGAGAGAGTGATGGAGGCGTGTCACTGGTACCGTACCACTCTGAGGACTAGGCCTGGTGCAGTGCCCTCTCTTGTGACTGAGTGCGGCATCTGGCCGGCCGTCCGAGTTCTGCAGCTCCCTCCTCTCCTGCGCCCGCCTCTCCAGTTCTCTCATCCTGCTCTGGGAGCGACTGATGAAGTGTGGCCTGAATTGCTCCAGAGCCTCCTGCCAAAAGCAAGACACATCCACCCTGTCAGATTATGCTACGGCAAGGGACAGAGGACCCACCCCTGGGGTACACCAAGACAGACTGGCATGACGTTGATGTTGTGTTGGGTTGTGTTCACTTTTATTTACACATTTGTGTGTTTACGTGTTTCTGAGCCGGAGAGAAAACATACTGTAGGATCGCATAACACAGCATGAGACTGCCTCGAATATTCCGAGAGCTTAACGCTCCTGTTGAGAGCATTAAGCCTCAAGCCCAAAGTCTTTCATCATAAAGTTTCATAAACGAGAAAAAAACATAACGAAAAAAAATGTACTCGAGAACTCACCCTGAGCGAGAGAGCTTCGGCTGTGCTATTTTCACGGTCAGAGTCAGAGCTCAGCTGGACAAATCCGGTATGAGGCTTCTTGATGTGTGGTATGCTTCTGTCGTCACTAGGGTCATGTTTGACTGTTCTAGGGTCAGGCCTTACACAGGTCTCAGATTCTTTCACTACAAGGATAGAGAGGACAAGGGGAGGACAAAAAGAACACATTTTTACAGACCTGCAGGCTATACAGAGAGTTATTCCAGCAATTCTCCTCCACCTTCCATAGAATGTTTACTATGTGAACTATATCTTATTGCTTGCTGCTATATGAACTAAAGGCTTCTTGCTTATTCTATATTCACTCAACGGTTATAAACTTGCCACCCATATGTGCCACCCGTATGTTGATTCATTTATTTGTTCTTGTTTTGTGACTTGGCAATGTCTGTGCTGACTGGTTCTTTGTTTGGTTGTGTAAAAAACAAACAAATATTGTTTAAAACAAACAAACTAGTCACAGTTGTTTCTTCCTGAAACCTCTCAGTCTCTAGTAGAGTTGCATTTGGGCTGCCAATGGCCTCTGGCCCGAGCTTACTTTTTCTCGCAATGACTGATGGATAGATGATTCACTTGCTTAGAAGTCGCTTTGGGTTAAGGTGTCTGCTAAATGCTAAACATGTAAAATGTAAATGTAAGTTGTGACATTTGAACTGGGTTTGGGTTTAATTAGTCTGACATAATGAGGTGTGATGAATCGTTGTCACGCACTGAGGAAATAAGTTAGAATACCGGATGTACCGCATCCTGTGGGAGATGTGCTTGTTTCCTTGGCAGAAATGCCATCTGCAGTTGTGTTCTTGCTCAGTTGTCTTTGGAGTTTGATGTTGGCTATGATGGCGGCGGCGTTGAGGGCGAGGATGGCCTCAGGAGATGTGTCTGAAACAGAGACAGGTTTGTGATGACGAGGTGAAAAGAGCAACATGAAAGGCTGTTTCATCCAGCAGTTCAAGTCCACCACGTCACACCACACCACCCCTCCAACAAAGAATGTATTTTATATGGATGACATGGATCCCAACAGGCTGGCAGAGAGGAGAGTTACAGTGACACAATGCACATTTCATATTGTCCTGCTACCGTGTCTTGTAACTGTATCAAACGTTGAATTATGCACCATTAGGCCAGGGTAATTAATACATGACACTCATAATAAAACGCGTGATTATAGGGTAATTAAGAATTTCACACAAGGCCTTGGGATCACAAAGAGGAATTAGTGCAGAAAGGCAGCAGAAAGCTCTCACATCACAAGTTACCGTCCCCTGAGGTAATCTTTCGAAATGCAACACTGTGACACTGACAGTGTCAGGGAGGTTTTCAAAGAATGACAGATGTGTATGCTATAGATTTCTTGCTGAGAGTTGGGGGCCAGGATGGTTGTGGGCTTTGGCAGGCTCCTAATTCCCATGGAAGCCCAGTGCAGCATGTGAAGGGAGGCTATGAATAGATGATGCATGCAAAAAAGATGCCTGGGAAAATGAAAGAAGGTGAAAATGAGAAAGAGTCTGTGGGGGCGGCCAATAGGGGGGCTCTGCTTCAGGGCTAGTGTTGTTTTTTGACAATGAGCTTCCAATGCAGATACCAACGCGTTTCAATTAGATACACCAGAAGAGATAAAGGGACCCTCCTAATACAACAAAATAATACGTATCAATTATACATCAAGGGTGACAGGAGGAATCAAACCGGTGAGTTCAATGGAAGCATGCTGGAATGTGTGTCTGACTCTGGGGAGAGGAATTCATCGTGCACACACACACACACACACACATACACACACACACACACGCACATACATACACACACACACACACACACACACACACACGCACACGCACACACACACACACACACACACACACACACACACTCACTCACACACACCACTTTGTGAGAAATTGTATATTTAGACAAGAAAGTGGAGATCACAAGCGGTGAGACACCTACCTGGGTCCTGGATGAGGACTGGGGGCTGGTGGTGGTGTAGGTGGAGTGGAGCTCTCCCTATCTCAGCCCCATCTCTGCCTGGGCTGGAGGTCTCTGCCACTGGGTGACTTGTCTGTCTGACTCCCGGTGCAGCAGCGATGAGAGAAGCTCTGTTTACACGGCAGGCAGCAGCGTCCTTCACAGGGTCAATATTAGTGTTCTGGGGAAGGCCAACGCTCCGTTTACTGAGTGCAGCTTGTGTAACCGTCTCTGTGCTTGGCTCTGCGTGTCCAAACACATTGGCGTAGCAGCTCAACGGTCTCCTGGGCCTATCTCGTCTCTCTGTGCCAACCCTCTCGATGGAAGTCTCGCTGGGAGACGGACTGTTGACGAAGAGGGACAGGGTAGACTTGTGGAGTACACCTCCGCTCCTCCCCCCCGGCTGTCGCAGTGTCACTGTGGTGGGGGTGTCGGTGTCGGCGGGGAACCGGGCAGAGGCAGAGTCGGCCCTGCCTAGAGGGGGTCCTGGCTGGTAACGATGGGAGGGAAGAAGTGCTCTGTGGTGTGAGGGGTCATCCTGCCCGTCCTGCGCATCCTGGAGCCAACTGTTTTCTCTGTAGAGTCCCTCGGTGTAGCTGTGTCTGTACTCAGCCGGCCTGCTCGTGGCCCTGACCCCACCCTGACCCTGACCCTGGCTGTACATTTCCCTGTGCTCCTCTGTCACTTTGATGATGGTGGCCTTTCTCCTACGGACCACCGTGTCACAGCTCTGGTCCCTGGCTGTCTGGCTGCCGCCACCAGACACAGACGGCCCAGCGGGGCTCCGGGTCCCGTTCACGCACGGGTCAGGCCCGGTGTCCATCCTGTGTTCTGTCACCTTGACTATGGTGGACTTTCTGCGGAGGGTGACAGGGGGGTCGTCGTCGTCGCCGTCGTCGTCGTCGTCGTCGGAGGGGTCGGTGGAGAGGTGGGTCTGGGTGATGGAGGTGGAGGTGGAGACTCTGGTCTGGGTCTGGGCCAGGTTCTGGATCTGGTCCGTGTGATTGGAGGAAGGACGGTTGGATCCTGGGAGACTTGTTGTCCTGGTGACCTTCCTGGAGGAGATGGTGATGGAGGCGAAGCTTGTACAGGTCTTGGGAGTGACAGCAACCGTCGTCTCAGAGGGGACTACTGCCACTGTGGGTGAGGGCTGTCGGGGGACGGCGGTTCTATGGAGAGAGTTCGTCCTGTAAGGCTCTACGCTGGTGGTGGAAGATCGGCGTAGAGGGGCTTTCCTGTAGGTTTCTGCGTTGGCCTCAGTGTGTTGGTCAGTAGACTGAGTCCCAGCACAGAGGTGGGGCGTCCTGCTGATGGACCAATCCCTCCTTAGAGCTTGCCAACCTAAAGGCTTGTCCGCTGGAGAACAATTCCCCTTGACTGGTACCTATGTTTGGAAACAGATGGCAACACATGACGACACTGTATACTCACTGAACACTTTATTTGGAACACTATATTAATACTGGGTAGGGCCTCCCTTTATTAGTAAGTAAGTAAGTAAGTAAAGCTTTATTTATATAGCACCTTCCAAGAAATGCAGCTCAAAGTGCTTTACAACAGGAATAAGAACATAAAGTGAATATAAAGACATATATAAAAACATATACAAGCATAGAATGAATATAAAAGCAGGGGAAAACAGTAAAAAGAACAGGTAAAGATAAAATACAATATTACGTAACAACATTGTTTTAGCGCCCCTTGTGCCCCTTGTGAGTGGAGGCACGCTAACGTGGGACCTGCACCAGACTCCCCCTGGCCTGGGTTCGCAGTCCTGCTGTGCACGCTACCCCACCCGCAATGTCCTACCCTTCTCACTTGGTTTGCAGGGTATTTCAACCGGGGTCTGGTTACCCCTAAAATCCAGGACTTATCGTCCCTTCCTGGGGTCTGGTTACCCCTAAAATCCAGTATCCAGGACCTACTGTCCCTTCCTTTAGCCTACTTGGATCTCGGCGGGTAGGAACACTATATTACTACTGGGTAGGGCCTCCCTTTGTTAGGAACACTATATTAATACTAGGTAGCGCCTCCCTTTGCTCTCTAAACAGCCTTAATTCTTCGTGGCATTGATTCCACAAGATGTTAATTCCTTTGAGATTCTGGTCCATCCCTTCAGATTTTTCAGGTGGCCTTTCAAGCTGTGAATCTCCCGTTCTACCACATCCCAAAGGTGTTCTATTGGATACATATCCGGTGACTGGGAAGGCCACTGAAGAACACTGAACTCATTGTCATGGTCATGAAACCAGTTTGAGACGACCTTTGCTTTGTGACATGGTGCATTATCATGCTGGAAGTAGTCATTAGAAGATGGACACATTGTGGCCATAAAGGGATGCACATCCAGCAATTCCCGTCCACCTTCCATAGCACGTTTACTATGTGAACTATATCATATAGCAACACTGAACGACCCACAGGACAGCAACAACACTCAACTAGGCCTTGGCATTCAAGTGATGATAGATTGGTATTAACGAGCCCGACGTGTGCCAAGAAAACATTCCCACACCGCAGGGATGTGGCAGAACGGGAGGAGGTGTACACTGTACAGGTGTTCCTAATAAAGGTGTTCTGCGAGTGGATCTCTCTTCATAATGTGCCGACAAATTGTCTCCGTTGCGTTTCCCTCCCTCCCTCCTAAATCAAGGGATTTCATGTCAAACTAATCTGAAACAGATTAATTCACTTTCATTAGATTGGTCCAATAGAATCAGGAACCGAGCTTTGAAAATGTATCCGTTCGCTCAATAATAATCAGATCGTGAACATACAGGATCCCACCCTGTGTGTTCAAAGCACATCTCTCTAATCTTGCTAATAATAACCTCAATAATGACTCAGCTGAGTAGCCTTTCATTAGATACTTAAGACTGTTTGTTTTGCTGTCATATGACTCCCCCCCCAAGGCTCAGAGGCAACAGCAACAGCAAGCAGCAGCAGTGAGCAGAGTCAGGCTACCCAGCAGGACTCTCCCAGCCTATCCCCCTATGAATAACAATGAACCCCACTATCCACCCAGGAAGGACTGAGAGCACAGGATGTGTAGGAGTCTTGGAGCCTGTGGTGCCGGTGGGGGGGGGGAGGCTGGTGAAGGTAGGAATCGGATGGGATGGGCTCATTGGAATGCATGGCATGGAACAAGAAACGGTATTCTATTCCATACCATTATTCCGTTCTGTGCATTACAATGAGGCCCCGTCCTCTGATTTCGACCTCCCCCCCGCCCCCCCTCACCTTGTGTAGGTGAGGCAGCACAGTCTATGGTGGTTCCTGTTGTGGTTTTAGATCGTTGTTGCTGTCTCACTGTTTTCTCGGAGAACGCTGACTCGCTCCTGCTGCTGCATGGCCTCTCCTACCGTCTCTACTACTGAGCTACGTCGTAAACTTTTTTTCCTAGAGCGAAATCTGTTGTGGTATTTAAAAATGGCGGTTAGTGATGAAATCTATGAACATGGGATGACGATTTCCATTGACCAATCAACGGTGTGCAGCGTCACACGTCACACGCAGCCTGGCAAAAAGGTTCCGGGTCTCAAAAAAGGTTCCTGTCCTCGATGGGTAGCTAAAGAAGCGACCCGACCCAGGCCGACAAATGGAAAAGCGCCAAAGAAGCAGGCCAGCCCGGGCTGACCCGGGTCAGCCCTCTAGTGGAAAAGCCCCATAAGTCTTGAGTGTAAACAGACCGCTAACGTGCTCTGCCTACTAAGCAAACGTCAACACGGCGGTGGCGGACCTATCGTGTTTATACAGAGGGGGGGGGGGACACGGATAGACTGCGATCGCGACTTCATCCATCAGACGGGCCTGCCACATTAAAACGAGTCCTCCTGGTGTAAGACGTTGACGCTCTGATGAGAGGGCTCATGACTGGAGATCAACCCTCACTCTATCAGCCAGGTCATTAGAATGTCAGAGAGGAGAGGATAATGATCTGAGCTCAAGAGAACATAATAACACAATACATCATTCTGCTCATCCTCTGCTGAGCGTCTTTTTATGAGATCTAACAGTTGTGCCTTATGAGGAAAAGGAAAAGCGTATTGTGTCAGGGGGTAGTTAGAGGAGTTTCACAACTTGTTGTCGTTGGAGTTCTCATCACAATGTTACCGTTGTTTGGTTGACTTTTTATTTTTAAAAACTGCTCCATGTGACACACACCCCCACCCCCGCGCCCCCAAGACAAACATCCCACAAGGGTTCAGAAAAGACAAGATGAGTCAGTTACCTCGTGAACGCTGGCGCTGGGAGAAGCCTGATCTGGGACACTCCACGTCGCTCTGACACCCTGAGCGTTTGGGCTGACTCTGGGTTGACTCTCCACCTCGCTGTCTGTGTACAGAGAAAACAAACGTCTCACTGCACTGACCCACACACACACACACACACACACACACACACACACACACACACGCACACAGAGACACACACAGGCACACAAACAAACACACACACACTTGCGCACACACACCCACACACACACACACACACACACACACACACACACACCTCTGCTGACACATTTCTGTGTTGACATTGTCAATAAGTGATGTTGGCATTGTGGATTGAATCTTGCACCACCCAAGGCCACTCCACCAAGAGACATCAGAGCATGACTTGCTGTCATCCCTGACTGATACCACTGGCTGCCTGGATCCCAACCTGCTGCTGCCTGCTGTTACCATGGTGATGTGCAGTCCAATTGGAGTAACACTTAAATAAACCCTGACAACATTGGTCATGTGTGTTGTGTTTGTGTGTGTGGTGTGTGTGTGTGTGTGTGTGTGTGTGGTGTGTGTGTGTGTGTGTGTGGTGTGTGTATGTGTGTGTGTGTGTGTATGTGTGTGTGTGGTGTGTGTATGTGTATGTGTGTGTGTGTGGTGTGTGTGTGTGTGTGTGTTGTGTGTGTGTGTGTGTGTGGTGTGGTGGTGTGTGTATGTGTGTATGTGTGTGGTGTGGTGGTGTGTGTGTGTGTGTATGTGTGTGTATGTGGTGTGTGTGGTGTGTGTGTGTGTGTATGTGTGTGTGTGTGTGTGGGCGTGTGATACTGCTGGCACCGGGAGTGTGCTGAAAACAAATAAAGGGTTATATATTAGTTCCACCGACGTCATGTCTTTCTACCACTAACATGCGTATCCAAAGGCAACCGCTGAACTGTCAGAGCCCACAGGAAAAGAGAGCCTTAACAAAACCATATGGTCCATGCTTTTCCTGTCCCACGCCCAGGCAATTTATTTCTCATCCTACCGACTTACTTGATGTAAAAAAAACTGAGGGCATTTTGAAAAGGCAGTGAGGAACATGCCCAGCATGTCACACATACACACACCACCACACATACACACACACCACACACACACACACACACACACACACCACACACACACACACCACACACACACACACCACACACACACACACACACACCACACACACACACACACACACCACACACACACACACACACCACACACACACACACACACACACACCACACACACACACACACACACATACACACACACACACCACACACACACACACCACACACACACACACACACACACACACACCACACACACACACACACACCACACACACACACATACACACACACCACACACACACACCACACACACACACACACACACACACACACACACCACACATACACACACACACCACACATACACACACACACACACACACACACACACACACACCACACACACACACACCACACATACACACACACACCACACACACACACACACACACCACACATACACTGTCCCTGAGAGACCAGGGCTCTGGTGTCATGATGATCACTCCCTCATTAACAACAGCCCACTTATTGTTAGGTAATTGCATTTTTCTTTCGATGCCCTAAGCTGAGCCGTGCACGGTAAGTGAGAGCAGTTTGATCAACGCTATGCCCACGCCTGCCAAAGTCAACAACTATCGCCATCTGCTGCCAGTGTAGCCTCTCAGAGAGAGAGAGAGAGAGGGAGGGAGAGGGAGGGGAGAGAAACAGACAGGGGGGGAGAGAGAGGGGGGTGGGGGAGAGAGAGATGGAGGAGAGAGAGACTAAGAGAGAAGAGAGAGAGAGGGAGAGAGAGAGGGAGAGGGGGAGAGAAAGAGGGAGGAGAGAGAGAGACTAAGAGAGAGGGAGGAGAGAGAGAGAGGGAGTGAGAGAGAGAGGGAGGAGAGAGAGAGAGAGAGAGAGAGGGAGAGAGAGGGAGTGAGAGAGAGAGAGGGAGGGAGGAGAGAGAGAGACTAAGAGAGAGAGAGAGAGAGAGAGAGAGAGACACTCCACTGCTACTAGACAGTCAGTACTCAGTACTATATTTGATTGAGAATTTCATCTCTAGTCAGGAAGTAGGATGTTTACATCACAAGGTGCCAGACTGACTGAACTACACATGATCAGCAACTCGCTCCCCAACACATCATTTGATGCTGACAAAGGCAAAGAAAGCAGGATGTGTTCTAGAACCTCTAGGATGGACGAGGATGGCGAAGGGTAAGCTTGGGGGCTCGTGATTCTAGAGCACATCCAAACACAATTATGTCATTATGCACGTCACACAATGGTGAACATTATTTCTCTCGGTGGCCCACCATGAGATTTCGTCATGACACAGGGCTGTGTGACTGTGCCTCATGATATGTCCAGTCCACCTCCACGCTTTCAGTTTAACACGTTTAACCCTCTGTTCATCCACCAGTCTGCCATAGCACTGTATGCCGTCGCAAGGACATCTTAATTGGCCCCCTCTGCACCCTCAGTGCTGTGATTCACCTTTGTCCAATTGAGAGAACATAATTACAGCGTGTCTATCACTGTGCACTTTTAGGAAGCTCTAAACATGAATATTCATACTTTGATTGACATACTCATCATTTATGGATATATTGCTGGTGTGGATAACTTCACCAAAACGGGTGAAGTGTATGATGTATGTGTGGAATGCAAATGCCTCTTGTTCTTAGAAAAATAAGTTGAAAGGGAAACAAAACAAACTGCTATGCTATGAACTGGCGATGAAATAATTATTTTCCGGAGAGCCCTTTCTGCGTCGCACCGGCGCATCCATTTCATGTCATGTGATTACTGATGAAAAGCTCCCAACATTTCAATTGCTTTATGCATATGTGATGCGTTTTTTACCTGACAACCGCCTCTCTCTCTCAAATCCTGTATCCTGTATCCTTTATCTATCAGCCCCCTGCTGCTGCGGATTTCTAGATTGCTATCATTTGTGTAAGCAGCCAAAGCCTTGGCACGATAATCAATGTAAGCAAGCAGAGAGGTGGGAGAGAGCAATCCTGTCTCTCTCTCTCTCTCTCTCTCTCTCTCTCTCTCTCTCTCTCTCTCTCTCTCTCTCTCTCTCTCTCTCTATCCATCCCTATCTCTGCATCCCTCTCTGCGTCTTTGACTGTCTCTGTCTCTCTCTTTCTCTCTCTATCTCTCTCTCTCTCTCTATCCATCCATCCCTATCTCTGCGTCCCTTTGACTCTGTCTGTCTCCATCTCTCTCTTTCTCTATATCTCTGTCTCTTTCTCTCTCTTTCTCTTTCTCTCTCTCTCTCTCTCTCTCTCTCTCTCTATCCATCCCTATCTCTGCGTCCCTCTCTGCATCTTTGACTCTGTCTGTCTGTCTCCATCTCTCTCTTTCTCTATATCTCTCTGTCTCTCTCTCTCTCTCTCTCTCTCTCTCTCTCTCTCTCTCTCTCTTTATCCATCCGTCCCTATCTCTGCGTCCCTCTATGTGTCTTTGTCTGTCTAACACCGTCTCTGTCTCTTTCTCTCTCTACCTTTTTTCTCCACTTTCTCAGCCTAACAATTCTTATGTCTCTTTTCCTGCCCTTCTCATCAACCCCTGCGGTAGAAAAAACGGACTCAGTCAGTTATGTTCAATGTCATTCTTCACTCAGTCAGCTGCTGGAGTCCAGGGGAGGACAGGGGCCAGGAAAACTGTGAGGCAAATCAGGCCTGAAATGAGCTGTGGGTATCTCTGCCATCTCTGCAAAAAGGCAGTAGAGACACGTCTGTCTCTGCTGCTCTGTTGGAGCTGTAGTTAGTGGGAGAGTTTTGGAAATGTCTCAGGCTCATAAAAAGGGTAATATAACCTCAAGGATGTATTTTCCTTTTCGAACGTGTTCACATTGCTAAAAAACACAACCATGTTGGGGATTAATTATACATGCCAAATGTTTCCAATTAGTGTGTGCAAGATCATTTGTGGATGTTCATAAATGGGTATTTTGAGCCTTTCGTGATTCATCATATTGTTGGTGTGAAACAGAACAGCTGGTTATGAATGCGGTAGTAGACTCTCATGATACTTACTGGTCCCGTTCACTCTGACAGGATGGTTCAGGAAGGTGGGGGTGATGGCTTGTTTTAATTTCACCTGTAAAATATGCAACAAGGAATTCAACTTCACTGCATCTCTGAAGAAATATGTTGTGTGTTCATATTTCAGCACGGAGGAAAGAGTTACACTGTACAGTACGACTGTACAGTATGAAATAAATCAACGGCTGATAAAGAATAGATAGACCGACACTTTCGTCACGCCTAATCACACAATGCACAGCACTGCAACCATGACATGTTGTTGGACCATCATATGAGGCTCACATAAAACAGGACAAGGGGACAGCATGACTGATGTCCATTGTGTATTAGTGCAGTTAATATTGTGCCTCAGTGCAGTTAAAGTGACACACAAGCCATTACTTCAAATGCTATATGGCATGGGTAAATAAAATACCCATTGACTTTGCTCTATACATTGGTATGCATACTGTCTGAGCACAAAGCTCTCTCTCTCTCTCTCTCTCTCTCTCTCTCTCTCTCTCTCTCTCTCTCTCTCCCTGTGTTGTTTCGGCTCCAAATAGGTCGTAAACCTGTTGAGAATGCATTGAATTCCTGCAGAGTAAGCTGTTTTCAGATGATGCCAGCGCACTCCCCGCTCCCCGGGTCTCTGAGAGTTGAGTACTAATGCCTCTCTGTGGCTGTCTCTGTTCGCTGCCATCCCTGGCACCATGCGCCCTCACCTCCCATCACCCATTACTCCACCCCAGGCCTTGACTGTTCTCTCTCTCCTTCTCCGAAGGGATAGAATCACAATCAGCTCGGCTGAGAGGATTTCAATGCCAAAAAGGTAAATCAGACTTTAGGTCTGTACAAATGCTGGTGGATACCTCGTGGGTGGATACCTCGTCAGAAAATACCGTTGTTTGTTTCTCACAAAATGTTCTAGAGTAAGCAGCCGAAAGGCGCTTCAAAGGGCCTTTACTTTACCCTGTAACTACATAATGTATCCTCACAAAACAGCCTTCAACAATGATCAACAATGATCAATCAACAACAAAGACACAGGTATGGGATTGGCCATAGTCTTTGACAAGACCAGAATTTTGCCATTTCTCAATGAATCTCAATCTCTTTCTTTCATGCACTTCTCCAAAATGTGGCCTTGTAGTCTATTCAGAACCATGCCAGGGCTCTAGGTACTGTACGCTGCTGTTGGAACAACTGTAATGTGTGTCATCATACTCAAGCAGTGCTTTGGAGCAAATGAAAAAGAAATGAGTGCAATGATGAAAGGCCCATGGAGACCATTATGATTATTGCATTGAAAGGGGAGGCTGGATACACTCCCCGTTCAAAACGTATACGACGTGTATTAAACCATTCTAGTTAAATCATAATGATGATGGTCTCAACAGTCAGTAAAATGATATGTCTTCAACACACACTCATATGACAAACAGCATCAAAGGCCCGCCGTGTCTTACCTGGCTGGCAGAGGTCTCCAAGGGGTGGCCAGGACTGTCACTCACCCTGGCTATCCTTTTGATTGGCAGCCAGCCCATTCTGACCGGGGTCAGAGAGCAGAATTTGGCCTGCTCTTTTTCAGGGGCCTGACTGATATGAACCCTCTCCCAACTCCCCTTGCGATCCTGAGCCTGGTACAGACCGCCCTTCAGGGACTCCTGGCTGCCCAGTGAACTCTCGCACCGGCTGGGGGTGCCAGAAGAGGAGAGATCCCGTCTGTAGAGGGAAGATAGACCCTGGTGACTCAGGGAGGAGGATCCAACCGGCTCATCGTGAAGGGCTGGCGTGGACACGGTCCTGCCGTAGAAAGAGGGCACTTGATCACGGACGGGCCCTCCGAATTGTCCACTCTGTAAACTCTCCAGTTGCTGCAACCACCCGTCCATCTGGCCTCCCTCGATGGCGCTCTGGGGACGAGGGGTACGGGAGGTACGGGACACCGCCTCCGCCTTAGACACCAGGCTGTCCCAGTGGGTCTCGTCCCCTGATCTCCTCCAGCCAAGAGTCCTGCGCAGATGAGCAGTTGGTCTTCGGATAGCCATACTTTGGGGCTCAGGTAACCACAAACAGCTCTCAGGTTTCAGTCTGTTCATTATGGCCGTTTACATCAAATATGTATGAGTATCCCCTGGTTACCTTCAGACACGTCAGCAACGTGCTGCCCAGAACCAGTTGTGAAACGACTAGAGAACAGTTTTGTCAACCTGTTGCAGAACTAAAAGTATTAAGAGACATTAATCCCCATTTTAGCATGACTTGGAAGCTTCAGAGTAGCTGAATGAATATGAATAAGCCTTCTTAAGATGATTGAAAATGTCTGAATATGTGATTCAAAAATGTTTACCAGAATGTCTGGCTGATGAAATGAAAATAAAACAAAAAAGTAAAAGTCATGAAAAAAGCGATGGTGTCATCAGAGAGTTCCAGCTTTCCCTTCATCCCTCTCTCTCTCGCTGGCTCACTTGCTTGATCTTGAAATAAGAGAGGTTCTACTGGTGATGTCTCCAGCCAGGCTTCTGTGACTGTGGGGGATGCTTTGACCAAACAAAAGACTTACTGAGCAAGGGGCTGAGGCAGTATAGAGGGAGAAGAGAGAGAGAGAGAGAGAGAGAGTGAGAGAGAGAGAGAGAGAGAGAGAGAGAGAGAGAGAGAGAGAGAAGAGAGAGAGACAGGGAGAGAGAGAGAGAGAAGAGAGAGATAGAGAGAGAAAGAGAGAGAGAGAGAGAGAGAGAGAGAGAGAAAGAGAGAGAGAGATACCTTAACTTTAAAATGTAATTGCAGAGAGAGAGACAGAAAGAGAATAGCAGATTGTTTTAGTCTAAAAGTTGTCTGTATACTTGAGATGTTTGGGTGGTTGTGAAAGAATAATAGAACACTAATGTGCCTTATAAAACTCAGAATTATTGACACAGTGTGTAAATAATAAATACTAGAATTGTACATAGTTTCAGTTCTAAATATTGTGTAAATATTTAATACTCATTTCCTAAGTAAAACAGTTTGCTCGTTTCAAATGTGACATCTCTTGTCATTTCGAATATGTAAATTCAAGCTTTTAGATTAAGATGCCAAGATAGTCTAAGATGTTAGATAACCCTAACCCAAATACACAACATTAGAATACTGAAAACTCACAAACAAAATGATTCATGAAAGAATATTATGCATAACCAGCAGCATAGATCCCGAGCTCACCACTGTTCACCTGAACTGAGTTCACCTCAGTTCACCCCTGAGCTCACCTCAGTAATCAGTAAACCCACAACTCTCCTTTATCCTTTATCCCAAACCCCCAAGATCCTCTTTGTCCAAGATAGAGTTGCTGCTGCTCCTCTGATCTCGTGGTTGGTGGTTGATGAAGCGTTGCTGTCCTTAAGCCTCTATCTTAGGCATGTGATTCCTTGCAAGACTGGCTGACTGCTGCCTCAGTGGCGGCCTGGTTAAGAAACATTGGCCGGGCCGCATGATGTCCCAAAACTTATTTGTAAACCACACAAATTAGAGCATATTGGTCTAGAGGCTATTTTCAGTGTTCCATAATCAGATAACCATTTCTTAACCTCACATTCATTTCCATCATATACACATGAGAGAGAAAAGGTATTAACAAAATTACCCCCTATGATGTAATTGGGGGTAAAAAAAAAAAAAAAAAAAAAAAAAAGAACACATACTGTAGAACATATTGTCAATGGCTGAAAACTAGTTTCTGAAAATCACTGACATCATTGGGGAAATGTGCTGGAGATAATGAATATGTGGTTAATCAAAGACTGGCGTGATTACATTTTCTTCTGATCATTTTCGATTTCAGACCCTGCCACCTCAACATTAAGATGTAAAGCATTCAATTATTGTAAATGATGTGAAATAGGAAGTGAATTGAAAGCCACTATGCCCTCTGCTGGAAATAAATCAAAACATTTTTTAAGCACTCATAGGAAGGATAAATCACATGCAGTGAAAACTGTGGGTTTTAACCTCAGGAGGGAAAGTTGAGTCTCTGAAAAGTTATTAAGGATGTCAGATTGAGTGACATAAATAAACATGAGCAGGTTCATTGGTGTGCATCGGGTGTAGTATCTCTCTGATGTTGCTCAGTGCTCTGAGCTTTGAGGGACAATCCTGCCTCAGATCAACATTAATACACAACTATAAACATCAGAGAGAGAGGGGGAGAGAGGAAAGGAGAGAGAGAGAGAGATAGAGAGAGAGGGAAAGGGAGAGAGAGAGATAGAGAGAGAGGGAAAGGGAGAGAGAGAGAGAGAGAGAGAGAGAGGGGGGGGGGTACTGTTTTCTAAAATTGCATTTTTGCAAGGATAAGGTGTCAATCTGTGTGATAACTCACTCTTTATACTAGGAAATCCAAAAGACACAGAGACAGGATTTTATATATTCCAATTGGTATCTTGTTTTTATAAATAATAATGACAATAATAAAACAATAATCAATAAGACATATTCATTGTGTTTATGGATTGTCATGTGAACTGTATCTGGTAGGCCTATTTGTCATGCATATTTTGCAGAATGTATTTATTACTGTCTGATCTGAATGCCACACCTGAAGAAAGGATATTAAATGATATTATATTATACTCTACTCTATTGTATTATCATCAGGCTTTATGCAGAATAATGCATTTCCACAACGGTCACTGGTATCATCATTTTAGGATGTTAGGATATTTATAGCATAGCATAGAGTACAGCACAGTGTTTTATTTGTAAAGTATAGTATAGTGGATAGTGTACATAGCCTTTATTTATGTAAACCAGCTCTTTTTCCCATTCTTGTTTTTAGTATTTTTTTTCCTAGCACCAGGGGAGCCCCCCCTCCCAAATTTCGTTGTATGGTACCTGTACTATATCAATGACAATAAAGACCATTCATTCATTCATTCATTCATTCATTCAGGACTGGGTTATCTTTTCAATCTGTCCAGTGCAGTGCACTGACGCCTTCACTACACCATGACCAAAAAAGTTTCTGCTGTGTTCAATTTCTACCCCCTTGTGGAGCATCCTGTCAGCGGTGGAAAATGGCTGCTCGATGTCCCTCTCTAGACCAACACTGAAGACAACAAAGTGGAGAGGAAACTAGAGTGTTATCGGGGAACTATTTCAACAAGACACCACCTTTGAAGTTTTCTTGGCAACAATGTCTCGCTGGGTGCCTACAAAAAAGGAAAAGTATGGAGTTGGTAAGTAGGAAAAATAATGCACGCTCTCTCGTTAGCTTGTCCGTGGCTACTTTGCATCCGATTGCACAAGTTTGGGAAGAATGGTGATTATGTATGATACGTCCCGACACTAGACATTCCCACTATCATTTTTCCCACCAGACTTTGATTTGTGACATTTTCCTGGAGTTGTGAGTGCAAAATCTTGGGACTCAATTCCTTGGCAAGTAACAAGTTTGCCAAGTAAGTTTTGCATAAAAGGCAAATGAAGGAATCCCTGCCTTTGTGAGCTGGACTGGGAATTGTCAGAGGCGCGCCTAGTTGCAACAGTGTTTCCTGTGTAGTGTGGGGCCTGCGTTAGACAGCCTTGGGACTTTGTTACTTTGTTACAGGAATTGTTACTGTGTATCAACTGTCCGTGATTGTTGTGGAACAGTTTATAAATACTACGTACCATAAGTTGACAAACAGTGAACTTTGTTTTGTGTTTTGTCCACTAGTGTAATGATTTGTTGTCGTTTCGATAGCGCACCTTCAATGTGCTCAAGCTTTTGTTTCCATTTGATTTGAGCAACAAGGCTCCACACTCTCCCGTGTGTCAATAATGTAACATTGAAGCCTACGGGTTTGGTCATTGTTTGATGTTTTATTCTGAAGCGTTGACAGAAACGTTGACACCACAAACAATGTTGACAAATAGGCCGAGACGTGTGTGTTTTGAATAGAGTACACTAGGGCTAGTAGGTGGGTATTGCCGCCCACTTTTTTGGGACGATACGTTTCTGTTGCTGCAGACATTTCGTGAGGTTAGAACTATAAGGTTCTATCTCCATTTTTGTCAAAATTGAGTTTTTTTACATAATCTGATCCATTAGGTGTTTATTAATGCCTGTGTGGTGTTATTTCTAAAATGTTGACATGTTTGAGTTAGTAATTCATAAAATACAACGGTTCCATCTCACTAAACATAATGGAATGTAAAAACTTTGACGCTCAATATCTCTGAACTACTACTAAACGGAGATAGAACCTTATAATTCTAAGCTCACGATTTATGGATGCATTCTGTTAAATGTTTTTTACGAATTCACTTTCATTGCCAGGTCCAGATAAACCCTCAACTGCATTGCTATGTCATTCCTAAGCAATTACATTCGATTACAATGTAACAGCAATTGAATATCATGTTTTTTTTCCATCAGTTAGGCTACTGCACAGAAATGTTTATTATCACTTTTGGAAAGTAAGTTTCAAACAGCCTAGTATTTGCTTGGAAAACCTTTCTCAGAGATGATCTGTAAACTCTCAGGACGTGATGAGTCATGGGTGAACAGAGAACCAAGCAAGCACCACATCACTGGTACAGAGTATTGGTTAGGAGCATACTTCTATAGTTAGAAGATCTACTGCGGTGGCCCCATGCAGAACTTATGAGCAGTATTTGAGGCCTCTCTCAACATCTACAGGGGTCTATTTCTGTTGCTGCAGAAGTTCTGTGACGATATCTTTTAGGCATATTTTTTGCTACCTGAAGTTCACTTTCTACGGGCCTACTCCTGTGTTGTCTTATTGCTACAGGCTAGGCAGACTTACTGCAGTGTCCAATTTATCTTTTGTCGATTTAGTCTACAGAAGGAACAATACGTTTTGACTAAATGTCCTTTCTACCAGGACTATAATACAATTGATGAGGTTGAAACACTCTGATGTGATACTATGTATGGTCTACATAGTCTGATGTGGATATGTGTAATTTTAATGGACATGAATATCAATCGGGCCTATTGATTTGCAGCTAGACTGGGTGCGGACTAAAGAATAACAGTAGACAATCAGATTTGACTGTCTGGGAATTATCCTATTAACAATGGGTGTCAGCTATTTCAGAAATGAACAAAGGGTGGGTCTGGTGAATGGAACCTTACAGAAAGGCGTAAACATGTACATTTCCCCTCTTAAGTTTCAGATTTGGTCTCAGGTGCATTGAGGAAGTGGAAAAGAGAATGAGACCGTGGGTGGTCATCATTGCAAGTAAAACACTTGTTCCCATAGAGCATGCAGAAGGACTGATACTACAAACAGAATTCTTAGTTCCCTTTACTGGGATGAGGGTTAGGGTTAGGGTTAGGGTTAGTTCCCATCACCATAAAAGAGTCCCTTGTTGCTTGAGGTAACCAAGCTTCAAAAGTTCATTGCTATACGATAAGTATCTAACGTGTAGGCATTCCATATGTTTTATTTTTGCTCCTGTTAGACATAATTTATGTTTAGTACCATATGTTTATGTGCAAGCAAAGCCTCTGATGACAGGAACATGACGCTCACATTAGGTGACACAACAACAAACGTCATTTCTGATTTGGCCTAGTTCATTCCTCTTTTCACTCCAGTTTGATTTATCTTCCAACACCATATGTATCAGGGTACGTCAGGGACGAATCAACGTGGGAAGGCTTTACTGGATTTCTCTCTTTTTTTTCCGCCCCTGGTATTTTCATTGTCATTGCAGTGGTAAAAGTTAACATTGGCTCTCTCCCAAGATGAAAACATGAAGTGGAAACCTGGTCCGGTGGTTGATAATGGGTTGGTTCCGCTTGGTTTCTCTCCCGGGCCCGGTATTTCAACATGTTTAATCTGGATCAGAATGATCTGGATTCTGTAATCCCCCTTTTTGCTATCTAGGATCAGATCGTTTTTGGCTGATTTTAAGCTGGCATTTTGAAACATTATCTGCATGTTACTTGTAAGTAAATACTTGATCTCTTGTAAATACTTGATCTGCATAAGTCATAACATAACACATTGACAAAATTCAACATCTCACTGGATAACTCACATTACATGAACTACTATTACTAACCTGCATTTAAGATGTGTATTATTTTTCCCAACCTCTCTACCTTATTTTATTGTTTATAGTGACTTTCACCTTCAAAATCCATCCTGAATCCACTCTTTCAGTGGGATCAAGATAAACCTGATTTCAGCTTCAAAACGATCCTAATCACTACCTTTTGAGTTTGAAATATGCGAAAACAACATTCAATCTTGATTAAAGGTCAGAATGGATTACCAAATCCGAATCCGTGTCCGTATGATCAGAATCCTATCTTTCCGTCTTTGAATTATGTATTCTACGATGTAATCCAATTGCCGGATCAGATACGTTTTGAAATACTGGGCCCAGGTGAGAAATGCCAATGGGCATGACTGTGTGGGAAAAGAAACCTCTTTGATAACATCTTTTAACTTCTCTCGTCTGGAACTCCCATCACAGCATCCTCTAACATGCACATCTCCTCACAACAGGCCGTCAGGGAGTGAAACTCTGAGACAGTGGTGCTGTTCTCCTACCGTCTCAGGACGATTGGTGATTACCTTGAGGCTACAGGCTGAACTTCCTTATTACTCTGTCTTGAATTCCTCAGAAATGTTCCGAATACTTCTCGTGCTCAATGCTGCTTATTCCCCCTTCAGCCAACCCTTGGGTCAACTGAGGAGCAACGTATTGATGAACTTGTTCAAAGTGAAGGGTGCAATTATTAACCATGTGTATGTGTACCGTACGCATAGTCATGTCAATGCCTTGAAAGCTCAATCAATCACAATGATGTGTGGTATGTCTGTAATCTGTCTGCATGTTGTTACACAGAAGGTTATTGCTTTGTCATTGCGCAGTAATGGAGTTGCGTGCGTTATTACACTCGTTACTACAAGTACAATATGGACTATTCCACCTGTGTCATGTGTGTAACGACATGTTGAAGTCATTGTTATTATGATGCAGGAGGATTTTGGTCCTGACCTACGTTCAACCAGACATAAAGCCACGTGAATTAATCAAATGGCGGGAGGGATGTTCCAATCAATGACTCGACCCTGAGTTAATGCCGTTACACCGCTGCCTTTGTTGTTATAGGCCAGAAATCCCAGGATAAATCAGAGGGAACTGCAGGGAATTTACAGTGGAGGTTCCTCACAAGGCAACTCCGATATTGGATTCCTCTGTGCCGTGGGGAAGCATTGTTTTTCAGACGTTTCTCAGTCGTGTGACGAATTAATTTCGACGCCCTTTTTGATGATCGTTTCAAGTGGTGTGTTGTTGTAAAACTGTGCGGCAACTCCTTGAAGAGAGCAGCGTCTGAGAGCTGTGAGTGTAGAAAGCAGGCATAGGATGAAAAGAGAACGCTGAGCTACAGTGATATTCTCTGGTTGTATATGTCTGTTTTCTGTTGAGACCTGAAGTAGAAACATAACCCCCAGAACATGTGTATTCGTGGAGATCTGCTTTGCGTCTCAGGAAAACCCCTCGATAATTCAGCACAATGTCAGATCAATTTATAGTGGAGCAATCGGATGATATTGGAACAAGTACTGCACTTTCCGTGAAACTGAAGATTTCTCTATGGTTGTGACTCTGTGAGGAGCCAATATTTTTGTTTATTGAAGTGCGGCCTTGGCTACCTTCCCATCAGTTTTAGCTCTGCCAGGTAAGGAAATGCCATATCCTCTACACATAGTTGAGCCTCAGTTCCAGTCAGGAAGATCACACTGTTTCCCTGACACACACACACACACACACACACACACACACACACACACACACACACACACACACACACACACACACAGGTGCGTTATCTTAAGTGTGGCTATGATTAGAATTAAGCAGGGCGACCCTGGGTATTGTCTCAAACAATGTGGAAGGAAGGCCTAAACCTGATGCTGCACATTCTCCATGGCACACTGAAGCTGTGGACGACACGTTGGGAGGGTCGGATAGTAACGATCTCCTGCCACCGCAGCAGCACAACAATTTATGATGCCCCCCACCCAACGCTGGAGTAAAACCTCCCACCCACAAATGTGGCTTTTCAGCAGTCCCCAAGCTAACAAATATGGCAGCAATTAAAACTCTGTCTCGTTTACATTGACTTATTTCCCCCCCCCCCCCCTCCCATGTGTTTCATGTTCTCAGATTTCGGTGAAGATAACAGATGACACGGTGAACCTCAGCAATTAAATGAGACAATTCTTTTTTCTTTTTTTAGCAGTCTGGATAGTTTATGTGTAGCAGCAGTTGTGTCAGGCAATTAACTCAGTCCATAAATGTTTGAATGTCTGTTGTCTAATTAACACACAATCAAAGCTTCATGGTGGAGTGTCGCTATTCAGAATGTCGTTTTTGTGTCTCTGTAATTGATCTGACAGAAACAGTGGCATTTCACCTCAAAGAGAGAAATATATAGGCCTAACAGCAGCTAGATCTACATAGCCCCTGTGCCATAATGAGTCATTTGCGATTAATATGCACATTCTTGTAACAATGAGAGAAAAAAACGATCTAAGAAAATAGCTGAACTGACAAAATAATGCTTTTATTGGAGGGAAGGAAGAAAGGGGGGTAGGGAAGAAAGGATGCTGAGAGCACTAGATAAATAATAAAAGAATATGTCAAGAGGGTAGAGAACATGTCAAGGGGGTAAAAATAGTGTTTTAATCAGCGCTAGGCGGCCTGTTACAGCCAGGTACGTCGTGGGGTTTTATGCTGCTGCTGCGCTCAGCGCCTGGCTTCAGAATAAACAGCTTCACCACAGAATGTGCTGCTCGGCCTCTCGGGGAGACGTGTCCCCTAGCCTGTTGTCACAGTGCTTTAGGCCTACACGTTTATTTAAAGAACGACACATCCTTCCTCCGGGGGTGATAGTACACCTGAATGTCCATGTATGTTTAGAACTCCGCGAATTACAGTTAACCGACATGAGGCACAAGATTTGCATTTCTTCGGATAGATTATTATGCACATCAACGGCTATTTGGCTTGTACAATTCAAGCTATGATACGCTGCATACTGTATCAATTTTTTTTCGATGTGATTGTGACCATCTGTGGCCTTGACCCGTTAGACGTTTTCCCACTTGATGTAACGGTGCAATGCAGACCACATGACTGTTGTGTTGGGTCACAACCTACTGTTGTTGCAAAACACAAATAGATCTCCTTTCTTTCTCTCACCCGAGTCCAATTATGAGACGAAAGGTTTCTGGACACACAACCGCATTCTAAGCTTGCCTTTGTGTGAGGTCTGTTTAGACCAACCGCTCTGATGCAAGGCTACAGTACGTGAAGTCAAAGTGAAAGCAAAGTCAAAGTCAAAGTCTTCATGCACCTTTGCTTTGGCTTTGCATCTGCACGGTTCTGGAGTGAAGCTCTTTCTGTTATTACACATGTGGAATTAGGACTGTAATAATAATAACTGTTACCGTAATTGTTCACTGTTAATAACAACTGTTCAACTACATATACCATGTAACTACTGAGTACTGTGTCCATAGACATAAATACAGTATCGGGGCCAACCTAATGTAAAGTTTCCTTTATTTTGAACTTTATTTATAGCCAAACCCCGCCCCCGCCATCTCCTCCATATCATTCTCTCGACGAATTCAATTATGTCTGACTTATGGGCTTTCCTCTCTTGCATTGTAATCCAGTAAACAGTAGCCTATAGCTCCTGGTGGCTTGCTGTGTGAAAGCTCATAATACAAACGACAGATGCTTGATTTAATCAGCGCTAAAGCGATTCCATGCTGCTATTAGGCCCATTCCTCCACTGGCTCCCCACTGACTGAAAGTTAGCGCTTCTCTCCTGTTGGCTAGCTGGCTCACCGAAGTGTCAGCCTGTCAGTGGAAGACAGGGAAAACACTTAACTGACCATGACAAGTGGCTTTGGATTACATGTGCCCTATGGGGAGTGGGTCTGCCTTAAATAATATACTAATAGCTTTTGAATATGAAACTTGGTCCGAGGAGCAGTGTGTAAGTCTCTGCCTAACTGACAACTGCTTTGTTGTGAGACTTCACCCCACCACTGTGTGTGTGTGTGTGTGTGTGTGTGTGTGTGTGTGTGTGTGTGTGTGTGTGTGTGTATGGAGACATGCCATGATCAGTGACAGATAGCTCACGGGAAATAGGGCATGTGTGGTTTAGCAGCTAGTTGCGTGTCAAGGGGAGAGGGACAAGCATCATGTCTGGCCCTCACACACTACCACTCTACCCCCCCCACCCCCACCCCCCTTCCTGGGTGCAGACCTCAAGAGTCCCATCGATCTGCTATGCCTGTCTCTATTGTCTGACTGAGGCCTGCTGGGACACTCTCACCACTGGACAGATGGCAGAGTTAAGCAGAGTCCATGTCAATATGAGACCAACATTACACACACACACACACACACACACACACACACACTCACACACAGTTTTGCGATATGAACCGATACGACCTGTATGGATTGTATCGTATTATTCGGTGGGTCACGATTAGAAGGAATAATGAATTAGAAGGTATTTGGACGTTTTTATCCTGTTATCACTGAAACGTAAGGGTGAACCCCACCACTCCCACTGACGGAGGACTAGCTGAGATCAGGCTGTGGCTGTGTTGACTGAGCCCCCAGTGTGGTGGGCCGGTCGTCGGCTATTACAGAGGCAGTCAGCCGGAGCGGGGCGGGGGGGGTGGGGGGGGCACAGAGCAGCTGAGCTGACGTACAGCGGTCCTGCCAGCCCAGCACGGGGGGGGGGGGGGCTGACACGGGGAGACCCGTGTGTTCCTCAGGGTGAAGCCTAGGCCAGAGGAAAAGCTTCCTGGGAAACTCCCCACTCCCCCCTTCCCCCCTCCCCCTTCCCGCTTAATGAGTAGCGGTACATGAAACGAAGTCCCGCTCCAGTCTGCTCACCAGCATGACTGAGCGTTTTAATCTGGTTCCTTCTGCATTTTTCATTTTTTTTAATCATGCATCCACATGCTTGGCTTTTCCTCTATTGTATGAGGGAAGAAAAAAAAACACTACACTCCCTTACAAACGGTGGAAATGTCACAGTCAGAGAATGAAGTCCCTATCAAAACCAGTTGACAGACCTGAATGTCACGTCTCGGGGGTTCTTCAGTAACGCAAGACTCCCTATTTAGTCTCGCATTAGTCACCTTTAAAGCAGGCCTGAGAGTGGCTGGTGTTTGGACCCGGTAAGCGAGGTGGCTGTCATAGCTGTCTGCGGCAGGGGGCTGTGGTTGGCATGTGCAGGGGGGAGGGGAGGGGAGGGGAGGGGGGGAGACAGCCATTCAGTTGTGCTGCCTGCCTGGCGTTTGATGAAATGGCCTTTTGTGTGTGTTTGTGTGTGTGTGTTTGTGTGTGTGTGTGTGTGTGTGTGTGTGTGTGTGTGTGTGTGTGTGTTTGTGTGTGTTTGTGAGTGTGTGTGTGTGTGTGTGTGTGTGTGTTTGTGTGTGTCTAAATATTTGATAAATAAGAGCAGAGAGCAGACTGCGCAGTGCAGTGCTAGGGAAGTGTTGGGTGATTTACAGTGACTGACAGCTCTGTTGTGGTGATGATCTTTTGGGACTCAAATTAATTCATCTCCAAAGCTGGAGCTGACACCTCTGTCTCTTTTGTTTCAGGGGAGGAAGAGTTGACGTGGGGTGTGTTAATTCTTTTGATATGGTCTCACAAGATATATACACTCTCCGAACACTTTATTAGGAACACCTGTACTGTACACCTTCCAAGCTGGTGGAGGTGGTGTAATGGTTTATGGGGAATGTTTTCTTGGCACACCTACCTTGGCCCCGCTAATACCAATCAATCATCGCTTGAATGCCACAGCCTATTCAGGGTTTTTCCTGGCTCAAAATAAGGCTTAGGTGGTTGAAGTGTAGGTAAAGATTCTTATTTTTTTATGCACAATTTTTTTCTTCTTCTGAGCCTGCAAACCCGGTGCTTGTTCTTATAGTCGTTGTGCTGACATTATTGAGATGTCGTATAAAAACAGTTACTGTTTACTCAACGTTATTTTCTGACCTTTGTAATGATGCAGTATTGCGTGCCCTGACTAGCCAGGCTATTTCCCCCTCATAGTAACCCAGGATTTATTCAATTCAACTCAAAGAGTTTAGTTTTTTTTGGTTGGTGGTGTGAGCTTTCCACCCCCCCCCCCCCCCTCACAGTTACTCTGAGGGGAAATAAATAAATTGCATGAATCTTTAGCTAAGGCTAGCTACCAGCTACAAGCCTGCTTAAATGAGTCTGAAGTAACCAGTGCGCTCCCAACTACGGTTCAGGGCCAATTAGCTGGAAAGGTAACATGTCCCATAAGTGGCTCTACACAGTGATCGCTTGGCTCACCCGCTTATGCAGTCGACGCCGTCTTCCACGGGTATTGCGTATATAACGATAGTCTAGAAGCACCTGCTGCTGGGATGACTGGATTGCAGCAATAAATGCATGGACAATTATTATTATTAATTTTTTTAAACATGTTTTTTGAGGGCATTTCTGCTTTATTGGGATAGAGACAGTAGAGATCGACAGGAAGGATGGATGAAAGAGAGAGAAGAGGGATGACACGCAGGACAGGTCAATGGCTGGAATCGAACCAAGGACCCTGTGATTACATGGCATGTGCCTTAGTGAGCTTTGCCACCCATGCGCCCCATGGACAATTTTCTTTACAGTTTTTACATTTTCTTATGCAATTTCTCTGGGCCTTTTCAATGCAGGAAAAACCCTGCTATTTGAGTATTGTTGCTGACCATGTGCATCCCTTCATGGCCACAATGTGTCCATCTTCTAATGACTACTTCCAGCATGATAGCGCACCATGGCACAAAGCAAAGGTCTTCTCAAACTGGTTTCATGACCATGACAATGAGTTCAGTGTTCTTCAGTGGCTTTCCCAGTCACCGGATCTGAATCCAATAGTAACACGGGAGATTCACAGCTTGAAAGTGCACCTGAAAAATCAACCATGTCATCATGGACCAGAATCTCAAAGGAATGTTTCCAACATCTTGTGGAATCAATGCCATGAAGATTTGAGCCTGTTTTGAGAGCAAAGGGAGGCCATCCCCAGTAGTGTTCCTAATAAAGTGTTCAGTGAGTGTATATTCTGAGTCTTTTTCTATCCCGCAAGAGAAGTGCGGTCATTGACATATTAAACAGTGAAAATATTTGCCTCCACGAGTCACTAGGGATGGACGGTTTTTCGGTTAAACCGAAAACCGGGGTTTCTAAAAATAGAAACGGTTTTTTATCAAAACTTATTTAGAAGAATAAAATAGAATAAGAATAAAACTGGAACATGTCACATGTTTGTCGTGTGTGAAAATAACAATGATACAGTCTGAATCTGCCGCGCAATGAGTGAGAGGTTTGGTCAGTTGTGAAGAATAACTGAGGATTAATATCTAATTGGGATTATATTTAAGGGTAACGAATCACTCTATGGGAAAGATAGTTGCCTTCAGTTATTGGTAGATAGGAAAGTTTTTTTTACAATTACTCGCTTACATTTAATAAGATCATTTTCGCTGCTCTCTGTAAAGCACATTGGGTCACTTTTGTGAGAAATGCGCTATAGAAATAAAATGTGATTTGATTTGATATCAATCAATCAATCAAACTTTATTTATGTTCTATAGCACAAATCATGCATTGAATGTAACTCCAAGTGCAGTATTTACTAAACCACAATATAATAAAACAAGAGCTATACGGATCAAGAGTGTTTGTGCACAGCGCCACTGTGTGTGAAGGCGCTACTGAAAGTGATGACAGAACGCATGTCTCAGAAGATACGCGGTCACTTAGTGACGCAAAGGTAGTTCTGTATTTATCTCTATCTGTATTAGTACATTTATTTTGAAAGCTCTATTTTGACAGCTCTACCATGGGCACTTTTATTTTGATGGGGCATTCTTTGTTGATTGACTTACGACAGTTCAGGACGAGTCAGTCTCGCGGCATGTGGTTTTTATGAAAAGCTTTAAGTATGTTCACTGCATAATTCTAAGTCTAATATTTCAGTGATTATTGAGCAGTATTCAAATATTTAAATACATTGAGCAGCAGCTGAAACTTTGTCTAAGAACCAAGATATTGAGAAAGCAGTTCATTCAATGAAGACGCTGTTCCAAGAGATGATCTTCCGTGGATCAGCGGAGCTGGTGTGTTAAGTGTTCATGTGTTTTCATGTATGGTGTAGCTTACAAAAGTCTGTCTTTCCACTTATATTTGTGAAACTAAGTAGCCTAAATGTGTTGCGACTGTGCTTACGGTGTTTTAATGGTGTTCGACATGAGTGTATTGTAGCAGTAGGGCTCAATTATTTGAAATTGTCGCTCTTTTTTTATTTTATTTATTTATTTATTTATTTATTTATTTTTTTAATGTATTTTTCGGTTAACCGGAAAACCGCGGTTTTAGTCTTTGACGGTTTTTCGGTTTCAATAATTGGAAACCGTCCATCCCTACGAGTCACGCAGTGGCTGTTGAGGAGATGCAGGCGGCCAATGTTGGCAAGCTCATTGGAAGTGTGCCTTAGTTGAGTGAATCTGTAAAATGGCCACAAAACTGTTTACAGCACTTCAAGGGAAACACTGGTTTCACCCATTTTCCATCAAGAGAGAAGGTCAGATTGAACTCTTCTGTTATTAACGTCACACATCTACTTGAATAACTTGTCAAACTATAAGCACCTGTGTTTGAACTGCCACATGTCCAAAGCCTGGGATACTGAAGGAGGTGGCCATAAATAAAGCTAGGTTTAAATGCTGGTAAGTTATCCCCAATGTGTCCACCAAGACTGTGAAAGCTCTTCAAAAGCAATTATGAAGCCAGATTAATGGACGGCTACGGCTAATTTACCCCCCTGGATTTACTATCTTACACTGAATTGGAAATAAATGGTGTTAAGTATAAGTATGCACGAATCATGACTCCCCACTCTGTTATCATCGGGGTATTGTAACAGAAGAGATCAATAAGCCTCGAGTGCCTTCGCGGACCAAATCAGTGACCCACTTCAAACACTTTGGCTACCAGGTGTTGAGTTATAACTCTACACCAACTCATTTACACTCATTTACTCTGCAGCCCTTGGAATCACGACAGTCAGTCTGTCTACACACGCACGCACGCACACACACACACACACACACACACACACACACACACACGCAGTGTCGTCACCCACTACAAACAGGAACATTATGCACCAAGTCCAAGGCCCCAGTGGTCTCATTAGACATGTGCATTTTGATAGGCCACCAAGATATTGTCGTCGATAAATGAAATGAACCCTTGCTCTCTCAAATTACCCCGCTGTCACTCATCCTAGCATTTGCAGTATATTTTTCGAATACTTTTTTTTAGAAATAAAAGAAACGTCCAATTAAAGAGAATGGAGTGTGTCCTTGGAAGTTCATCCCGGGGTCTTAGGATCCTAAAGGCAAACGGATTATTGGATTTGTTCTGCCGTGGGGTCACTTTAGTCGCCCACTGTCTATTCTCCAGTGACAGAGAGGTTCTTCTGGGCATTTAGCAGTGCAATGGAATATTCAGGAGGTTAATTACTTCCATCCATCTCATCTCTGTTTAAAAAACTTTTCCTGGAGATTTGCATAAACGTCTAGAAAGCTCTGTGTGTTTTTGCCCTAGCTTTAGCCTAGATTCCAGGTGAAAAAATACTTTGCCGGTTCCTTTGCATTAGTTCTCTCCGATGTTCCTGTTCTGTTTGCGGTGCGGCTATTGCCTTTGTTATCCTCCTTGAGAAATCCCCTCTTAGAATATGAATGTAGACGGGCCTTGCTGCTCCTCTGTCTCAGAAGACTGTCGGCAACACACCCGTACGCCGGCGTTAACATCAGAGGTAGCTACAGGAGCAGGCGCCGAGGCTTACATCATAAACTTGCGACCTTCTCCCTGTCTGACAGACGTGGAGCTGATCCCACAAGCTGCGCTCTCCTCATTTCATTATCGCTTTGACTTCTGCTTCGGCTGAAGGTTGATTGCCTCAAATGCTGTGCCTGCCTATGCCAAAATCCATAGTGTGAAGGCTCGGCCTTTCTGTGTAATAATCTCATCCTGCGGTTTTGTTGTACTTGGCTGCTGGCTCAAATAGGCCCTCGCTGAACTTTGTGGCAGAAAGTGTCTTCAAATGGAGTTTCAAGTAAAACTTGCCGAGGCAATTAAAGTAACACTGCAACTATTTAAACACGATTATCCCCTCATTAACATTCCTATCACGAAGATGTGTTTCAGCCTGCTAATTAATAGGATACACCTTGCTCTGCCAAAAGGCTAATCTTTGTGGATTCAGCCGAGGTTTACTCATAGTTGTCTGTGCAGTGGTGTGGAAGGTGCTGTATAATTCCTGGGGACCTTTTGACCCAACCAACACTGGTTGTCTGAACTCTAAATTCAAAGACAAGACATTCAGACAAAATCAAAGTAAATGCTCGGGAACTGTAACACCAAGGATTTCGGATACCCTTGTCCCAGAGACGATAATTAGTAAATCTATGTTTGGAGTTTGTAAACAAGCTAATTAATGGTGAGATTTCCCTCCTCTTCTTCCTCATCCACAATGACTTGCCCACCTCCTCGAATCGTTCCAATGTTTTCATTAAGTCTTCCAGGTATATTGGTGAAGAAGTCTGCTTGCAAATGAGCTGCATTTAGACAGGATTTCAGAAGCATTTATGCCTCATCAGAGAACACTCACTCTGTGCGGTAGGTACAGTACAAGCTCTCCATTACTTTCCTGGCACAATATCTGCCACATTCACAACACTAAGGCATTACTGGGAGAAAAGCTCTCTATGTTGCCATCCCTGTTGTTTGCAGAAGGAGGTTCAATTAAGAAAATGAGTCCTCTAACCTCTGCAGTAGCAGAAGAATCTGATTGATTGGACCCACAGTATGTCTGAACTCCGGGCTGGCATTTTAACTCGGTCTCAGTGTTGGTGTAAGTCCTGCCAAGTGGCATTAACAAGGCTGGCATCTATGCATGTTAGCACTTAGAGACTTCTGCACCTGCTCCTCCTCTCACCTTCTCACTTCCCCGTTCTCCTCAGTCCCACCCCCTCCCTTAAGCTACGCTTCAGTGCATTAGCATCCTGGAAGACTTGGTTATTTTCATCTATCACACGACATCTCTGGCACAGGACTCTCCCAGCTTCCTGCCATGACGAAACACGTTTTCCTTCTGAGAAGAATCGTAAAATAAAATGTCTTCCTATTGTATCCGAGCAGAGTGCCTTGCCTTGGCAGTATCTCTTGTTTCTCTTTACCGAGGCATAAAACTGGCCTGACTAGTTGTTTTCCCCTTCAGATGTCGGCTTAATTTCAGGTTAATTGCTGGTTCACACTATCTCTGCTCTCTCCCTGTCCAGATAAACCCACTGGGCAGAAGTGTGTAATTGATTTAAGAGGAACCCAGGCGATTCTGTTGGTCCTTCAAGGTGTGGAGCTCTTGTCTGTGCTCTGCTCCTAATGAAAGTAATCCGGCTTCCATCTGAATGCCTAAACCCTGGCATTAGGACCCATTAGAGAAGAACTTGAAAATAATTATCAGATTTTATCTACCTTCCCGGAAGGTTCCCCCTCCCCTCCACAAGCTGTGTTTGGGTATTCGCTGATTGTATTGTCTCAGTGTGTATGCAATGGCTGATCTATCTGGCAGTATCTGCTGAGCAGCACACCTAAATAAATATATCTATCTATCTATAACTTGTTGGAATGGCCCAGTCAATCACCTGACTTAAACCCAATTGAACATTTGTGGAAGCATCTGAAGATCCAGATTCACAAGAGGGCCCCCTGCAATCTTCAAGATTTAAAGACAATCTGTGTAGAGGAATGGGCCAAAATCACACCTGAATACTGCGGGCGATTAGTTACTTCATAGTTACAGAAAGCGCCTTGAAGCTGTCATTACAAACAAAGGCTTCTCCACTAAGTATTGAATTCATTTCAGTTAGTGTGCTCAATACTTTTTTCCTGTTTCATTCCACATCACTTTATTTACATATGGATTTTAATGTTTAGTTTAGTTTAATGTTTTTTTGGTCTGGATTGTTTGAGTTAATACCAACGTCTGGTGCAAATTTCACTTGAATAGGCTCATTGGAAATACATTTACTGGACAAAATGTTGATGTGTTCAATACTTATTTCCCCCACTGTATAGTACATACTCCTAGTCTGTCCTTGCCTTCAGTAATGTAGGAATATGCCAGTTAGTTACAGTCAGATGTAACATAAAACATAACATAAACATCTCAGTAACACTTCAAGATCCAGTATCTAACATTCAAGCTTTCTAAAAGCTTGGTAATGGTTGTAATGACTATGTTTAACCGGCAGCGATCCCTGATCTAAATATTTAATTTACGTATCCGGAAAAATCACTTTCTAAAAGGGAGTGTCCTACCTGGCAACTCAGTTTGCATATAAACATGCTGTTACTGCCAGGGGTGAATCAGCATGGGCTGCATGACGCAGGTTTGTTTACCCTCATGAAGAGAGCGGAACTTACCACTTTGATAGAGTTTGTCTTGGGCAGGAGGGCTGGAATAAAGCATGACTGGACATGACAGCGGTTGGCAACTCTAATGTTTGCTTTTCACAGTGCAGTGTATTTCTATTTTGTGAAATGAAATATACTGTCTCTATTTCCACTGCCGTTGACAATCGCTATTCCAGCCCAGTCGACTTCAGCTCTGTGTAGCATAGTACATGTTGTTGTCTGTTTTGTTTTTGTGTGAGGGCGAGCGTTAGAGAGAGAGACAGGGTTATTTGAGGTGCATCGCAGGCAGCCTTTTACTGCAGCAGAAGGCCTGAGCCAGTCCCCTACCCCCCCCCCCATCCCTCCCCAGGGTGCTGTTACCCTCGTTATCCTAACAGCACATGGCAGGTCCCTGAAGGATACCTGTCAACTTCACACAACGCCTCACTGCTGCCAACCCTCACCAGTGTGTCTGTCTGCTGTCTGTCTGCTGTCTATCTGTCTGTCTGTTAGTAAGGGGGGGGGGGGAGTATTCAGCTCACACTTCTGGATGTGCAGTAAGATAATGACTCGAGGAAAAGTCCCTGTTCTAAAGTCTAGTCTACTACATGATGTACCTGTAACCTGGCCCTTAGAGAGGACTCTGACCCTGTACACTCCTCCGCTCTGATTTTACTTCCAATACTGGGTGTCTCAGACACACACACACACACACACACACACACACACGCGCGCGCGCACACACACGCATACACACACACACGCGCGCACATGCGCACATACACACACACACACACACACACACACACACACACACACTCGCACACACACACGCACGCACACAGCACGCTGATGCACCTTGACAGTACAGTCATTAGATCACTCGGAATCCAAGTGTTTCATTTCTCTTTCTATCCAATCCAGTCCTCTCGGGATGAGGTCCTGCTGTAATAAACCGGGGTGGACCTCCGCACCTCTCAGACCCAGCGGAGAGCTGGTTGGAGCAGGTAGTGGTCTCTCTTCAATCCCCCCGCCTAGAAGAGACCACTCTCCCTGCCCCGCCCTGTGCGTGTTTATGAAACTTTTTTTTTTCTTCCATCGCTTAAGCACTACGTTAAACATATTCTCACTGAGTCAGTTATTACCCTCAACCTCGCTTGGTCTCTCTCTCTCTCTATCTCTCTCCCTTGTCTGATTGTGCTTCCTACTCTCTATTAGGTGAGCAGACTCTACCAGATCAGTCAGAGTGCCCAGGCTCATGACAGGGCAGAGCAGGGGAGGAGAGGGGAGGGCAGAGCAGAGCAGAGCAGGGGAGGGGAGGGGAGGGGAGGCCAGTGGAGGGGAGGGGAGGGGAGGGGAGGGCAGAGCAGGGGAGGGCAGAGCAGGGGAGGACAGGGGAGGGCAGAGCAGGGGAGGGCAGAGCAGGGGAGGACAGGGGAGGGCAGAGCAGGGGAGGGGAGGCCAGGGGAGGGGAGGGCAGGGGAGGGCAGTGTAGGGGAGGGGAGGGCAGAGCAGGGGAGGGCAGAGCAGGGGAGGGGAGGCCAGGGGAGGACAGGGGAGGACAGGGGAGGGGAGGGCAGAGCAGAGCAGGGGAGGGGAGGGCAGACTTGGCTCCCACTGGCTGCCTGCCTACTGCAGTCTCTCTGTCTCCGTCTCCATCCGCTCCTCAATGGGCTTCTTTCACCCACAGACCCAGAGGCCCGCTGTGACTGAACCCCCCCCACCCCTCCCAGTCCTCCACTGTGACTGAACCCACCCATCCCAGGAAGAGGCTGCTCGGTTCCCTCTCCTCCTCCTCCTCCTCCTCTCTGCCTCTCTCTCTCTCCCTTTCTACATCGTTTTCTCTCTCCATCTTTCTCTATCTTTCCGCCCCCACCCCTCTCTCTCTCCCTCTCTCCCTCTCTCTCTCTTTCCCGCCCTCCTTCGTCTCTCACGACTCCCCCTTCCCTCCACCCCCTCCCAGTCCACCTACACCCCCCCCCCCCCACACACACACACACGTCTTGGGGGTGTAATAATACGTTGTGCCCAGCATGGCTTAGTGAACACGATTAGTGAGCAAAGAGTGTTGCATTACAATCAGGCCAGTGTTTAGTCAGGGCCTGTGTAATGGTGAGACGGCTGTAAGCGCAGGGCTAAGTGGATGGGTAAATAATCTGGCTGCTCGCTCGTGGTCCCACTGAAGATAAGGCTTCCATATCCTCCCGCCGTTACATATGGTAATGAGCCTACTATTTCCTCATTTCCAGGAAAAATCATTTGCATTCTCACACCCGTGGGAGAGCGGGGCCTCCCTTTCCTCCTTGATGTTTATTGCATAATTGACATCCATATTCGCGTGGGTGTTCAAATGTGCATTGATAAATAGCTAAACAGTTGTCAGTCAACCCCCCCACCCCCCCTCCCCAACGAGGGTTGTCATTTTCGCACGCTAGCCCCCGCATGAGGTTTTCTATGCCCATGTGTTGTAATCGCACCGATTGCTGAAACGAGTTTAGTTTTTTTACAATGGCCACGTCGTCTCCCGTTCCTAATTTGGAGTCAGTCCACTCGTGTAGGGAGTGATGAGGATGATGAGGATGAGGGCAGATGATGAAAAAAAAGAAGAAAAAAAAGAAAGCAACGCTTTCACCCACATCTCTCCAATCACACAGTGTTTGTTTATAGGCTCCTGTCTTTCAGCACCTGCTCGTTGGGTAATGAGCAGCATCAGCACTGTGACCCAGTTGCAAACACAAACACAAGCACCGCAGCAGGGTGGGGTGAGGGTGGG
>NC_137681.1:9674125-9676625 GCF_963989245.1 Nansenia antarctica | reverse complement strand
AGTTGCTTGATATTATTCGGGGGAAAAAAACCACGATTGACATGATGGCTGCGTTGCCGGAGGGCACACTGGGCTCAACGTAATAAAGGGACCAAGTAATTTGATTGGACAAGAGGCATTCCATGATCAGCCCTCACAAAAAATGCCTCCTAGTGGCCGTGGCGGCCATTTTCCTTTCCGCCATAGCCGAATTTAGTATTTTGCTTCATATCTCCTGAACCAAACATGATAACACCGAACAGATGATGTCCACCCCTATGTTTTGAAGGTCAAGGATTACAATGATACCATATACAACATCATAAAGTGTTCAGGTGGACATGGCGGCCATTCTCCTTTCCGCCATAGCCGAATTATGTATTTCGCTTCATATCTGCTAAGTTTTCTAAAGTTTTTTTTTTCTTTTTTCTTAAACCACTTCCAACAACCTTCAAACAATCTTCCAGCCAGTGGGTGAGCTGTAATGGCAATGTTTTAACTGCCTCCTGTCAGTAGTGGGGCTGCTAAATGCATTATTATAGGAAATTCATTGACAAGTGGATAAAAGGTCTTGGCTTTTGTCAACAATGGGGAAAAGAGGACCTTTGTTCTGTCAGGCCAGAAGGAGAAAAGCTTTTGTTTGTTTCATAGGTAGGGTGAGCTCAAACATAACCTGGAAACGTGGGGTGGCTAAATGCATTTTTATAGGAAATTTGTTGACAAGTGGATAAAATAAAAATTGGTACAAATGCTCTCCGGCCCTGAAGTCAGCCACTTAGTCACACAGTATGAGGCAGCATTTGCAGCTAAAGAGATAATTGAACATGCCAGCCACCATGAACAGACTCCGCGAGCTCAAAAAGTGTTCCTTGAGAGTCAATAAACTCTCAATAAACGATTTTTTACCTTATCTGCTACACTAATCTGTATGTTTACTGATAGGAAGGATGGCAGAGAGGAGGAGGGGAGAGAAACCTATAGCCCCTTTAATGGAAACGCGCATGATTCACATTTTCTTATCTCAGTTTTTGCAAACTTTCAAAAGAATAAAATGATTGTGTGACTAAACATGCTATTATGAATGATGGACTATATAACCATTCTGGTATGATGGTCTACTCTATGATGGTCTACTCTGGTAAGTTTACAGTGTTCACCAGAGAGGCACTTTCTCTCACTTCCCCCTCCTTGAGAGAGTTTAATGAACGACACAATCACACCAATTAAGATTATTTACATAATGACATAACGCATAACGGAATGCAAACTGCATTTGTGGAAAGATTCAGCGAGTTCAGAAAGGAACAAACTACACTATGCTTCCCTGTCACACCACTGGACACTGACCCCTCCCGGTTGATCATGTCCGGTTTCACAGCAGTAGGTCAACCCCACTTTGAAATTGAACCGGCCGACAAAGTGTCCAAGTTCAAAAGCCTGACAGCCGAGCTTGAATATGTCGCCCATCAGGAGGCCAATCTCGGTCAAAACCACAAATGGAGTGGCCGGGGGTGGTCCCGTGGTCCAGCACCGCGGTCTGCAGTGCACACATATGCCCATGTCGGCATGGGTTCGAATCCAGCCCATGCCCTGCTGACCTGCCCTCTCTCCCTTCTTCTCCTTGCTTTCCTGTCTGTCTTCACTGTATCTGTCCAATAAAATAAAACATATGAGTGGGACTGCCCCAAAACAACAACAACAAAAACACAACTAGAGCGATATTAAAAACCTCCTAAACCCAACAAACTTCAAACTGTATTTAAATTCTATGAACATAAAACACTATGCATTTGAAGTCCTGTCCATCTTTGGATCAACTTGTACAAGCAGGTTTTCTCAAGAATGAACGATACAAAATGTGAATATCGCCCCCCCGCCTCACAGATGAGAACCTGCAGTATTGTGTTAGATCAAAGTTACATCTTACAGCCCTGATATCAAGAAGATCTGCAGTGACGTTCAGAAACATAAATCACATTAAACGGGTGAGAACGCCATGCTTTAATAGGCTATTATTTTGCAACAAAGTATCTGTTTTAGCAAGCTGTGATTTTGTCAATTGAACGACCCGTAGCTGATATGGCTGTGTCTTCTGCTCAGGCCTGAGGGTTGGTTGTGGTACGTGGCTGAGGAAAAAAGAAGAGGATTACCTCACACTGAACTGGATTTTAGTCAAATAATTTAATTGAAACTGTCCTATTTCTTTACTTTTACTATTTTTCAAGCTATTAGGCTGCTACATGATTTATTTATTATAAAAGTAGGAGGAGGGTAGTGAATAACTATGGGGGGGTGGTGGAAGGGATGTTATCGCCATGGGGGGGGGGGGGGGGGTGGAAGGGATGTTATCGCCATGGGGGGCGGGTGGGGGGGTTTATCATGTGTTTATAGTGGGGGGGGGGGGGGGGTAAGATAATAAAAAAAAAAAATCAGGACAGTTTCAAAAAATCATGTGTTTTTCATGTGTACTGTTTTGCAATAAATAATTGATTACAAAAAAAAAGTAGGGGGAGGGGAGGTT
>NC_137681.1:9661625-9671625 GCF_963989245.1 Nansenia antarctica | reverse complement strand
GTGTTAGGAGAGCATTTCAACCAGCAGAAGGGCCAAGTCAGTAGTGTGATTTGTCACCTCTCTCTCTCCCTTCCTCTCTCTCTCTCGCTCACTCCTCTCTCTCTCTCTCCCTTCCTCTCTCTCTCCACTCTCTCTCTCTCTCTCTCTCCCTCCACTCTCCACTCTCCTCTCTCTCTCTCCACTCTCTCTCACTCTCACTCTCTCTCTCTCTCCACTCTCTCTCCTCTCTCTCCACTCTCCTCTCTCTCTCTCTCCACTCTCTCTCTCACTCTCTCTCTCACTCTCTCTCTCTCGCTCTCTCTCTCCCTTCCTCTCTCTCTCCACTCTCTCACTCTCTCTCTCTCTCCACTCTCTCTCTCTCTCTCTCTCGCTCTCTCTCTCCCTTCCTCTCTCTCTCCACTCTCTCTCTCTCTCTCTCTCTCTCTCTCTCTCTCTCTCTCTCTCTCTCTCTCTCTCCCTCGCCTCTCCTACCAGGTATCTGGATCTGGACCTGGTGGTGAGAGATAAAGACGGCAACATCCTGGACCCGGACCTGACCAGCACCGTCAGCCTCTTCAGGGCCCACGAAGCCGCCTCCCGCCAGATAGAGGACCGCATCCAGGAGGAGAAGGTACTAGAAACCCCGGGAAGGAATCACACATCAAGGTCACACCAAGGAGCGAGTGGATCGAAATATCCCTATGTATATATACGTATATATTATATAGAACCATTATCCGATTATGTTCCCAGCGAGAAAGTTATGTGATGGTGCGGAAAGAATCACACATCAAGGTCACACCAAGAAGCAAGTGGATAAAAATATCCCTATGTATATATATACGTATATATTATATAGAGCCATTATCCGATTATGTTCCCAGCGAGAAAGTTATGTGATGGCGCGGAAGGAGTGTGAGAGTTTCTGACAGGCCAGCGATGTGTGAGCGTTGCGCCACAGGGGAGGTATTTCTGAACGTGTTAACGCAGCTCAGGCATCCCCCCCCCCCCCCCTCTCTCACCTCTCCATGAGCGTAGGTAACTTCCTGAACAGCGGATCTGCCGCCACCTCCTCCTCCTCCTCTCCTTCTCTCCTTCCGCCGTCACCCCGTTCCACAACGCCACCGGTAGCGGAACTCGGGGCGGAGTGTGACATTCACACAGAACTTATTTCGGTCCCGCCTCAGCGGAGAAATGGGCCATTCCTGGGAGCGGCCCGACTGCACGTTTGACTGCACAGAGAGGGAAAAGGCTAAACGGCGATAGCAGAGATCGGGAATCTTCTAAAGTGCCTCTATCTTAACCTATACGATTTTATACAACCCCCTTCCTAGTGTCCTCCTCTGAATGTCAACGCGACAGTATGCAGGACTCCCAGCCTCTCTTAAGCACCCTTCGGCGATGTGGTCTCATCTACGGTGACCTTTTCATCCTTGCCTGTTGCATATGCATGGGCAATATGAAATTCTCTCAGGTCACCAGCATGAATATTAATTAACGGGGGGGGGGATTTCAGTTCCGTAGACCCGCGATCCGTTTCTGAAGGGTGTTCTGAAGATTAAACAAAAAGCGAGCGTCTCTCACAAAAGACCATTATCATTAGCTGGGATGCTAGAGAAAAAGATCTAACGACCTCTCCTTGAAAAAGAAGGTTTTTCAATATTCTTTTTCAGGGGTTTCAGATTTACTTTATCGTCGGATTCACCTCTTGTAATAGAAAAGGACTGATTTATAGACGCGCTTAAATCGATCTCCTGAACTTATAAATGTGCCAAACCGACAACCTAAGGAAGGTGACACAGACGGACGCTATATATCCCAGCCGGCCAGTGTCCGGTAGCGACTAGAATATTCATCCGACGGGCTGATATCCAACACTACCCTCTGTGCTTGTTTAGTACCGGCGGCCCCACCGGTCACACACGGGGGTCAGCCGTCTGCGTCCACCTTGACAGGCCCATTGGCCAAGTGACAGGCTGGCTTGGAAGAGTACTGGGCCTCTGTATTGAATGCAACATTTCTGTCCCCACCCCCCCTCCTTCCCCCGCCCCCTAGTCCCAGAAGCAGAATATCGATCTGAGCAGGCAAGCCAAGTTCGCCTCCACCCCCTCCTTCGCCCTCTTTGTGACTCTGAAGAACGTGGTGTGTAAGATCGGCGAGGATGCTGAGGTGCTCATGTCCCTCTACGACCCGGTGGAGTCCAAGTTCATCAGGTATGTATGTCCACGGGGTATGTCCGTCAGTCCGTCCGCGCTACACCGCCCAGGAACGTGACTTCATTAAGCAGGCCCAGCTGACCAGGGATTTGGTCAGGATTCCAAATGAAACACAACACATGTTTTGTGGACATCTCATTTGTGGACAAAATGAGTCATTTGCGTGTTTTCTTATCAGACGAGTGACTAGATCTGTCCTCAGCTTCCACATAGCCAGTCAGTCAGTCACTGTTATTGGAGGGATTTTATGAATGAATGAATGAATGAATGAATGAATGGACTTTATTGTCATTGCTACAGTACAGGTACCAAACAACGAAATTTAGGAGGGGTGGCTCCCCTGGTGTTAGGAAAGGGAAAAAAAAAACACTTTTAGAAAAAGAATAAAATTACAAGAAGGTAAGGAGCTGGTTTACATAAATAAAGGCTATGTACACAATCCACTGTACTATACTGCACAGATAGTCAACTAGGGTTGTCATATCGCACAATAGTATTTTTTCACGTTATTTAAAGTGTCACAGTTTGCAGGCTTGAAATGTACATGTTTGTGCCTCAGCACTAGCTGCCATACAATCCGTCCAGACTGTCCTGGGCCCTGTAGGAGGAATTCATATCAGTGTCATGAAATTAACTCATTTTCATACTAAGTGATATTTTGCACTTATACACAATCTGATTGTGTGTACCTCAAAAAGATTGATTGATTCTGGTCCCCCCCCCCCCCCCCTCTTTCTCACTTAGTGAAAATTACCTGGTGCGGTGGTCAAGTTCAGGGCTGGCCAAAGACATAGATCAGCTCCATAACCTGCGATCAGTCTTCACGGTGAGTGTGTGAGAATCTCTGTGTACGTGATATCTGCCATTGTTATTATTGTTTGACTGTCTGAGGGAGCTGAGCTCTGTTGAACCGCCTCTGAAAGGCGTGTTGGCCAAAGGGTCATCTCTAATGGCAGCCTAGGGGCACCAGGGGCCACACTACGCCTACGGGGATTGCCACACACACACACACACACACACACACGCACACACACACACACACACACACACACACACACAGACACACACCCCCTGCTGGGATCACCCCAGGAAATGATTGTGTGGACACAATCAAAGAAGGAGTTTGCAAGCAATTTGCGCCGAAAAGTGCCGCCTTAACAAAAGTTTATCCTCCGCGAGGAGGTTTGATCAATCGATCAATTGTTCCCGGGCCCTGGCAATGCTGTAGACTAATAGGCAGCCCGGGCTCTATGAGACTCTAAATCCACAAACATTTTGTTATTGTCAGTGTACAGAGATCAGAGTTGCAGAGTTGTCGGCTAGTTTAAGGCTACATAAAGACAGTATTGACCGGATTGTTCCAAGCAAAAACAGCTTTAACCGACGTATTTCTATGTTGTCCTTTCCCAGGACCTCGGAAGCGAGGATTTAAAACGAGAGAAGATCAGCTTCGTGTGTCAGATCGTTCGGGTCGGACGCATGGAGTTGCGGGACAACAACACGAAAAAGCTGACCTCCGGATTGAGAAGGCCGTTCGGAGTGGCAGGTAAAAGCCTTGTCATCCAAACGCACCGTTTCCATGGTTTCGACGCACTGATTCGGGCCCTGATATACACAGTAAAGCCAGGCACGTCATTACCCCTTTTTATTTGACAGCCCTGTTTCATCTGGAACAGACCCATTTACTAAGCACCGATTTGATGACTGTGGTAAAAAGGGGTATGTTCTGGTATTTACATCAATACATTCAGACAGTCCCATTGGTATGATTGTGTTCCCCCCCCCCCCCCCCCCCCCCCTCCTCCTCCTCTTCCTCCTCGTCTGACCTGAACTCCCCCTAGCTTGGTCTCAGTGCTGATAGGGATGTATGTGTCGAGGCCTGTCTTAGTAAAAATAGATTTGGCTGAAATTCTGTGATTTTTTTTTCTTTCTCCAGCTGAAGCAGAAAGAACATATAGTGGGCTGATTTGTCTCCCTCTGGCATAGGCTGCCTGCTCCATAGTAAACTAATTAGATTGGCCCTCTGCCCATTGTCTTGAACAATTATGTGGTTCTCCTTAAGTCCCACTTGAACAGAAAGAAAAAGACACACTGATTTATGAAGCCTCATCAAATACGTGATTTGAGTGCTATTGTACCCATCCGGGGCCCACAATGCCACCACTTTAAGAGCCCCCCTGTATTGACCCTTGTCGATTAAGAGTTTTCACTTTAATGGCTCACCCCTGAGCTTGCTGCATAAGTGCTGAGACATTCAGCACTCTCACTAGGGCTGTGCAATAACATTAATATTATTGAAATATTATTATCGATAATTAGGGCTGAGGGCGTACGCACCGACTTACGGAACTACGTCGGTGCGTCCGCGCGTCGCAAGATGGCCGCGCCTGGTCAAAGCATGGACTCACCATCATCTAAACTAAAGTGTTGGAGTTTAGACAGAGACCCAACAGTGTGGTGCTCTCCAAGCTCTGCAAATTGGAAATGGCTCATCACAGCAGTACTACTGCTATGCACAAACTCTTGAAGTCTCGGAGCGCTTTGTGAAGACGGCAGCAACCCAGCACGGTAAGCCCTGTTTACTTTTCGTCCCTACCCACCAAGCATTAGGATCATCAGCATGCGTAGCGTGTTTCTGTTAGTAGTAGTCACTTCACATTGATTTTTCTAAATGTTTCTTTATTGCCCCCATGTTCAAAGTGATTTCTGCACTGCTGCTAACGAAACGTTACACCATGTTACACCATGTTACACCATGTTACACCATGCCCCATTTAACCTTGATATTCCTCCATTTTATATTTTTATATATGTTTTATATTTCTGTTTACATTAATGGCCATGTATGAGTTTGAATTTGAGATCCAGGATTTTTCTGATCAGGCATCTGACAAAAAGGGTCTTATTATTATTATTATTATTATTATTATTATTATTATTATTATTATTATTATCATAGTCATAATCATATCATAACAGAGCAGTGATGTAGTAGTATGACTAATATTGATATTAAAATATGCCACTATTATCATTATTCTAATGAGCTTTGTGTCTTTTTCAGGATGAGGCAGAGCAGTGTGGAGGACTTGAGGACTGGAGCCCAAATCCCTGCTCACCCCAGATGGCTTCTATATTCCTTTTACCTGAATTAAACAAGCTCTTGCTTTAATTTTATGTTGGACTTGTAAAACAGAGTTTACCAGTAATGCCCTGCAGGGCATACTTAGTTTCTTGTTACATTTGTTTGTTTTTAAGAGAAGATGATTGAATAAAATATTTCAATATTAATGAGACTAGTTTTTGATATTTATTTTGGGTAAAGGAATTGTTAGGATTGTTATATTAATCTAGTAATAATAATTTAAAAAGTTATAATAATATTAAATAATAATATAAATAATAATAATAAAAATCATTACAATAATCGATACATAATTAATAACTAATCGGGAAAATAATCGTTAGATTAAACGCAAAAAAGAAAAATAGTTTTTTCTTTTTTTTTGGTTCCCTGAGTTATATAAATAATGTATTGTATACATACTGTGGTACTATTAGTACACCCAATACAGTACAGTACTTTTAATTTTCAATTACATTTTCAATTTTCTGTAAATATATGTATTGTATCGCAATAGTATTGTATGGTATTGTGATACTTAGCGTATCAGCAGGTCCTGGCCAGTACCCAGCCCTAACTAACCACTGTAGACCAGTACCCAGCCCTAGCTCTAACCACTGTAGCCCAGTACCCAGCCCTAACTAACCACTGTAGCCCAGTACCCAGCCTAACTAACCACTGTAGCCCAGTACCCAGCCCTAACTAACCACTGTAGGGAAGGAGAGGGGGAAGGCTAGGACATGTGCAGCCATCATAACATCATCGTCTTAACGTCAAACATGTTTTCGATGTCAGATTGGCAAACGCTTTTCACAATTTTGTAGTGAGGTCAGTACCAGGCCTTTGTAGGTCAGTACCAGGCCTATGTGTGTCAGTACCAGACCTATGTGGGTCAGTACCAGACCTATGTGTGTCAGTACCAGGCCTATGTGTGTCAGTACCAGGCCTATGTGGGTCAGTACCAGGCCTATATGTGTCAGTACCAGACCTATGTGGGTCAGTACCAGGCCTATGTGTGTCAGTACCAGGCCTATGTGGGTCAGTACCAGGCCTATGTGTGTCAGTACCAGGCCTATGTAGGTCAGTACCAGGCCTATGTGTGTCAGTACCAGACCTATGAAGGTCAGTACCAGGCCTATGTGTGTCAGTACCAGGCCTATGTGTGTCAGTACCAGGCCTATGTGTGTCAGTACCAAGCCTATGAAGGTCAGTACCAGGCCTATGAAGGTCAGTACCAGGCCTATGAAGGTCAGTACCAGGCCTATGTAGGTCAGTACCAGGCCTATGTGTGTCAGTACCAGGCCTATAGGTCTGTATCAGGCCTATGGGTCAGTAACAGAGTCATCTGTAATGTGTGGCAGGCAACAGCATAGATTTGGTCACAGTCAGGCCCCGCTAGCTAGCTAGCTACCTCCATTTGCGCTTGTCAAAGAGCCTGAGACGGGTGAGGGAGCACCCATGGCTAACACTGTCCAAACCACAGCGGGCAGGGTGGGATATGGAAAACCTCTACTACTGTTGCCATAGTTCTTTCAGTCTTACCATGCACTGACCTAACTCCCCTCCCGTCTCAACAGTCATGGACGTCACGGACATCGTAACGGGCAAAGTGGATGACGAGGACAAGCAGCACTTCATTCCGTTTCAGCCGTGAGTATGAAGCACATATCCATTTTAGTGGCTAGACCAAATATCAAATAAACACAACGAGGGTCCCATTTAGCTTTGGATAACGGCGCGTGAAAATAGACAACGTAAATAACCGGGGGTTTGACATAAGTGGCTCCTGACACCGTTCCAGGGTTTAAGTGGTGTTTGAAGCCCGTGTAGACACTCGGGGGGCCTGTTTTTGAAAGTCTCCAAACCTTGACACCTGATAAGCGGGAGTTTAAGACAGTAGCGCTCCACACTATTCCCCGCCGACTTAATTAAGGCAATCGTATTAGCCACTACTGTCCTCCTGAGGTTTGTATGTAAAGCCAGAAGTAGGAAGGAACCTTTTCCGTAACATGATTTCCTGTATAATTGGAAATGCTTTAGATACAGGCAGTTTAGCTGCCAGATCACTTCAATTAACATTCTTATCAGTGTGCATAAATCATGAAAATAATGACACCACTATCCCCCCCCCCCCTCCACCCCCGCCTTCCAGTTTTCACAGAGTAACAGGATCGCGAGTTGACGTGCGCACATCTTGCAATGCCACCACTGTATTTTGTCTAGACAGTCTAGCTTCAGTAGCTGCCCCTTAAGGCTGCCCTGTAAATAGAGACAGGGGATGATAATGCTCAATGAGGTCAGATTGAGTACACAACATCATTGAGAGAGATCTATTGCATCTGAACAACCTTGTTTTTTTGTTTTTTTTATATGGGCATAGCCTTTGGCTGTGGTAAAACAAGGTCCTTCAGATGTCATCAGTTGTTTCTGTTGTTTGTAATGTTGCTGATGGCTCCGTCTCTCCCTTTAAGGCCGGGGCTACGACAGGGGCTCTGACCCAGGTTGATTCCTTTTCTATGAGGCAAGGAAAGCTAGCTGAAATGTTATTGCCTTATAATTCAATCAAGCCTGTATTTCATTTCAAAAATATATTGATTATTCCAATATATGCCGCTGTGAAAAGTGTCCTTCTGGAATCTTTCCAGAATTCATGTCAAAAATATTTATTCCCTTTTTTCCCCCCCGGATTGCTTACTCGCATAAAAGTGAAAGCAAGTTATCGAAAGCGGGCACTTTTTTTCCTCTTGTGTTACGTAATGTTGTTTTGGAGTTTGAACCCCCCTGTTGTTTTGTTCCAAGTTCATTTTGTATAACGGCTGTGATTGAAGCCTGGATGCCCCTGAAGCGCCTGTCAGTTGTGGCAGAGGCGCCTTGTACGTCTCCTCCGCCCTGACATCTCTCCACGCTCTCCTCCAGCCTGACTCTGGGTTTTATATCCTCACTGCACACGCGTCACGTCACGCCCAATCCATCTCTGTCTCTCTTTCTCTCTCTCTCTCTCTCTCTCTCTCTCTCTCTCTCTCTCTCTCTCTCTCTCTCTCTCTCACACTCTCACTCTCACTCTGTCCCAAACCACACCTGCCGCTTTCTTCTACTGTACGCTCTTTACTGCTGCACTCAATCAATCCGGCTCTGTACCCACTCTCTACCCCAGACCTATTGCAGTAAAAAAGAAAAGAATGCTTCAAACAGATGCTTCATTGCCAGGGATAGTGGAAATTGGAATGCATTGAAACCCTAGTGGTTCTACTTCGCTAGATGTGATATGAGCATAGTCAAAGTGTCATCTATAAAAAATCCTTGCTGCTTCCCACTGTTGCTTTGAGCTCTCGAGCAGGCAGAGTCGGCACCGTCTCTTAAACGATGATCTCTCTTGTGTTTCTCTCGTTACCCATCCTGCCCTCACTGTTGGCTAACAAATGGCGTGGTCCCTGTCACGGTATTTGCATCATTGTTTGGTGTGTTTTCCTCTCTTCTCTCTCTCTCTCCATCTCTCTCTCTCTCCATCTCTCTCTCTCTCTCTTTCTCGCCCCACCCCCTCCCTCACAACCATTACCCTCTGGCTCCTTCTCTTTCTCCTCCTCCTCCTCCTCCTCTTCTTCATCCTCTTCTCCTCCTCCCCTGTGGTGTTTTGCCTGTCGTGTGCATACTCCAGGCTAGCGTTGGATGACGCCATGACTCGCCACAAGCAGCTGAACATCTCCCGTTTTTCACCCAGGGTGGCCGGGGAGAACGACTTCCTCCAGACCGTCATCAACAAAGTCATCGCCGCCAAAGAGGTCAATCACAAGGGCCAAGGTACTGTGTGTGTGTGTGTGTGTAGGAGGACTCTAGACCTGGTGGTCTCTGACAAATCATCTCTCACGCATAGATGAAGTTCATTTCTGGACGAAATCACATTTTCAACGGAGAATCGCCACCGCAGATGCTCTTCGGTCGAGGACGAGGTTTAATCTGCGAGCGGGAAAACCATCCCTCAGTGTCTGTTCACAGGATATGCCGGTTCTCGTTGACCTCCCGTATCTATCCAACTCTCATCAGCTACTTTCCAACACATTCAGATGTTCTATTTGATGGGTTTTCTTTCACTTGAGAACTCTTGAATTATTGAGGGTCGTTCCCGAATCTAGGTCAGAGTATATCATTGATATCCTAGAAAAAGCAGCACTGACTTTTAATTTATTTTCCTCACTGAAATAGTTTTAGGAAAAAAAGAATTACAGACCTTTCGCTGCCGTGGTAAGGCTTCTGGCATTCCAGGGGCGTTCTCTGCATTCGCATTTATTGAAATAACGATCTATGTCAAATCTGCCCTGAAGTATGTGGAGTACTAACCAGTGTGGCCCATTGATTAAACCTCCTCTGCTAGAGTAACATCAGGCCAACGCCTAAGGCAGGATTTGCGGAGACGTGACGGCAGCCTCCTTGGTATTGTCATGTCGTATGAAGATGTACTCGCATAAATGTCAGGTCCACACGCCCCCGTCTGGGAAAACAGGGCACTGGGAGTAGCGCTGTCGGTCACGCTCACATGAGAGATCAGTCACTCGTGTCATGATGGGTCATGTATAGCAAATGAGGGAAAAGGGTAGTTTTATAAAAGCGCCACGATCTTACAGAATGTTTGTGTGTCTCTCGGTGGGTTGGTGGGTGTGTGTGTGTGCGTGTGTGTGGGTGTGTG
>NC_137681.1:9646625-9659125 GCF_963989245.1 Nansenia antarctica | reverse complement strand
CGATATGTCGGATCGACACACAAAGAGCATAAAACAGCCTTAAGCCTCCTCGAAAAATACTGAGCTGGCACTTCAATTGGGCAGTCAAACTGTAGATGCCTCTCACACCTGTCGTGGACCACGGTTCTGAAGCAGAAGTGCCTCGCGGTTGATTGACCAGCCTGTTGTTCGGGCCTAAGGACCGCAGCTGTTTCTGATTGAATGTTTTGAAACCGCCGGGCTGCAGGCGGGCAGCCGTCATCATGAAAGGGACCTCGAGGCTGTAGGCGGCTGCTGTGGGCAGGGGTGGGCTCGGCCCAAACCCACCCAAACGTGAGTCTTGGGCCACCCAATCAAAAGTTCCAGGTCTGAAGGTACCCTCCGATGACAGTGGCATCAGTCTGAAAACACCGTCATAATTGGAATCTGTTTTTCTTTTTCATTCTTTTTTGTGTGTGTGTGTGTGCGTGAGGGGGTGGGGGGCGATTCTGTTTATTCCTCCCCATCCCATCTGCTGTTTTATTTTTCTAATGAAGTGTCGGTTTGGACCTGAGGCGTGTCACAGACACAGACGCCCCATCTCTCTGATGTTTCATTATTATCATTTATCCATATTCCTCTACCTACTGCATGTAATGAGCAAGGGCTCAGAGCTTATGTGAGATCTGAGAGTGTGTTGTCTTTTTGGGAGGGGGGGGGGGGGGCGGTGGGTGAGGGGGCGGCGGTGGCGGGGACGTGGCGGCCCTTGGGCTGCCGGGGCCTTGATTAAAGTTCTCCAGCAGCAGCCCAGATTGCTGTGTGAGACTAGGAGAGGAGATCATATCCCGGATGAGAGGAGAGGAACGCATTGCCCGCTGGGAACACGGCATCGGCGGAGGGTGCCATCAGACCCAGCTGCCTCAATTATGCATTTAGTTCCAGATAAAAAAATAAATAAAACTATAATAATAATAACACAGCGTTTATCAATGATTAGGCCACCCCAGTGGAAGCCTGGAGTCGTTGGATAGGATCCCGGTGATTACATGCAAATGCAGCTCTGAAGTGGTGTGTGTGTGTGTGTGTGTGTGTGTGTGTGTGTGTGTGTGTGTGTGTGTGTGTGTGTTTGATGGGCTCTGCCTCTTCCCCAACAAGATGGGACGGGTCTGGGTCGAGCCCGTCGGCTAGCACCGGCGCCGCTAACGCTTAGTATGATACACGAGCTATCAGGTCTCGTGACGCTTAGCGTCTTAGCAAACAGTTTAATGTCCTTATTAGCCGTTGCTCACTCGCTCATGATCACGTTCTTGGTAGCGTCTGAGTGCGTGTTGCATTCGCAGCTCCCGCCTTCATCTATTGTAATAATTGGAGTCTTGACATTTCTTGACAATGATTAAGAAATATCGACGGTGCTTGCCGGTGGTGGGGGGTTGTTGCCACGGTAGCGTTTTTTTTCCGCCGTGAAGGAGATTCCAGAACCTCGCCGACGCTCACGACGAAACTTTTTCTTTCACAGACGCACTTCAACTTCCTGTTCTCTCCAGGGACGAGGCGAGGGGCTTTGGCTAAATGCTCTCTTCACAGGAGGGTAATTGGGTTGAGGAGATGAGAGCGCGCTGTCATTTCCTGTCATTATGTCTGAGGACTAATCTGACTCTCTCTGTCTGATGTCTGATAAAAGCACCCCCTCTCGTCTGCCATGTAAACACTGGGATTTGCACTCATACCTTCTCTCTCTCTCTCTCTCTCTCTCTCTCTCTCTCTCTCTCTCTCTCTCTCTCTCTCTCTCTCTCACCAGACACTCTCACTCTACTAATAGAAGACAATCACTCGGCTTGGCACAATTACCTCTCTTACCTCACACAGCTGTGAAAAAAAACAGACAAGACGTTTAAAGACTAACAGAGCACTTTTGTGAGACTCTTTTTGTTTCATGCCCCGCCACTGAATGCAGGGGTCAGGACAAGTTGCCCCCCCTGTCACTTTGACACATTAGCACCACCACCCCCCCCCCCCCCCCCTCTAACCCCCTCACACCCCCTCAATCCGCTGTTAAACACTTTGCTCTCACCTACGGGTGACACGCAGCCTTGCCCCCCCGTGCTCATCGGAGCGGTCCTCTCTCCTCCGTAGGCGGCATCTTAGCACCGCCCCGTCCGTCATGAATCTCAGCCTTTTAGTGGAGCGGTGGCCACCTGCCCCCCAGCTCCGCTCCACGCCGCACGGCCGGGGGAGACCTCAGCCTGTTATTTCTCATAATTGCCGGTTGTCAGAAGCAGTTAGCGCCTGAGTGTGTCAGAGCCGCGGCGCGCGCCCCTGCGAGTGAGGAGGAGGAGGAGGAGGAGAGTGGCTAGGGAGGGTGGCCGGGGTCTGATTGATAGAAAAATAATGCACCTATTACTCCCCCCTCCCTGCCACCCCCTTCAGGGAGGGCGTAGGGGTTTTTACACAGAGGGCCATGACCCACCACAGGGACCCACCAGGGAAAGCTAAGCTAATAAAAGGTCCGGACCCTTCAATAGCTAGTGCCAGCTGCCCCATCCCCTGCCCCCCCTCCACCCACCCCATCCCCCCCCCCCCCACCCCCACCTCTCCACTGCAGCAGGTGGGGCAGCGCCCCCTCCATCGTCAATATTTAATTTCTCATTTATTTCTCATTTCCAGAATATCGTCTGGGGATGGGTGGCGGCCAGGCTGGCGTTCATCCATGCATTAAGCCGACGCGGGCGGGCATCAGAGGCCACGCTATTAGACGGAGGCTTTAGCCCTCTCCAGCGCCTGAGCGGAAAAAAATAAATAAGTAGCAGTCAATCCACGACCTGCTCTGAATGTGCTAATGTAGGGCCAGTGTTGAGTGTTGAGAGTTATGGAGTTATGACACCTGCCATATGAATCTTGTCAGGTAGAGTACAATCACCGCTCAGCACGGACACGGTATCCGCAGATCAACCCCCTACACGTGTCACATGATGTGTCTCCCTCTCCTGTAGAACGTGATCTTCCCCGGGGCCGGGGACGAGGGGATCCTGGAGTACAAGTCGGTCGTCTACTACCAAGTCAAGCAGCCCCGCTGGTTCGAAACCATCAAGGTGAGTCTCTGTCTCTGTCTCTGTCTCTGTCTCTGTCTCTGTCTCTGTCTCTCTCCTGTCTCTGCTCTGTGTCTCAGTCGGCTTGGCCCAAGGGAAAAAGGACTGACTTGTTGTTCATAATTCAACCGACGACAATTACGTTTTTTTTTATTTTTATGAACGCAGATAGCATTAAGTGTAATATTCATTAGCATTTTGAATGGTACTAATGAAAGCAAGGTGCGTACTGTTTATCATGGGACAATGTAATTATGGAGGGAAGCGCTGATTGATAATAGGGGGAATGATTCGTATCGATGTAGAAGTGTAAATGTACAAGCACCAGTAAGACTGTTCACAACAGTCACGATCACTCAGAGTCCAAGGACTGCTGTTTTCTCAGGACGTTCATAATGTTTTGTGAGGTCTTGTTCTGCCTCTGGCCTGCTACTTAAGTATCCATATTTGTAGTGTGCGTGCGTGCGCGCGTGTGTGCGTGCGTGCGTGCGTGCGTGCGTGCGCGTGTGCCTTTGCACACCTTTGCGTGTGTGTCTTTCACGTGTGTCCGAGTTTCATTGACTGTGTCTCTCCCCTGTCTCTCCCCTGTCTCTCCCCTGTCTCTCCCCTGTCTCTCCCCTGTCTCTCCCCTGTCTCTCCCCTGTCTCTCCCCTGTCTCTCCCCTGTCTCACCCCTGTCTCTCCCCTGCCCCCCCCTGCCCCCTCAAGGTCGCCATCCCGATTGAAGACGTGAACCGAAGCCACCTGAGGTTCACCTTCCGCCACCGCTCCTCCCAAGACTGTGAGTAACAAACACACAGGAACCAACCCACCATCATAACCATCTCTGAGATGATTGACTGCAACCGACCTGGCTGCCTGTGTGCCCCACAACAAAACAATGGACGTCCTCCAAAGCTAGGCAGGCAGCAAGGCAGGTCTCGTTACGGTAATTACTCTAAGGTACACCCGGTGTCACATAAAACTGGAGGAATTAAAGTCCCTCGCATAAAGCAGACTCATGACTCATGGAAGGGAATGGCTGCCAGTGGCCCGGAGGGCACGCGGGCGGGGGGGACGGGGGGGGTTGGTGAGAAATGACGAGTAAGGCCCATTAGAATGCTGGGAAAGGCGTTTGGCTGAAGAGGAATAAAGGAGCACATTCTGTATTTGTTTATTTTCACAAAAGTTTTTGGCTAATGTCGTAAATGTTTCGGGGGTGTGGAGTGCAAGGGAAAATCTATCCTGGCACCCGGCCTGGCCGCTCCATCTGCCCACCGCATGGCGAGGCGGCCCCCCGCCAACGGGCGCAGGGTGGGGCTGGAGGCCGAGCACGGGGGCAGCGGGATGCAAAACAATCAATTACTGTAGCTTGGCCAGGCTGCGGGGCGGTGGGGGCGCGGGGGGGGGGGGGGGGGTGGTGGGGGTCGGTTGGGGTTTATCAGTAAAATCCGGTAAGCCATCTCGTATCCCTTGTCCAACACAATGAGAGACTCCCGTTGGCTATCCCAGCTAATCCTCCAGGTCTGTTACTCAGTAAGTCAGTCAGCCTCTCTCTCTCTCTCTCTCTCTCTCTCTCTCCGCCCAGCCTGGTGATGATGACTAGGACTCAGGGCATTAATCCACCTGGAGCTCCTTCCAATCACACTCTTCCTCCCTGCTGTTACTTTCTCTCACAGGGAAGTCACGCTCAAACGCAACCTTTCCCGTTTGTTGAAGACCTCAAAGGCATCAAGTTGTTCAACGGCATCAAATTGCCATTGACTGCTGTTCGTGATAAGCAAACTAAAAGGTCAAACTCCTGAGTGTTTGTGAACAGTAGACCTAGGATGTGAGTACCAGAGATACCCCCCCCATCCCCCCCTTCCTCCAGGGCCGGTGTCCATCTCTGCCCCTACCGTAGCAGCTTCGGCCCGTGTCTCCCCACCGTTCGTAGCGTGCGCTGAACTTTGCCCAAGCGACAGACGTGCCTCTGTGTGCGACTGCAGCTGCAGTGCCGCTGAGTTCAGCCCCTCAGTCCCAGTGTCGTCGTCATCGTCGTCGTCGTCGTCCCCGCCGCCATCACACAGTCACCCCGTCAGCACCAGGCTGCCGATCCGGTTACACAACGCGTCAGCCTAGCCTCTGCTGATGTCACCCCTCATCAGGCTCACACTGCCCCCCGCCCCCCCCCGCCTCGGCCACGCCGACAGAACCTCAGACTGATACTTCCCATCCTGCCGTATTACAACAGATGGGAAGGGAATTCTATTTAGATGTCCTCTAAAAAGTGCAATTGTTGTCGCGTTCCGCGTTTTGGAATCGCTAAAAGTTGGATTCGATTCCGTAAGCGTCGAGTCGCGCACGGACACCCACGGAACGACGCGCAGGAAGTTCGCGCCAGGTCAGCGCTAGCTATGGGAACATGGCGGCGGTACATACAGTACGTGTTCTGAAACGGTAACTCCACACCAAGTGAGGCCATTTTCCTTTTTTGTCTCTCCATCCATGCGTAACTCTGCTTGTCTCCCGGTCTCCTTCGGAAAGTCATTGAATACATGTGTCGTTGTCGTTCCCCCCCCAACCCTTGGGCCCCCGGAAATCGGCTCTCTATCTTTCACTCCAGCGAGCAGAGCGATTATTCACCGCGGGAGCTGCGGGCAGCAAACCAATGAGGGGATTTATGCAGATAGAAGTGCGCAAGATACTCCCGATGAATCACATCTCGGCGCACGTAAATTCGGAGCTTGTTGATCCGCGATGGTGATGTATGCAGGGCTCCCATCCGACCGTGCAGGGACGCGACACGGCTATAACTCTCAGCCCTGTTTATACAGTCGCCCCCCGCCCCCATCTCCGCCCTCCCCCCCCACACACACCCAGCCCCCGCCCCCGCAACATTGGTGGGCCGTTAGAGTGGGCAGCAGAAACGTGAGTGTCGTCGTGTATTCTCTGCGTATCTATCAGAAGTCGCTGATCTCATCACGGCCGGTTTGCCTATAAAACGGAGTACGGAATGAGATCTCTCCGTCCGTACCGCAACCACTTGAGTCGGTTAGGCCTCGTTTAGATTATGGATGTGTACCATGTGGACCGGGGATGGCGTCGGCGGTCAATATATCTTCCGTTTTTTCCGTGCCCTACTTGTTGTTGATGTCCCCGAACGGCCCCGAATGCTTTGCCAGTGGCATGCGGTACGATCCACAGTCTACAGTGAGGTACGATCCACAGTCTACAGTGAGGTACGATCCACAGTCTACAGTGAGGTACTATCCACCGTCTACAGTGAGGTACTATCCACCGTCTACAGTGAGGTACTATCCACCGTCTACAGTGAGGTACTATCCACAGTCTACAGTGAGGTACTATCCACAGTCTACATGCGGTACGATCCACCGTCTACAGTGAGGTACGATCCACAGTCTACAGTGAGCTCCCCCTCTCTCTCCGCGTGTGTTGTTAGTGCTGAGGAGTGGGAGCGGGATCATCCTCCACCCTCCTCCCTATCTCCCCTCCTCCCCTCCTCCCCTCCTCCCTCCCTCCACCCCTCCTCCCTCCTCCCCTCCTCCGCTCCTCCCCTCCTCCCCTCCTCCTCTCCTCCTCCCTCCTCCCCTCCTCCCGTCCTCCCGTCCTCCCCTCCTCCCTCCTCCCCTCATCCCTAGACCCAGAGCAGAGCTACCACCATCGTGTCAGGAGCGGGCTGCAGGCAGCTTTCCTCACCGTAGGGACGGTTTCACATCGAACCCTGACTCGGTCACAACAACATGAGCCCCAGATTTGTGTTGTGTGGGGTCGGGTGGGGACGGGGGGGGGAGTTGCGGTGAAGTGAGCTGGTGGTCTGGTCCAGTGGTGCCGGGGGGGGCTGCCACTCCCCACACACCTGAGATGCAGCTGGAGCCTCTTCATCCCCTGGCCCAGCCAGCCACACACACACACACACCAGGGTTTCCGTTAACCGGTAATTACCGGTCTTTGTCCGGTAAAATTTATTGAAGTCCGACAAAATGAAAACTCGTCGGACATTTATGTCCGGTGAAAATAATTCCCTCTAAGCACAATTTGAATACAATTCGCTAAAGTTCACATTCTGATTCCTTCTATTTTAAAAAAGACGAATATATAGGCTATGTATTTCTTTTATTATGATATGATTTGACACCGGCATGATGATGTCTCCTAATGTGTAGGCTGCCTATGCGAAACAGCGGTTGTTTCCGGTGTGCGCTATAACTCGTGCACAATCGAGTCGAGGCAGAGAGGAGGATAGCGATGTTTCTCTCTGTGATAGTGTGATTATGCAAGCCTTTTCTGAAAGGGATGAGAACCCGATTGTTTCAGCTTCTCCCAGGGAGAAAGTGGTAGAGTTACCATCCTCCCCGAGTCCTACCATACCATCCGCTGACAGCCTATCTCTCCCGGTAACCGGCGAGCGATTGCGTGTCGCTCAAGTAGCTGATCAGTCATTAAACAAATGTTTTTTACATGCAGCTAGTGAGGAATCTGAAATAGGGGGCAACGTAGTTTATTTCCTTAACGATGGGATATTAATGCGTAAATGGTCTCCTCCTAATGCAAATGGTTGTGAGTGGAATACTGTAAAACAAGTGGTTGTGCCTGTGGGTTATAGACAACAGGTGTTATCTGTAGCACATGAGAGCCAGTGGTCAGGACATTTAGGTATAACTAAAACTTATCAGCTGATATTGAAACATTTCTTTTGGCCCGGACTGAAGGCGGATGTTGCCAAGCACTGCCGCTGTTGCCATACTTGTCAGATGGCGGGTAAGCCTAATCAATCCATTCCACCCGCACCATTGCATCCCATTCCTGCTATAGGGGAGCCATTTGAACGTGTAATAATTGATTGTGTTGGACCTTTGCCTAGGACTAAAAGTGGAAGTCAGTATTTGCTCACTACTATGTGCGCTGCTACTCGTTTTCCCGAAGCTGTTCGGTTGCGTAACATATCAGCTAAACGAAATGCGTTCCCAACCAGCGAGACCTGGTTATAGAAATGACGTTGTTTTATTGATAAAAAAAGGGTCAAACTGGAAAGAGAAAATAGAAAACTCACATTAATCCCAAACAATTTAACAAACTTCAGTTAACGTAATGTGGAGTCCGTTCATTGATCGATGCTGTCTGTTCAGTTCCCAGAGGCGCCCGTTCAGCGCTGGACATATAGCGCGCATGCGAATCATGTTATATTATTCTATATTATATAGCTCGCATCTAATCGTATCGGATGAGAAATAGACATTAAATGGCATATATAGGCCGCTACACAACAGTAATCACCGCGACAAACAGCTATATTAGATTTGGAAAAATATATATATAATTTTGAAAAAAATTATTTTTATTATATTTTAATATGTCCGGAATATATCACGTTTGTCCGGTAAATCGAAATCTTCCCGGACACGATGTCCGGCGGCAATTTTTTCTAACGGAAACCCTGACACACACACACAAAATGAGATGTTAATGGCTAGCGATGGCCCCGGCCGCGCTTCCTGTCTTGTCCTGACACGTGGCTCCTCTCTCCTCTCCCCTCCTCTCTCCTTTCCCCTCCTCTCTCCTGTCCCCTCCTCTCCGCAGCCAAAGACAAATCGGAGAAGATATTCGCCCTGTCGTTCGTGAAGCTGATGAGGTATGACGGCACAACGCTGAGGGACGGGGAGCACGATCTCATCGTATACAAGGTAATCACCCGCCCCCTCCCCTGAGCCCTGGCTCTCACCCTCTCCTCTCCTCTCCTCTCCTCTCCTCTCCCCTCCTCTCCTCCCCTCTCCTCTCTCCCCTCCTCTCCTCTCCCCTCCTCTCCTCTCCCCTCCTCTCCTCCCCTCTCCTCTCTCCCCTCCTCTCCTCCCCTCTCCTCTCTCCCCTCCTCTCCTCTCACCCTCTCTTCTCCTCTCCTCTCCTCTCCTCTCCTCCCCTCTCCTCTCCTCTCCTCTCCTCCCCTCTCCTCTCTCCTCTCCTCTCCTCCCCTCCTTCTCTCCTCTCCTCCCCTCTCCTCTCCTCTCCTCCCCTCTCCTCTCTCCTCTCCTCTCCTCCCCTCCTTCTCTCCTCACCCGGGAGTGTCCTGCCTCTGCCTGCCTACCTGGCTGCCTGCTGGACAGTCCACACGCTCCTCCTCCTCCTCCTCCTCCTCCTCCTCCTCCTCCTCCTCCTCCTCCCCCCCCTCCTCCACCTCCTCCTCCTCCTCCTCCTCCTCCTCCTTCCGCCTCCTCCTTCCGCCTCCTCGTGACGTGACTCCACTGGAGATGAGCCGGTGGGAACAGTCTCTCAGCACACCGCTAATAAGAGCGTTACTGTCTCCTACAGTAGATATTTAGCCCCTCTCAACCCCCGCGCTCGAATCAAATTACTTTCCAATTAAAGCACTTCTATAATGAAGCCTTGTCTTACTGCTCCCCTATTCATGTTAATTAAAAAGTTAATACAAGAAAACTATTCCAATTAGTTGATTTTGTTCTCTCCCTCACCTTCTGTTTGCTCCGAGGTTGTCTGTCACATCTTTTTTTTCCAGGATAGATATTTTCGAGGGAAATGGCATTCTAGTCACACGTACAGGTGATATGACCTCTGGTAGGGTTCTGACACACGGTGTGGTTGTCAAAGTGTTTTCTCACCGACTGTTCCCCCTCCCCCCCCCCCCCCGACACCCAACCAGGCGGAGGCTAAGAGGCTGGAGGACTCGTCCCTGTACCTGAACCTGCCCGCCACCAAGCTGGAGATGGAGGAGAAGGGCTACTCCGGCACTGGGAAGAACAGCACCCCCAACCTGGGCAACTGCACCATCAGCAAGGACTCCTTCCAGATCGCCACCCTGGTCTGCTCCACCAAGCTCACCCAGAACGGTAAACACCCGCCACCCTCTACTACCCCTCTCCCCATCTACCTACTGTACTTTATTCAGCCCCACTGTCTTACAGTATACCCTCCCTTCACCCACCTTCAATCCCCCTCTTCCTCCATTTCTGCAGCCCCGTTCCCTCTCTCTCTGCCTCCCTCCACATCCCTCCTCTACCCCTCTCTCCCTCCCTCTCCCTCCGCCCCACTTGACCTCCCTCTCCCTCTCCTCTCCTCTACTACATTCTGTCGACGGCAGGCCATTGAGCCGAGGGGGGCGGGGGGGGGCGGGGGAACGCTTTACTGCCGTCTGTCTGCCGCGGCCGCATTTTTATTTCCCAGGGTGCAGAGGAGCCGTGCTTATTAAGCCTAGGAAATCCCATTCTGCAACGCAGGGCTTACCCAGAAAAAGGAACTCGAAACCGGTCGTTTAGACGTCGCTGTGAAAAAAAAACAAATCCCAGGGATCCAGTGTGCACTTTCAGTGTCCTCCGCCTGCCCCCTCTCCTTTTCCTACGGGGCCCTAATGCCTCTCGCTGCTCGGGGGTTTAAGGTCGTGTGAGCGACCCTGAGCACCCCGGGCTGACAGAGGGCTTACAGAATGCTCTGCAGACCCCTCAGTGCCACTGGCGCTAACCACGCTGAATGTGTGCAGGGGGACCCGGCGCCCGGCATCGTCGGATTCTACTTACCGTGATGCATCGCCTCCTTTCCGTCGGGTGTGTGCGAGTGCACGCCGTCGTTCTTTTTAAAGAGAGAGAGAGAGAGAGAGAGAGAGAGAGAGAGAGAGAGAGAGAGAGCAGAGGAAAAAAGAGAAGAGGGCTACAAGAAGCACCGCAGCCGAACGTTTTATTTATTTTTTCCTTTTTACTCAAACTATAATTAATTGTTTTACAAGCCCAGAGCAATTCCCCCCCCCCCCCCCGGGCCCCCGCCACCTACCTCAAAGGCGCATTTGGAATAAAGAGTGCATTATTTTGGGATTCACAGTGACGCAAAGATAATTTGAAACAGTTGAGCGGAGCCAGAATAAGAAGGAAAAAGGCTGCTAGTGAGCTTTCGTGGCAGATCGATATTGTGTAAGTACAGCACATTACAGTCTGGGTATATGCAGTAGTTTGAACATTCCTCCCAGGGAGCACTGCTGCAGAGGCACATTCCTCCCCCCCCCCCCCCCCCCCCACACTTTAAGACTTATGGCCACAGACTAGAATCTTACCGTTCTCACTCGGTTCCTGCTTTGCGCCTCGTGCTTCCAGAAAACAGCCATCTGTTTCAACCGTTTTTACGTCCAAGTACCCATTACAATATGAGCCAGTTGAAAGCTTTTTTAAGACACCCCCCCCCACCCCCTGACTCTGCTACTGCTGCAAATATAAATAACCCAGGTGATGGCTGTGGCGGGCCGCTGAAGGTCCTGGCGGCGTATTAAATCAACAGGAGTGTTCACAACCACGGGCCAATCTTATTAGACGAGGCTGAGAGGACAGACGTCACTGTCATGTGTAGACAGCACTCCATTGATGGAGGGGAGGGGACAGGAGGGAGGGGAGGAGAGGAGAGGAGAGGAGAGGAGAGGAGAGGAGGGGAGGGAGGGGAGGGGAGGGAGGGGAGAGGAGAGGAGAGGAGAGGAGGGGAGGGGAGGGGAGGGGAGCGGAGGGGGAGCGGAGAGGGATGGGGAGAGGAGAGGAGAGGAGAGATGGGGTGAGGAGGGGAGGAGGAGAGGAGAGGAAGAGGAGAGGAGAGGAGAGGAAGGAGGCCTCTGAAGTTCTTCCTATACATAGCCGTAGGAGGGCGATGATGTCACACATAGCAACAGTGTCCAACCCCCTACCCCCCTGGCCTGTGTCTGAAAGCAAATGTCAGGCCCTGGCGTCTGCCTTGCAGTTGATTTGTGCTCCCATTAGCGACCGGCGATGTCCTGATGCAGTGGTTTCGAGGCGACCCAGGGCTAAACGGGGCCATTTGGTCGTCCGCTTTAACGAAGACCTGCGTGTAGGGAAGTGTAATTTAACGAATACCTGCGTGTAGGTAAAGTGTAGTTTAACCAAGTCCTGCGTGTAGGGAAGTGTAGTTTAACCAAGACCTGCGTGTAGGGAAGTGTAGTTTAACCAGTCCTGCGTGTAGGGAAGTGTAGTTTAACCAAGACCTGCGTGTAGGGAAGTGTAGTTTAACCAAGTCCTGCGTGTAGGGAAGTGTAGTTTAACCAAGACCTGCGTGTAGGGAAGTGTAGTTTAACCAAGTCCTGCGTGTAGGGAAGTGTTGTTTACCAAGGTCCTGCGTGTAGGGAAGTGTGTTTTAACCAAGTCCTGCGTGTAGGAAAGTGTAGTTTAACGAAGACCTGCGTGTAGGGAAGTGTAGTTTAACCAAGACCTGCGTGTAGGGAAGTGTAATTTAACGAAGACCTGCGTGTAGGGAAGTGTTGTTGTTGTTGTTGTCGCTGCTTCTCCTGCCGCTGTCTTGATAAAATGGTGCAATGCGACTTCCAGAAGCCCTGGTAACGAGGTCATCAAGGACACCAAAATGGCCTTTGTCAGATATCTGGGGGGAGGGAGGGAGAGAGGGCAGGGGGGGGGGCGTTAATCGATGACGACTTAGTATTCAAACTAATGTTCTGTGTCAGCGGCGGAGGTGTTCAGTATTC
>NC_137681.1:9628331-9646425 GCF_963989245.1 Nansenia antarctica | reverse complement strand
GTCAAGGTGAGAGGACAAAGTTCACGTCGACAAAAGTACAGGCCGCTATAACCTGTACCTATAAATGTTTGCTTAAGTTTCAGGCAGAGAAAGGGGACAGTAGCTGTGGTCTGTATGCTGTTTTTTTTTTTTTTACGGGTTTGAACCGGTTTTAAATCTCAAAGGTGATTAGAACCTTACGGTCGTCGTTCCGGCGGCCCCTCGTCCCAGCGAATGTATATCTCTTAATCAGAGCATGGATTAGACGTCAGCCCCAGCCTAGGCTCAGCAGTCCTGACACTCCAACAGCTGGGGGAAATAAACGGTCTAATCACAAGCCCTGTGTGTCTCTGAACAGCCAGAACTTTCCCTCTTGGCAGTGTACGTGGAAACCGTTCACACCGCCGCGCGAATCGTAACGTTCGCGCACAGATTGTTCTCGAACGATGTCAACAGCTGAGAGTGGAAATGGAACGGAGGGGCACACAATGTGACGGCCCCAAAACCGTCCTGCTGGCGAAAATGACAGGCAGCTGTGCCGGTTGCCCCGCGTGAGGTAGATAAACAGCCCAGCGGGTGGATAAAGGGACTTGAGTGGACTGGTTGAGAGCAGCGGGCCTCCTATTAGACAGCGAGCACTTCCAATACCCTATGGAGTCAAGCACAGCTGGGCTAGGACCATAAAAATGTACTTGTGTGCCAAGGTGTGCTCGTGTCCCGTCGCGTCCCCGTTGGTTCACAGACCTTGTATTTGCCTCCGAGCATGATGGAACTTGTCCCCCCAGTGATGACACATCTGCGCACGGGGAGAGGGTGGGGGGGGGGGGGCGGGTTGGGGTCGTCAGTACAGTGTACCACTCATTTCTAACATCTTTACAGCTGGATCTGTTCTCACATGCCTCTCAAAATCCTGTGTCACAATAGAAAGTGTTTCCCCAGAGAGAGAGAGAGAGCGAGAGAGAGAGAGAGAGAGAGAGAGCTGCTGTGTACAATGGATGTCGTTCAAGGTTGCACAGTCTTACTGACATCCAGGAGAGGATAACTGCTCTGTCATTTAACGATGTATGCGGACATTTCAGTTCTCACGGCTACGATAAAACACTGAAGGATAGGGAAAGGACTGGAACGGGTTAAGGTTAAAGACATGAATGTATTCCCCAGCACAACTTCAGACGGTTATGGACAAGAATGCGGATTCTATACAAGCGGTCACACGAACAACTAACACAAGTTAACATTACGTTCTATCTGACTCCAAAAGATACTAACCATACGTCTTAACGCTATGCGAGTCATGGACAACACAGGAGACCGGTGCCCATAGCCTACCCCGAGAAACTCAAATAGTGAACGGTCTTCCATCTTCCTTAAATGTCCTCCAAACAATAGAACACATGTGGGAGAGGCCAGTTGGTCTACACTATACACATTACGATAGCAAAGGAAATCGATGACAGTCGAGGTGTGATTTCTTCAGGACGTCGACCGACCGGGCACGCTCATTCAACTGTAAATAGATGATCCAGGTGAGCTGTAGCCTAGTGTGTACACAACGGCGTGTCGGATCCAGGGTGTATCACCGGAGTGCTTTAGTGTGCAGTGAGAGTCTATGTCATCCACACTCTTACACGGCCGGCGCTCACGCCGCCGCCACCATCTTAGCAGCTTAGCGTGTCAGTCTGGCTCTCTCTCCTGGCCTCGTGTGTACTCTGAGCCATCAGCCGTGGACTATAGCTAATCCTGAGTGGCAGCTATCAAATATCAAAAAAGGCAAGCGAGCTGGTGGAACCCCTCCGTTGAGCTGACCTGTCTAGCCTCTTTTGAAGCATCACAAGCGTCCTCAAGAGGCTTGTTAATGAACATATATCTCCAACGGTCTTTGATTGTTGAACAGCTTTTTTCTCATTTGATGTTCCCTCGCTGAGAAGCAAGCTCAATTTGTTTTGTGTTGACGTGATTGCAATTGAAATGATGGCATGTGGCAGAACACCTTCGGGTCATTTGTTAGTAGGATGCTTTGATGTTACACAGCTGCACTGCGAGGACATCCTTGGTCTTTCAAGGACGCCACTCGGATGACAATGCTCATCATAGCAGACTCGCTTTAGATAGTGGCACTTGGATAATTGGCGTTTTTATGTTCAGATGCTCCAAAACGGAATCAAAGACTTTATCCCAAACTTATTTGCAAACAGCATACACTAGGTCACAAAACAGTGAGCTGAAAAGTTTCAACGTAGAGAAGGTTCATGAATTTTTAAATGACACATTGTCTGTTTGTCTGTCTCTCTCTCTCTCTCTCTCTCTCTCTCTCTCTCTTTCTCTCTCTCTCTCTCTCTCTCTCATGTGTGTATCTCTCATCCTAGTTTTTGCAAGACACCCTGGATGCCCTCTTCAACATCATGATGGAGAACTCTGACAGTGACACGTTTGATACCCTGGTGTTTGATGCCTTGGTAAGAACTGTTGTTGTCTTCCATATCCAGGTGGATATATTGACTGGTTTCTGTTCCAGGAGGGAATATTACACCGCAGTGTCATACAGGCATGACACATGCACTGCTCATGAATATGTTGTCAAAAAGATGTTCTACATGGATTTAAAACACCACATGTGGACAGAAAAGTAGTCCCTTATTCACTGATTGTGAGGCATGTAGCCTACCGTGTGCCGCGGGCGTGTGATGTCTAAAACTATGCACACTAGTCCACACCTAACACCTGAAAGGAATGTTGACTATGTGCCAAAGGCAGGTCCTGGGTCAGAGTCATGTTTGTATGCTGAAAAATAAGCTGTCTCAGCTGGGACACCTACCTGCCCTTGTTCAGAATGCATCCAGTCAACACTCCTGGGATGCAGCTGGATTACATTTCAATACACTTTTGTTCACAACCTCTATGGACTACTACTGTATAATAACGCCACAGGAGAAATCCATTTTCAAATGCAGATACAAAGACACACGTCAATATATATTTCAATCTCTTTCTCTCTCTCTCTCTCTCTCTCTCTCTCTCTCTCTCTCTCTCTCTCTCTCTCTCAACATATGATTAGAACTAAACGCTATATTGTGTATGACATTTTAATAGATACATTGATCATGCATGCTGTCTTATTACTAGATTAGCATTTTCTGTCCAACTTAAAGGTCCTCAGTGTTAAACATTCTTCGTGAATTCTCTAGCCAGTTAGACTCATTCTCTCACAAAGCCTTAACAACTAGTTAGCCATATTTCTGTATCAATGGAGCTTTCTTTTTAAATCTACCTAGCTAGCTATTAAGCATCATCATTATCATCTCCATGTAAATCTCCATATAAATCATCATCTCCATCCATGTCTATGTAGCTACTGATTTGCTTGGACTTGTGACACACCTTGTACTATGTGTCCTGTATAGCCTTCATGCTTTAGTCGTAAGATTGCTGGGAAACTATCGAGCGGTCTCGTCCGCAAGAGAGGAACTCAGAAAGTGCAATGTAGGCCATTTGGCATTATCTGCTGAGAGAATGAATAGAGAGAAAATTACATTTGATCATTTGCGATCTCATTTAATTCCCCAGACTCGCTTTGAACATTTACAACGGGCAGGGACACTTTTACACTTCTTTGTTATGAGCCGTATGAGTTAGATTTTAATGAACGTGTCTTGGTTTTCTGACAGGTGTTCATAATTGGACTTATTGCTGACAGAAAGTTCCAGCACTTTAACCCTGTCCTTGAAACCTACATTCGCAAGCATTTCAGTGCTACCCTGGCTTACACGTGAGTACATTATTACATTACATACATTTGAGATTTTTTGAATAATGAGATGAGAGGAGAAGTACTGATTCCCTTTTCCTCTAAATATATTATGAATCATTTCTTATTTATTAGGCAGACATATGTGTTATAGAAATGTATACGTCACACGGTTAGATTATGTTATGGTATGGCCACAGGTCATCATCATCTCACAAAATGATTCATTAGTTATATTTGATGTTACCATTATTGGTTATATTGTTTCAGTGTCAAATATTTTTTTTTTTAACAAATCCTGCAACTGAACCCAACATTCATAGTAATGTGGATGGAAAAAGGAATCCCCACTTTGAAAGAATATCATTGCATATCAGATCATATCAGTTTTCAAATGTTGTTACCTCAGAGCCTGAAATTGAAACGTACTACTAATGTAGGCTGTGTCGATCAGTGGGAAAAACAATTCCAATTTACTGTAATGTATTTCAATTTCAGGCTCTATTATACTGAAAATTAGAAAATTGTGCAGAGGGGCTGAACACTTTTTCCCTGTGTGAATGGACCCACTCTCCAGGAAGCTGACCAAGGTGCTGAAGAACTATGTGGAGAATGCCGAGAACAGCATGTTAACCGAACAGCTTCTGAAGGCCATGAAGGCGCTGGAGTACATCTTCAAGTTCATTGTTCGTTCCAGGGTCCTCTTCAACCAGTATGTCCTTCAACACGCACACACACACACACACACACACACACACACACACACACACACACACACACACACACACACACACACACACACATTCAGGCACAGTAAGGCATCTGGAACAAATTAAATGTAGGGTAAAATGAATATCTTTCCCTTTACGCTCTTTCTTAACTCTCTCGATTTTCTCTCTCTCTCTCTCTCTCTCTCTCACTCACTAACTCTGACTCAATCTTTAATCTTTCTAGAGAGAATATGCACTATAAGTAACCTATTTTCGAAAACCCAGTGCTACTTTCCTATTTATATTCTATTTATTGAAACCACCTCTTGGAGTGATTTTTAAAAAATTATTATTATTGATACAGTTGATTCCAGAGTTGATGAGTTGACCCCTGCAGAGTTGTGGAGAATCTAAAGGTCACGTGACATAGGCCTATCTCCATGGATACATATGCTATTGGCAGAGGGTAATGTTTAATAGATGGGGGGATGGTGGTTTTAATGACTAGTGCTGATATATGGCCCTGGTTTAATTGAGAGTGTTGAGGATTTGATTGGTTTTCCTCCAATGCTTAGAGGACAACTCGTCCTCTACCTCACAAATCAGAGCCGGATGCCCTCACTCTCCTCCTCGCCTGCTGCTGTAGGTCTCTCTCTCTGCTCGTGCACAGACAACCCGGAGACTCCTGGACATGTTAAACGGTGTCGCTCCTCTTTCTTTATTCGGCATGTAAACGTCCTGTTAGTGGTTTTGCGATATCGCCCTCCTATCCTCGTGTCGACCCTACGACTCGGAACTCTCTCAAATTGAATAGTTTGCCCCAGAGATGGCCCCCGCCGTGCTTGACGGTGTGGCAGCAGCCTTGGAGCGCGGCGGAGGAGGAGGCCCACACCAGCAGGTGATAGACTGACTGCGGTCCTCGGGCGCTGGCCAGCGGAACATTTCTATGACATGGTACAGGAGGCACTCTAATCACACAATTTTCCCCTTGGAGGAAAGCAGCCGCTGATTGGCATGGCTCTCCCTGGCTGGCCAGGAGCCTGCTCCTTAAGCTCCGTAGGGGGAGGAGGGAGCTTTAAGTAGTTGTAGAAACTGAGAGCGATGCCTCGAAATCCCACCATTTCTGTAAGCCCTCAACGGTGACTGTATCCCAGGCTGTGTGATACAGGCACGCTGTCGTCTGGGAGATAACACACACACACACACACACACACACACACACACACCTCCTCCCAACCGTCTCAGCGTAGGAAGAAGAAAACAGCAGGGTTGTTGTGCTCAATCGATAGCCAATTTTTCGATAGATTCCGAGATGTAGTTAGAGAGAGTGGTTGACACAGATCGTTAGTTTGTAGCACCCACAAAAGCAGATCATTTGCAGGTAATACCCACCGGTTTGGTGTGATTTATGGGCATTGTGAGTGGGATGAAACACACATTTGCATTTTCGGGGGGGATTAGAAGCGGACCTACTTTGTGCCTACTAGGGCTGGGTTCAAAAAATCGATTTCCCGATTCTGAATCGATCTTCATTAAAATGAGCGATTATCGATTCATAAATCCCGAGATCGTTTTTTTTTTTTTTTTTTTTTTGCTTGCAGCTTCAACCCGCAACGAGATCTCGTGGCCAGATCTCGCGCTACAAGAATTTATCATATCTCACGCAACGTGAGGTCTCAACACTAAAATCTAAAAACATGGCGATGGCAGGGACACTCAAGTCACCACCAGGCTTAAAGTCAGATGTCTGGGTGCATTTTGGATTTTAAAAATGTGACGATAGAGATGAGCTGGACAAAAGCAAAGTCATATGTAAATAAAAAGTACATTCATGTAACTGCTTTGGAGTCAATTCATTGATATGTTTAACAATGCTACATGTTATAGGGTTCCTTGAACCATTTATAGCATTAGTTCAGAGAATCTCTTTCATATTCAAGCAAAAAATGTATATTGTAACTAGATCGAATCGGAATCGAATCGAATCGAATCGAATCGTGAATCGAATCGAATCGGGCTGTGAATCAAGCTGTGAATCGGAATCGAATCGTTTTGGGAAATCAGTGGCGATACCCAGCCCTAGTGCCTACTCTTGTGTTCATTGGAAGGAAACATTTCCCCAACTGTTTTCGGATCAGTCCTTCGGGATTGCCGGCTGTGAAAGTTGTGTTCCCTACAAAGGGAAATGAACGGAATCAGTGGGCCAGACAACATGTTATCATAGCTCAGACAGATTGCAAAAACAGGGCAATTAGACCCAAATACCCTTTTCTTCACCTGCCACCAAGTATGGCAGAGTGATCTTTTGTCTCTTCTCTATTGGTATGCCAAGGGCGTGATTTGTTGAGATAATTTAATACAATTTTCCCCAAAACTTTTTGGGGCTTGGCAGGAGGTAGGTGCTTTGGTCTCTCACCGCTTTGTTTAAAAAAAATAAAATAAAAAAAGCAAATTTGACCGACGATAATGAATGTATTTTGATCCGGTGGTATTTGCATAGAGAACACGTGCAGGGCAGCCTGTCGCCTGGTATTGATGATTTCGCAGAAGTGACAGAGACGCACGCTTCCGACTGTTGTAGTGGCAAGGGGTCCTGTTTACTTGGGGTCTAAGCAAACAGCAGGCTCTTGATCATCTGTTGTTGTGATTCCCCCCCCAGGCTGTACGAGAACAAAGGAGAGGCAGATTTCATGGAGTCCTTGAGGGATCTCTTCACTTCCTTCAATGACATGATGAACAGCAACTCCGAGAACACCGGCATGGTGAAGGTAAGCATATGTTCATACGTCACTAACTCACACGTGTTTAACTCGGACATCACAAACTCATACGTGCTTAACTCAGATGTCGCTAACTCATACGTTGCTAGCTCATAGGTCAATAACTTGTACACACTCTTCTCCACCTGTGTCAAAGTGCTTTACATACCGTTTTATGCATTTGGTTTTACTACTTTTGCATTTTAGTCTCAACTTGCCTTGCACATCAATTGTTGTGTGTCTTATTTGATGCTGTTGACTCAGTCAATGGTCTAGAGGCTTGTTTAGTTCCAGGGTTCCCGCACTGGTCTTAAAAAGCCGTAAAGCTTAAAATCCAGCAAACCAAATTCTGAGGCCTTAAAAGGTCTTGAATTTCAGTTATTCGGTCTAAAAATGAGGTGCTAGGTCTTAAAAACGAGATCCTGCAAGCAAAAAAAATCAAATTCGCTTCCTTTTTTGTCTGTATGGCAGTGAAATCCCTAATTTCATCATCATATGGTGTCGCGATAGGTCTAAAATTATATTCAAAGAGGTCTAAAAAAGGTCTAAAAAGGTCTTACATTTGACTTGTTGAAACTTGTAGGAACTCTGGCCTGAGTTCACAAACTGTTTTCATGTACAGTATTCCATGTGCATGCTCTACTTCTGGTTAGAGACATACAGTGTCCTCCATAAGTAGTAAAGATACATAGTTTTGTCTTTTATCTCTATACTCCAGCAGTTTGGATTTGAAATCAAACAACTACTATGAGGTTAAAGATTCTCATTTAATTCAGTGTTTTCTTTTTTTCTAATTGGTTTCACAATTTGGACATTACAACCCTTTTATACATAGTCCCCCTATTTCAGGGCACCAAATGGATTGGAAAATTGGCTTGACAGGTGTTTCAGATTAGAGAGCTGTCAATGTCTAGTATTGAGTATCTGCCCATTAAATCTGATTTACAGCATACCACCTCATCTGTGAAACATTGTGGAGGGGGTTTGTGCATATATAGAGCTGCCACAAGAACTGTCTAACTAGTCTTAATTGATGATGTCACTGCTGACAGCAGCAGCAGAATGTATAATATGAAATGTACAAAATATCTTGTCTGCTTGAGTACCGTACAAGCAAATGCCAACACAGGTTAGTTCAAATAGACCTCAAAACGAACAACACCTGAAGATTGCTGCCGTACAGTCCTGGCAGACTATCTCCAGAGAATGTACCCAGCGTCTGGTGGGGTCAATGGGTCGCAAACTTAAGGAAGTTATTGCAATGATTGTCGACCAAATAAACATGAGTACTTTATTTGGACATTCTGTGATTGTTTCCAATACTTTTGAAGCCCTAAAATAGGGAGAGATAAATGTTGTACTTTCTAAATGGTGAAACCAATCTGAAAACAAAACAAAACACCATTGAATGAAATTTAGATTAGAGATCGTATAATCTCTACTTTGACCCCATAGTAATTATTTCATTTCAAATCCAAACGGAGGATAGGGCTGAAAGAAGATAAAATGCTCACTCATTCCAATACTCATTCCAATACTGTGTCTCTGCTCTCCCCTCCATGTGTTGTTTGTTTGGTCTGTATCTGTGTTTGTATATCTGTGTGTGTTTCTCCTGCCATTCTGACGTGTGTGTGTGTGTGTGTGTATGTGTGTATGTGTGTGCGTGTGTGTGTCTTTGTGTGTGTGTGTGTGTGTCCTCTCTGTCTCATTCTGACCTTGACTTTCCTGTGACCTGGGGCATCTCTTGGGTTCTCCTCTTTAGCTCCTCCTCAAGGTATTTTCTGACTGCATCTCTCTCTTTCTCTCCCCTCTCTCTCTGTCTTCATCCCTCTCTCTCTGTCTTCACCCCTCTCTCTCTGTCTTCATCCCCCTCTCTCTGTCTTCATCCCTCTCTCTCTTCTTCATCCCTCTCTCTCTTCTTCATCCCTCTCTCTCTTTCTCTCCCCTCTCTCTCTGTCTTCATCCCTCTCTCTCTGTCTTCATCCCTCTCTCTCTGTCTTCACCCCCCTCTCTCTGTCTTCACCCCCCTCTCTCTTTCTCTCCCCTCTCTCTCTGTCTTCATCCCGCTCTCTCTGTCTTCATCCCTCTCTCTCTTCTTCATCCCGCTCTCTCTGTCTTCATCCCTCTCTCTCTGTCTTCATCCCTCTCTCTCTGTCTTCATCCCTCTCTCTCTGTCTTCATCCCCCTCTCTCTGTCTTCACCCCTCTCTCTCTGTCTTCATCCATCTCTCTCTGTCTTCATCCCTCTCTCTCTGTCTTCACCCCTCTCTCTCTGTCTTCATCCCTCTCTCTCTGTCTTCATCCCTCTCTCTCTGTCTTCATCCCTCTCTCTCTGTCTTCATCCCTCTCTCTCTCTGTCTTCATCCCTCTCTCTCTGTCTTCATCCTTCTCTCTCTATCTTCATCCCTCTCTCTCTGTCTTCACCTCCCTCTCTCTGTCTTCACCTCCCTCTCTCTCTTCTTCATCCCTCTCTCTGTCTTCATCCCTCTCTCTCTGTCTTCATCCCTCTCTCTCTGTCTTCATCCCTCTCTCTCTGTCTTCACCCCTCTCTCTCTGTCTTCATCCCTCTCTCTCTTCTTCATCCCTCTCTCTCTGTCTTCATCCCTCTCTCTCTGTCTTCATCCCTCTCTCTCTTCTTCATCCCTCTCTCTCTGTCTTCATCCCTCTCTCTCTGTCTTCATCCCTCTCTCTCTGTCTTCATCCCTCTCTCTCTGTCTTCATCCCTCTCTCTCTGTCTTCATCCCTCTCTCTCTGTCTTCATCCCTCTCTCTCTGTCTTCACCCCTCTCTCTCTGTCTTCATCCCTCTCTCTCTGTCTTCACCCCTCTCTCTGTCTTCATCCCCCTCTCTCTGTCTTCATCCCTCTCTCTCTTTCTCTCCCCTCTCTCTCTGTCTTCACCCCTCTCTCTCTTCTTCATCCCTCTCTCTCTGTCTTCATCCATCTCTCTCTGTCTTCTCCCCTCTCTCTCTGTCTTCATCCCTCTCTCTGTCTTCATTACTCTCTCTCTGTCTTCATCCCTCTCTCTCTTCTTCATCCCTCTCTCTCTGTCTTCATCCCTCTCTCTCTGTCTTCATCCCTCTCTCTCTTTCTCTCCCCTCTCTCTGTCTTCATCCCTCTCTCTCTCTCTGTCTTCATCCCTCTCTCTCTGTCTTCATCCATCTCTCTCTGTCTTCATCCCTCTCTCTCTGTCTTCATCCCTCTCTCTCTCTGTCTTCATCCCTCTCTCTCTTTCTCTCCCCTCTCTCTCTTTCTCTCCCCTCTCTCTCTGTCTTCATCCCTCTCTCTCTGTCTTCATCCCTCTCTCTCTGTCTTCTCCCCTCTCTCTCTGTCTTCATCCCTCTCTCTGTCTTCATTACTCTCTCTCTGTCTTCATCCCTCTCTCTCTTCTTCATCCCTCTCTCTCTGTCTTCATCCCTCTCTCTCTGTCTTCATCCCTCTCTCTCTGTCTTCATCCCTCTCTCTCTGTCTTCATCCCTCTCTCTCTGTCTTCACCCCTCTCTCTCTGTCTTCATCCCTCTCTCTCTGTCTTCATCCCCCTCTCTCTGTCTTCATCCCTCTCTCTCTTTCTCTCCCCTCTCTCTCTGTCTTCATCCCTCTCTCTCTTCTTCATCCATCTCTCTCTGTCTTCATCCCTCTCTCTCTGTCTTCATCCCTCTCTCTCTGTCTTCATCCCTCTCTCTCTTCTTCATCCCTCTCTCTCTGTCTTCATCCCTCTCTCTCTGTCTTCATCCCTCTCTCTCTGTCTTCATCCATCTCTCTCTGTCTTCATCCATCTCTCTCTGTCTTCATCCCTCTCTCTCTGTCTTCATCCCTCTCTCTCTGTCTTCATCCCTCTCTCTCTGTCTTCATCCCTCTCTCTCTGTCTTCATCCCTCTCTCTTCTTCACCCCTCTCTCTCTTCTTCATCCCTCTCTCTCTGTCTTCATCCCTCTCTCTGTCTCCATCCCTCTCTCTCTGTCTTCATCCCTCTCTCTCTTTCTCTCCCCTCTCTCTCTGTCTTCATCCCTCTCTCTCTCTGTCTTCATCCCTCTCTCTCTTTCTCTCCCCTCTCTCTCTGTCTTCATCCCTCTCTCTCTGTCTTCACCCCTCTCTCTCTGTCTTCATCCCTGTCTCTCTTCTTCATCCCTCTCTCTCTGTCTTCATCCCTCTCTCTCTGTCTTCATCCCCCTCTCTCTGTCTTCATCCCTCTCTCTCTGTCTTCATCCCTCTCTCTCTTTCTCTCCCCTCACTCTCTGTCTTCATCCCTCTCTCTCTGTCTTCATCCCTCTCTCTCTTTCTCTCCCCTCTCTCTCTGTCTTCATCCCTCTCTCTCTGTCTTCATCCATCTCTCTCTCTGTCTTCATCCCTCTCTCTCTGTCTTCATCCCTCTCTCTCTGTCGTCATCCCTCTCTCTCTGTCTTCATCCCTCTCTCTCTGTCTTCACCCCCCTCTCTCTGTCTTCATCCCTCTCTCTCTGTCTTCATCCCTCTCTCTCTGTCTTCATCCCTCTCTCTCTCTGTCTTCACCCCCCTCTCTCTGTCTTCATCCCTCTCTCTCTGTCTTCACCCCCTCTCTCTGTCTTCATCCCTCTCTCTCTGTCTTCATCCCTCTCTCTCTTCTTCATCCCTCTCTCTCTGTCTTCATCCCTCTCTCTGTCTTCATCCCTCTCTCTCTGTCTTCATCCCTCTCTCTCTGTCTTCATCCCTCTCTCTCTGTCTTCACCCCTCTCTCTCTTCTTCATCCCTCTCTCTCTGTCTTCATCCCTCTCTCTCTGTCTTCACCCCCCTCTCTCTGTCTTCATCCCTCTCTCTCTTCTTCATCCCTCTCTCTCTGTCTTCATCCCTCTCTCTCTGTCTTCATCCCTCTCTCTCTGTCTTCATCCCTATCTCTCTTCATCCCTCTCTCTCTGTCTTCATCCCTCTCTCTCTGTCTTCATCCCTCTCTCTTCTTCATCCCTCTCTCTCTGTCTTCATCCCTCTCTCTCTGTCTTCATCCCTCTCTCTCTGTCTTCATCCCTCTCTCTTCTTCATCCCTCTCTCTCTTCTTCATCCCTCTCTCTCTGTCTTCATCCCTCTCTCTCTGTCTTCATCCCTCTCTCTCTGTCTTCATCCCTCTCTCTCTCTTTCTCTTCCCTCTCTCTCTGTCTTCACCCCCTTCTCTCTGTCTTCACCCCTCTCTCTCTGTCTTCATCCCCCTAAGCTCCGGTCAAGCGTGTGTGTTTGTACTACATTGTCCTTGACCCTATGATGCCCCTCCCCATTAGCAACACACACACACACACACACACACACACACACACACACACGTGCACGTGCACGCACACGCACACGCACACACACACACACACGCACACATACACTCAAACTGTCAACAAAAGCCATAAGAGAGGCCCTCCAAGTCAATTAGGAGGCAGTTGCTGTGTAATTGGGTTAGATAATAGCTCAACTGTCAGTAAATTAAAAATTGATCTTGGGGAACCAGGTTTAAAAGGGAGGGATACATAGCCTCTCCTAAGCCAGGCCTCGCGGAAGCTAAACGACAGCTGTGATCTAATAAACAGCCAGAGTGAATCACACCTCCATACGGCTTCCTGCTGAACATCTGGAGGACCCCCCCCCCCGCCCGCCCCCCCCTTCCTCTACCACCACCCCTAGGGGGCTCTGTGCTGTACAGATCAGCGGTACACGGAAGTCTCGCCTCAAAAATCGCAAACACCGCTAATACGCTTGTGTATATTACCACCGTATTGTACCAGCTATTTCCCAACAGGTGTGAGTTTTTAGTACCTGGAGGACTTTAAGGAAAGCCCAATAGACTTTTTTTTTGTCTCCAGCGTCTTTGAAGGCTCCCACGGCCTGTGAGTGGTTGTTTATGGAAGAAGGGATTCAGAAGTTTCAGTGGAGGGAGACATGACGAGGGAATGTTAATCGCTATCAAACAGGAGCCTTTGAAATCAAACTTTTCAGCCTCCTACGGTCGGCGCGAAGCGGGGGTTTGAATAGAAATCAGCATCGCTGGGAACAAAGGCTCAGATGGTTGTTGTTGTTGTTATTCACAAAGCATCGCCACGGAGCGCAGACAAACAAGATAGAAAAAGAAAAGAAAGAGAATTCAGATGTTCTTGTTTTTTAATAAATGAACACATTGTAGAGATAAAATGGCTGAGTTAAGACTTAGTCGAGGAAGTCCTGGCCGCTGTGAAGAAACGTCACTTTGTAGACTTTGTAGCGACATCATGAATTGGCGCTTTTTCGTAACTGTGACAGGTGTGAACCAACCAGTGAACCTCGCGCAATGGATTCCAAGACAATACCTGTGTACCAAGAGGCCATTTGTGTGGTACGAGAGGGCTCGGTCTGGGCTTAGAAGTCGGAGGCAGAGCCTACCTCACCGCAACAGTGTGAATCACACTATGTATATGCCATTTAGCTGATGCTTTTATCCAAAGCGACTTACATTGCAATGAGTGCATACATTTCAGTGTATTTGGTCCCAGCGGGAATCGAACCCACAACCTTAGCGTTGTTAGCGCCATGCTCTGACTGCTCTGACCAACTGAGCCACAGAGGACCACCCTGTCATCCTTTAGGAAAGTGCCCAGTCTTCCCATCCTGGCCATTCGCCAAGACACGCTGCCCACACATTTGTAGTTCCTCCAGACATGTGAGATGACTGACAAACGGTGTAGCGCCTCTATCCACCCTGCTACTAATGTAGCGCCCGCATCTGTCTGTGTAACGGAGGCGTATGAGGAGGGGGGGGGGGGCCTGGCGGTGGCTCCGACCCTCATCAGCACAGATGCTCAGTAAACAACATGAGATCAGTCAGCCAGAGGGAGATGTGAGTGTCAGCCTGGCCCCCGGGCCCAAGCCTCCGAGGCCCAACGCCATGCCCCGGCGCGCGGCCCAAAACGACAGCGGCCCTGTAATCGCCCCCCGCTATTAATGGTCGGCCCGCTCGTCAACCGCTCAATGTGCCAAGGCGCTCCCCGGCGCTCCACTGATGACTTCATTCCAGTCGGGAAGGGGGGTGGGTGTGGGGGTGGCAGGGGGGGGGGCTCTCCCCGGGGGTGTCACAGTGCCCTGATGGAGGGCGAGCGCCAGGGTGTTACAGGAAGGGAGACGCCACTCACTCAGGTCGTCCTGACCTGAGCCGTCCTAACAGCCCCAGGCACTTTATTATCAGCCGAATGCCACTTCCGCTGCTTCCAGCGGGTGTCTGCCCTGAGTGTGGGAGAGAGGCGAGGATCTGGGATAGTGTCTAGCACTCGAGGGGCTTGAGACGGGAGTCAATTCCTCTCCACCCACTCACATTGATCAGGCGCTACCCACAGTATTGACTGACAGTGCGGAAAGGGTGATTTGACGATTGGACCGTTCCTCACAGCATGACCTCCGTCAACTATCGATCCAATCAAACAAAATTCATGCAAATGTGAACACATAAACACTCATACTGCTTAGAAGAAACATATGGCGTTTTGGAGAGAATTCTTCAAGGGCTGTCATAGGAAAATCAGATCTGGTTTAGGTGAAATACATCCACATTAGACTAAGCATGGACAAGTTAATGAGATAGTTCACCAGAAATACAAAATGACATATTTGGTTCCTTACCCGGAAATGAGTCAGTACCAGAACCAAAGTGTGGATTGACAGGGGTGCAAACTTGTCACCTTTTAGCCGTTTTTTTTTTTTTTTTTTTACCTCAAATTAGGTCAACAATTTTCCTAAATGTTCTTTATTTTCAGGCAAAAAATTATGTTGTCACCTTTTTGGGCCATCACCAGTTTGCATCCCTGATTGAAGTCTATCATAGTCCATAGACTCATTTCAGGGTTAGGAACCAAATATGTGATTATCCCTTTAAAGGCTGGAGGGGACACTCAATAGTATTCATATTGACATTTTTTTTTTTAAAGAACTGAAACCACTCTAATCATGTCTTGTTGCTTTCTTTTGTCCAGGGTGCAGCTCTGAAGTATGTCCCCACCATCGTGAACGATGTCAAACAAGTGTTTGATCCAAAGGAGCTCAGGTAATTCCGCAAATCACTAAAACAACCTCCTGTAGTGGATTTGTGATGCATACAGTACATGTGTTTATCTAGAATATAATGAGATAGTGCTAAATGTTGTTTTATCTAAACATCTTCCATTCGAAAACTCATACATTGCCCTAAGGACTCGCCATACTGGGATCTGAGATTTTCCCTCTCAGAGAACTCATCAGTGGGTATTTCCAGGCTTTACGCGCGCGTATCCGAAGGAGAAAAAGGCTGTGAATTAAATCCAGGAAAAGAGGTGGCTGAAAATGGGAATCACAAGCCTCAAATTTCACAAATTAAGCTTAAACGCTCTTTCTGAGAAAGCAAGGCTATACTCATTTTGGTTCTTTGAAATTAAATGTCATGTCTGGGTTGTCTCACTCAATTCTTGAAGTGATTAACGTTAACGGTCGGCTCCGTTTAAAATAAATTGTTTTTTATAAAAAAAAAAGAATACTCTGCTCCGGCAGTGTGGCAGACTCCTGATTATCACAGCTCCTTACCTTTGGGCTGCTTCCTCTTCAGCCACTTAACATTCACCAGACGTAGCAGGAGGATTGGTTTGTACATACTCAGGTTGCCTTGGAAACATGCAAGCGATGTTCTCAGTGACAGTGTCCAGTGCACTGGGTAATGCCTCTTGTCATGAATACCATTATTTCACCATTAGATTTAGTCCACGGTTATCGAAATGACCTCCTAACTCAAAGCTAGGGTCATTATTGAACAGCAGTAAATCAAGCAGTGTGGGCCGAACACTGTGAGGTACTGTTGTGAACACTTGACATTTATTTATTTATTTATTTATTAACAATGTCTTAATAGTAAGGCTGAAATATGAAACCAGTCATGTGGAAGAAGGCCTAGGTGGCAGAATGTGAGATACGCCTCATTATGCACATGGTCATGTGACCAGCCCTGTCTTTATGAACATGGCGACTCCTGGACAAAGTTCTGTCCTAAAACCATATGTGCACTGAACGAACATGAAATTTTCTACAAAAACCTCATGGGTATGCTCTCGGAATTGGGTTTTCCACTCCAGTTTTTAGTTTTTTTGTTATATATACAGATGGAAACACTGTATTGGCACCGCAGTGAGATGCGAGGTTATGGAAATGCCGAGGTTATGTGTAGCCCTAACGTCAAAGACGGGAAGAAAGTCGGAATGTTTTCTGACAAAGATGTTGTGTCTGACCCATTCTCAGACAGACTGACCCCGATGGCAGCAGTCTGGATAAACAGGAAAGATCTCTGGTTTTAATGACGCTCTGTTTAGTCTGCTGGGAGAGGAACCAGACCGCGGAGTCGTCGTCTATGGAGAAACACACCTCTTTTATTCTCCGTAGTGACTACCCTTCTTTTTCTCTCTCTCTCTCTCTCTCTCTCGATCACTTTCTCAATATTTGAATTGAAGAAAAAGGAGCTGTTAATCCTAAAAAGAAAAAAGTTAGATCAACACCAAGGGAACTCATACAGATCTATGACAGAGACATATTGATGTAATAGTATTTTTCCCAGTCCCGATCTCTCTCTCTCTCTCTCTCTCTCTCTCTCTCTGTCTCTCTCTCTCTCTCTGTCTGTCTCTCTCTCCCTGTCGCTTTCATACACTCTGCGGCCAGGCTGGGTCAGTATATTTATTCACTGCTCAGATACAGAGATTCAGAGATTCCGAGGCTGCGAGAGCCTCAAGGTCGCTGTGGCGGTGTGGTCTGTGATTGAGTGCCCGCCTCCCTGGGCCTCAGGTGGTAGGCAGGCAGGGCCCCCCCGGGAGGTCCTTATCGCCGCCCGCCTGCCCCCCCCCCCCCCCCCCCCCCCAAGAAAAAAAAGACCCTGCAGTCACATGTAGCCTTCTGCAACTCATGGGTTATTCATTGACCTCGGTTTTGACCTCCAGACAAGATGTACGCACGTTGACACCACAAATGGTACCGGCGGGCCGGGTTAGCTACCCGTCATAGACCCTCTGCCGATTCCCATGTGGGCTTACTGTACTGGACCGTACTGGACTGTACTGTACTGTACTGGACTGTACTGTACTGTACTGGACTGTACTGTACTGGACTGTACTGGACATTGAGCTCTGTGGTGAGCAGACTTATCTAGTTGGTCTAACCAAAGACAATCAAAGAGATTCATTCGGAGATTCATTCGGAGCAGTGACAGGTCAGGTCACTGCTGGTTCTGATTCTGTCCAGACATGTAGGTGGCCTGTGGTTAATGTGTTGCCTGGATAAGTGGTAACTCTATGGGGAAATGAAGTGTTCTGTAGGAGGTGCCATCACACACACACACACACACGCACACACACACACACACTCAGCCAGGTCAAGGCCATTTCTGTGTGAAGTCACCCATGGCAGCATGTTGACAGTGCACCCCCACGGGATTGGTTAATCCTCCCACCAATCGATGTCTCTGAGACTATAGAACACGCGTGCGCTCGCACACATACACACACACACACACACACACACAGCACCCTGCCCCCCCATCCACCACCCACATCTAAGGCATGGTGCGAAAGGAAGGGGGGGGAGAAGGGGGGGGGGGGGTTGCTGGCTTCCCTCCTCATCCCCTGGGGAGATTTGTGTGCTGTTATGGAGCTTAGCGCTCTGCTCACACACTGTGTGCTGCCTGCTCTCCTGGAGGAGGGGGGGGGGGGTTAGGGGGGGACAAGGCTAGGCCTCTCCATCTGCCCACGTCCAACACCTGGTCACCTGCCATCTCCCCAGCTGTACCTCTCTCTCCCACCCGCTCCCACTGTTCTTGTCACACTGTGTATGGAGAGCCTTTGATCTTGGCAAGAGGACCCCCGACCACACACACACACACACACACACACACACACACACACTCAAACAATCACCTCGTCTCC
>NC_137681.1:9588331-9618331 GCF_963989245.1 Nansenia antarctica | reverse complement strand
ATGTGTGTGTCTGTGTGTGTGTCTGTGTCTGTGTGTGTGTGTGTGTGTGTGTGTGTGTGCGTGCCTGTGTCTCTCCCTCCCCTCCCCAGGGCCCCACACAGTGGCACGTCCAGATCATCATGGAGAAGCTCCTGAGGACGGTGAACAGGACCGTCATCTCCATGGGCCGCGACTCAGCACTCATCGTAAGTGTCTCTCCAAAAACCCAAACACTCGAACCCAAAAGAGTGGTTCTCAACCATCTGCGCTCCCTCTCCCTCTCCCCCTCCCTCCCTCTCCATCTCCCCCTCTACCACCCACACTCTCTCCATAACAGCAGCGCCAATCCTAACCCAACACTTCTTGGGAGCGATCGAAGCCTCGTAAAAGGGCGCCTCGGCAGCGCGTTCACAGAAAAGCTTCAATCCAACAGCATCTGCCTTGATCTCCCTGCTGCTTTCTGTTATACAGGAGGCCCGTGTCTTATTTAGGCGTGTGTGTGTGTGTGTGTGTGTGTTACCTGATACACAGAAAATGTCTAATCCCCCACCCCTCCCCCGACCACGCCGTAACCTAATCAGTGTGAAGCGTACTCCCCCTCTCCCTCTCTGCTGTGTCACTCCGCTCATCCAATCGGCCCCTCTCGGCCCGGAAACTCGATGGCAATTAACGCACTTATCAGTCATCCCGCGGCCGCTGTGCTGTCAGCCCGACGCGCCCGTCCTGCGGTGGCTGAGCCGCCCCGAGCCCCCTCATCCATTATCCATGAGCCTGTCGGGAGTGATGGGAATGTCAACAGCCCCCCCCCCCCCTCTTCTTTAACCTCAATACGTTAAGGATGTTATCGATGCTCGGGGGCTTCACGTAATCAGCCTGGAGTTGATGATGTGACTTTTTAGGGGGGGAGAAAAGAGAGAGAGGGTTGGGTGGGTTGGGTTGGGGGTGGGGGGGGGGGAAGGTGGGAAGGTGGCAAGACCGCAGGCGAGACGTCGACATTGACTGGGATGGGGAGGATGTTTAATGGACCGTTTTGGGGGGGGAGGGGGGGGGAGTGTTGACGCCACGGCCAACCGAGCGTGTAGGATTTGTCCCGGGATAATACGGATTCGCCGTGGCGTGATCCCGCTGCTGTTCCCGGCTGTTCCTCCTTTCGACAATTCCGCCTCCCGTCTGTGTCGGCGGTTGATTTAGGATGTGTGTGTTTACGGCGGTCGGGCCTCCATCTGGGGCGCAGCAGGAAGTGTCATCACAGGCTTCTCAACGCGCGGGGCTGTTTGCCTCGCGTCACCAGCCAAGGCAGCTCAATGGGTTTTAATCAAGCCAATAGTCCCCTGAATTATCATACACGGCGTCTTGTGTTGTTTGTGTGTGTATATGCATGTATGCGTGTGTGTATGTGTATGTGTATGTGTATGTGTATGTGTATGTGTATGTGTATGTGTATGTGTATGTGTATGTGTATGTATGTGTGTGTGTGTGTGTGTGTGTGTGTACGTGCGTGTGTGTGGGTGGTAAAGCATTTACCGCGGCACCCTTCATCATGATCTCTCTCTCACTCTCTCTCTCTCTCTCTTCCTGTCTTGCTCCCTCTGTCTACAGTACAGTAGAGTGAGGTGACAGGCAATGAAGTGGGTGGTTAGCTGAGGTGTCACTCCTCTGTGTGTGTGTGTGTGTGTGCGGGTGTGCGGGTGTGTGTGTGTGTGTGTGTGTGTGCGTGCGTGTCACAGTGTGGCATTCATTCAGTGCAGCCTCTCTGCCCTGGTGTGTTGTGTAATGGAGGACAGCGCCAGGCAGCGTAATGGCTAATGAAGCAGTCACCTGCCTGGAGTCTCCCTCTGCTCCTCTCCCCTACCCTCCCTCTGCTCCTCTCCCCTACCCTCCCTCTGCTCCTCTCCCCTACCCACCCTCTGCTCCTCCCCCCTACCCACCCTCTGCTCCTCCCCCCTACCCACCCGACCCTTCCACTACCAGCCTGCCTCTGCCTTCCCTTCCCCTCCCAGCCTGCCTCCCAGACGACCGCTCTGCCCCTTGCGTCGCTGACTCACACCCAGAAGCGGAGAGGAGGTGATGGTTGATGACGGTACTGCTTGGGTGGTGAAAACACCACACTGTGTTTCCATGTGCTCTCCACGGTCATTAAGTGATTGCATGGTAGGTCCACTTCTGTGACAATACAAATTGCTCGACTCCATTAACCAGGCAATTACGAAGCAGTTACCGATGACCTATGTCACAACATTAACGTACGAGGACAATGTTTGCTCGTGGTGTAATTACAGAGTGACCGACTCCCGTGTGTGTACCGTGTACCGTAGTACGGGATGGAGATGATCTTTCTTTCTTTCTCTCTTCTTCTATCACGACGACTGCCAATGGCCCCTGGTCTGAGCTAGATCACTCTTCCTGCTAGAACTGGTGAATTGATGATTCACTTGCTTAGTCAAATGTATCGATTGTAAGTCGCTTTGGAATAAGGCGTCTGCTAAATGCCAAAAATGTCAATGTGAAAATATAAAGGAAGACGGAGAGCTTCTCGTCTGTTTGAAAACGCTACGGCCGTCCCTGGCGAGGGTCACACCTGACGCTGTTTCACATCCCTCTCCGGCTTCGTACAACGCTCTGTACGATACACGCTTCGACTCCAGGGCTGTTTTTACATGTACAACACGCAATTCGACTCGAGGGCTGTTTTTACATGTACAACACGCACTTCGAGGGCTGATTTTTACATGTACAACTCACACTTCGACTCGAGGGATTTTTTCCCTTTACATTTGACCCCCCCCCAGCACTGAGCTCCGCTCTTCTTCACAGAAGTTCACGACCGACCAGGATGATGCTCTGATCTCTCCCGCGGATACGGGAGCGTACACATCCGCATGCGGACATTCCGAAGTCACTGACGCGGCCCTGTATCGACCCTCGCTGAGCCTCGGTCAACGGCCGATAGAGAGAGATAGAGCTTCTCTTAAGCCTTTGCGTTTAAACCTCGAGTATTTTTTCTTTAAATTATTGAACGATCGATAGGGGTTTGATCGAGGCAAGGGGTTTGAATTTTGGAGCGGGGTCTGAGGAGTGAGCTAGCACGTAGCGGCGTGAGGGGCTCCCTGATCAGCACTCTGACGCTAGCAGCAGCAGCAGCAGCGGGGAGGGTAGTGTACACAGCGTAGCGGACTGCGCCTGCTTGTACCGCCGCTGCCACGCGGCACTGCGCCACCGCCGCACCAGAACGACTGACCTTGTTCTTGTTCTTTCTGAGTGGCAGCCTCTTAGATTTAGATTTATGCATTAACTTTCTCTCTCTCTCTCTCTCTCCCTCTCTCCTCCCTGTCTCTCCCCCCACCTCCTCTTCCCTCGGTGGTGGTGGTGGCGGTGGCAGACACAGAATTCCGATGAGCTCGATAACAGTGTGCTCGGTAGGTGCTTCGGATTGTTGTAGTGATCGCGGAGGTGGAGGTGGGGTTGGAGGTGGAGGTATGGGTGGAGGTACGGGTGGAGGTAAAGGTGGAGGTGCGGGTGTGGGTGGAGGTGGGGGTGGAGGTGGAGGTGGAGATGGAGGTAGAGATGGAGATGGAGATGGAGGTGGAGATGGAGGTAGAGATGGAGATGGAGGTGGAGATGGAGGTGGAGGTGGGGGTGGAGGTAGAGATGGAGGTGGAGATGGAGGTGGAGGTGCACTGGCCTGGTGCCAGCCCCGGGAGCTTTTTAGGCACGGCTCCAAAGCGGCTCTATATAACGGAGGAAACACATCAGCACCCTGTCCCTGTCCTCCCCCCTGTCCTCTCCCCCCCCTTCCTCCCCCCCTGTCCCCCCCGGTCCTCTGTATTCATCATGGCAGCGTTCTCTCTCCCCGGCTGGCTTAGCCCCGGGTCCTAACACACGTCACAGGTCGCGCTCTGCCCAGAGCTCCTAGTTGCGTCTGCTCCACTGCAGAGATCAATATCCACCCTCTCCCTGATCCTCTTCCAGCACCTTCCTTCCTCCATGTCTCTCCCCGTCGTCTTAACGAGCCTACGGCACCCCCCCCCCCCCCCCCCCGGTCGGGTCTGCACGCTCTCTCTGCTACGGCACTACGGTGGTGTGTGTGTGTGTGTGTGTGTGTGTGTATCCTGTGGATGTTGCGGTACTTCGACGATGGACTGTCTTTTCCTCCTCGCATTTGCCTGCAGTGTGAGGAGGGATTGGCGGAGGCGGGGGAGTGGGGGGGGGGAGGGGGGGAAGGGAGGGGAGGGGGGGACTGCAGGGGGAGGAGCTCACAAGGTTTCTTTATTGATTGACAGCCCTGACAGGCGGGCTTACGAGGCTGCGCCGGTGCATGCCGTGGGCCGCTGACCGCGGTGCGCTGCTCTTCAGAACCATGCCACGGTGCAGTCCTCCCTCCCTCCCTCCCTCCCTCCCCCTCAGCCCTCTTCTGAATCCCCCCCATCATGCTGGGGCCGGCCCCTTGTGTGTTACCTACCGACTACTGCTGCTGCTGCTGCCTCTGTCTCTGCTGCTGCTACTGCAGAGCGCTTATGGAGAGAGAAGCATAGTGAGATATGGCCCTGCATCATAATGGCCCGAATGCAGACAGCCGCTCACCACACCTCGTTTGGACGCGTCTGGATATTTTTTTTTTCTCTTTCTTTATTTTTTCTTCACTTTTTACGCGGTGTCTTCTCTCGTCAAAGCAAGGTTTGACGAGACGAGACCCCCCCGACGGTATGTCACCCGTCCGTCCGTCCGTCCGTCCGTCCCCCAGCAGGACTATAACAGCACCACAGTGTGTGGTGCTACAGTGCTCATCTTACTGCGGTACTGTGCTCCACTCTGCTGTGCCCACACTATTAGCAGAGCTACTTCTACAGTGTCAAGTGACCTGTGCCTTGTCGGTAATCTCAGGGCTGAGTGTGAACAACAGCCCCTCCCTCTCTCTCTCTCCCTCCCTCCCTCCCTCCCCCCCTCCTTCCTTGGGCCCAGACCAACAGTACAGTATGCATCAGCACTGCCAGAGAGAAGAGGGAGGCGGGGGAGGGGGGGGGGGGCGGGTGTGAGAGGAGGAGCTCCCTGCCATGTAACATTCATGTGAGGACTTCCCAGCAGCAGTGGAGAACCCCCCTGTCCCCCGTCTCCCCTGTCCCCAGAGTCCTTCACCGCAGCAGGGGGGTGGGGGGGAGGGGAGAGCCGGTGTAAGTCCTACACAGCTCTCTGTGTTGTAAGGATAAGCTCTGGGTCTGAAGTGGTTCTTAGGCTGTGCAGGCGGAGGCACGGGTAGCTTTAGAGCCCAGTTCCTCCAGACGCCCTCTCCCCTCCTCTCCTCTCCTCTTCTCTTCTCTTCTCTCCTCTCCCCTCCTCTCCTCTCCTCTCCTCTCCTCTCCTCTTCTCTTCTCTTCTCTCCTCTCCTCTTCTCTTCTCTCCTCTCCTCTACCCTCCTCTCCTCTCCTCTCCTCTTCTCTTCTCTTCTCTTCTCTTCTCTTCTCTCCTCTCCTCTCCTCTCCTCTTATCTGCCCTGCTGTATTCTCCGTCTGTCTGTTCCTGTCAGGGACACTGCAACGCAAGCAGGCTTTAAACAGGTGTATGATCAAAGCCTCCCCCCCCCCCTCACTTTCAGTGTGCTTGTCAACTTTTTGGGGGGTTATTAAAGCTCGCGCTGCTTTGCAAGCCGGGTTTTTCTTTTTAGTCGTCAGTAGTTTTTTCCCCAAGTCAAAAAAGGCGAAACTTTGGTATCGCCCGGGAAATTGGGGACAATGTGACATTTTCAAATGCGAAACATGAATTCTTAAAATTCATCTCAAGGATGTGCACAAAGTAGTCGCGACCGACACACACCATATGCATTAATCATAGCCTGTTCTCCATCGAGAAGAGTGGCGTCTGATAGAAGGGGGCTAAGGGCTGTGATAACCCAAGGTTAGCTTACTGTGAAATGCGTCGATGTTCTGAGCCTCCGAACTGAAATGCTCTCAAGCAGAAGCCAGTCTAATGGAAGCGGGAAGTGGCATAAGTGCGCCGGTTGTGGGGAATGGTATGGAATTCGAAATGAAAGTCGTACATCTGTCCCTCTTATCTCTACGGTTCTCTGTCAACGCACCTGTAAATAGAGAATGTAAGAAGAAACCTCTCTCTTTCTTTCTCTCTTTGTATTTTTCACATTTTATTTTGTATATTAAATGCCTTTTCAGTTTGATTTTTAAAAACAGTATAAAATACACAGTATTGCACATAGTAAATCAATTGCACTTCTTTAAGGTACAGATAAACATCTATTTCTCTCTTATGCTACAGTACAACTATTGGATAATTCCAAACCCTCGATATACAAGATAGAGTGGCGATGAGTCACATATAGCAAACAGAAAACAGAGGCTGTGTGTGTGTGAGTGTGTGTGTGTGTGTGTGTGTCCCGTTCAGAAGATGGTTAATAACAGCCCTAACTAGCAGTGACGGAATAGAGTGCTGTTGAGGTGGTAGCAAAGTAGGATTTTTGACGCCCTTCAAACCACTTTGGCACATACTGTATTGTGTCTCTATCGGGCAGTGTTTTTGGCTTCATTAGTAACTTCTGCAGTATGCTCTGCAAGCTGTTAACCTAAAAAATAATCGTCTGCAAGCCCACTCTTTTGAAATGTCATTAGCCCTGTTAGATGCTGTACAACATAAATAAATATTCTCACTGTACATCTTCGAAAAGAAATTCTGCAGGTGTGTGTGTGTGTGTGTGTGTGTGTGTGTGTGTGTGTGTGTGTGTGTGTGTGTGTGTGGGTGTGGGTGTGGGTGTGGGTGTGGGTGTGTGTGGGTGTGTGCGTGCGTTCGCGTGTATACGTTACAATCTGAGGAGAGATGATACAGTAAGGGGGCCTCGTGTCCATGACACAGATGGTGTTAAAAAAAAAAAAGTGTTTTGTGTTTTTTTCCCCCCGTTGACTTTAAAAAGCTAGAAAATATCAGTGATATCTCAACTCTGTAAAAAGCATGCGAGGCTACGGGCCTGCGCTCAGAACCCATGGAAGGCTCGGCGACGGCACATTCAGTCCTCCTGGGTTGGCTTTTAGTCGTGTCTGAAGTAGCTGATGCAGGATACTGTCGTTTATACAATCACCACTGCCTCCCTGACCACACGGATCAGGCTGAGATGTGTGCTGTTGAGCAGGAGAGCTGAGTAACAGGGGGGTGGGACAACAGAAAAGCTGCGCTGTGGTCCACACCACCTCCACAGAGAATGACAACGCGTGTGTTAGCGCGCAGCTGGCCGGCGCAGGCGTGTGGGGAGCGACAAAGCAGGTGGGATGGTTGAACACTGATTGGGCACCTCCCTTTTTTTTCATGAAGTGGGTGTACTTTTCGTCTTTGACCAAAATGTCAGTATTATTATAAGAAAAAAAAAAAAGTTTGAACACAAGAAAAGGAAATATAATTTCGGATTTGTTCACATCCTTTGTACTATGGTTCTCAAATGGGCAGTCCCCTCCACAGCAGCCCAATATATAATCCAATAAACCTTAAAGTGAGATATAAGTTCATATATTTATATTATAGAAAAGTACATTGAAATGCCTAACTTTGCAAATGTTTATAAAAAATATGTTTTTTTCTTTCTTTTTTTTCTTTTTTTTAAATCATTGTTTCATTTCATCTCAATTGATGCGAGGAGACATTTATAGACAGATATAAATTTAATCCTAGCTCCAATAAACTTATATCTCCTTCAAGTCTCATCCTTGGTCCTTTTCAAAGTTATCCTATAGGTCTTCATTCTTTTCTCTCTCTTATTAGATGATCAAATACATTATGTGTGATAACTGTCAAAATAGTCTTCTTTGTCTGGATAAAATGCATCCTGAACATTGTTTAGTTAGTAAATTGTGCTTTGCAGATATGCTGATATGCCATTGGTGTGGTTGTCAGGGAAACAAGCATCATGCGTGATCGCAGACTTCTTTTTTCCATCCCCTTAGCGAGAGGTGTGCTACGGAAGAGACACCGAGAAAGATCAAGTCCCAGCTTGTGAATAGAAATGTGACAGAGAGACAGTTGCTGAACCAACACATAATTGAATTTGACTCTGTAGACTTGAGCTGCAAAAATAAATGCAAATAGACAGAGGAAATCCAATTTGGGCTGCTCACCTTGCTGATCTCCAAATAAGTCGCCGTGGCGTAATTTCACCCCCTGCTTCAGGAAATTAGTTCAAAATAACTTTGAATCCCTTTTGGTAACCGGCGCAGAAACGAAAAAAATAATGCAATTCTCCGTGGGATCCTTGCTTGTTTTCCGTTCCATATCCTGCAGTCTCTGAGCCGAGTTCAATATCCAGTAGAAGTGTGCACCACGTAATAGGGGGTTACCAAGCCATAAAACAGCCGGTAGGATTCTGTTTGTGACCCAAAAAAGATGATTGAATAAAACTGGATAGATAGATGCATATCCTGCGCATCGGAGAGAGAGGGGTGGTGGGGGTGGGTCTGTCTGTGTCTGTGTCTGTGTGTGTGTGTGTGTGTGTGTCTGTGTCTGTGTGTGTGTGTGTGTGTGTGTGTGTGTGTGTGCGTGCTTATGCACATGTATGCGTGTGTGTGTGTGTGTGTGTGTGTGTGTGCTCAAGCACACATATGCGTGCGTGTGTGTGTGTGGGCGTGTGGTGGGCGTGTGCGCTCGAATGGAGGTGTGTATGCGTCCGTGTTCACAGGAACCAGAGTTTCCAGCGCGCGTGCTTCTTGGACTCCGCTTTGGACTTGCGTTTGGGGGTGGAGGTGAAGGCCTCCTGGGGGTAAGGCAGAGAGGAGAAGTGGGTGTCCTCGGTGGGCCACAGCCTCTTCATCAGCGGCTGCAGCTTGTCCTCCTGCTGTTTGAAGTCCAGCTCTACACTGCAGCACAGAGACAAGAGAGAGAGAGAGAAAGAGAAAGAGAAAAAAACACATTGAGATCCACAGGGTCTTTCTCTCTGATTGCCACACACATTGACATTAGAACCACAGGCGAGCGAGCCTCCGCTGGGCGCGCTGAATAATATTTGCACGTAATGTGTTCCCTCTGCAAGGACTGGTTCATTCCCAAAGGAGACACACAGACACTCACTTTTATATTGTTTTTCCCCCCTCTCTCTCTCTCACTCACTCGCTCGCACGCACGCACGCTCACACACACACACACACACACACACACACACACACACACACACACAGCTTTTTTCGATCAAAAGTGAGCCATCTCAGTGGCCCATCTTGCTTGGCCGTCTAGACCATTATTCATGTTAAGTATCCACTCAACCACCTATTCTCTCTTGACCTCTGTAGACAGTCATCCACAGCCCGGCCCGAGCCACAGGAGTGACCTACATTTCTTCCATTATTTCACTTCTAGGACTCTGGCTAATGTTTTTGTGATTTAACCATTTTATATAGACACATCCGGCAACCCGGTTGTGGATGTTGTTGTTATTGGTGTTGTCGTTTTTGTTGTGTGAACAGCATTCTTGTCACGACTCGCACAGGGAAATACTTTTGTATTTTTAGAACGATTGATTTCCGTCACTAGAGAAAGGAATCTTTTTTAAAAAAGAGAAAAACAAAAAGGATTAATTTGATGCACTAAAACACGGACCTCTGAACTCCGACCTCTGGCTGCAGCTCTGCGTTAGATAAGACCGTTCCCTGATGAAAGCTTATGAAAGTGATATTGAATTCGCCCGCGGAGACACGAGAGGGCGGAACGCGGCGGGCCGTAGACACCGTAGCGCGTCTGACTGACGGTGTTTTTCCAGCAGCGTGAAGCCGCGGCGGCTTGAAAGAGACGACACGCAGAGGGAGTCAGCGGGACGGCCGCAGCCTCGCCAAGACGAACAGCCCCCCCGGAACCAATCTGGATCGCCTCGCCACCCCCTGTTAGCGCGCCGGTCTCGGATGCCGTCCCGATTGCGGCGTCTCGTACGACTGGCGAATCCGGTCCTTCCTCTCTCTGACGGCGGTCTGGTTGTTGCTTGTCGTTCTCGCCTAGTTAAACACCCTGACACGCTCCTCTCGTCTATCCAGGGCGTGAGTGGTTGAGACGCTCTCATAGCAGACTAGGGGGGGGGAGAGAGGCCTACTGCTGTATGCAGGGCTGGGTTTCCGTTAACCGGCAATTACCGGTCTTTGTCCGGTAAAATTTGGTGAAGTCCGACAAATTGAAAAGTCGTCGGACATATTGTCCGGTGAAAATAATTCCCTTTGAATACAATTCGCTAAAGCTGGCTGGGTGCGTTCGTAAACACGCTCTGGAAATCCGATCAGCACTCGCGGAACGCCTCTCGTCCAATCGAACGACTCGGTCGCTCTGTGACATCAAGCCAGCGTGCGCTCCGGCGCTCTCAGAGCGTGTTTACGAACGCACCCCTAGAAGTTTCCAGCCAGCTAGCTGAAGCTGCTACACACACCAGAGCCATGGCGACCGAACGGCAAGTTAAACAACATACTATAAAAGTGACATTGTTTTACTCATTACTCATACGTTTGTTGTCATTCGGCGGTGCTAATAGTCGCTTTCTTTTTTAATTTATTTAATTTATTTTATTTTAGCAGTTTCCCCGAAAGTTAAGTGTTTGTTTTTATATCACTATTTGCACTTCTGGTTAGATGCTAAACTGCATTTTGTTGTCTGGTACTTGTACTCTGCAATGACAATAAAGTTGAATCTCACCTAATCTAATCTAATCTAATCTAAAATAATCTAAAATAATCCCATCACTATTACTCCCTATTTTCATCAGTGTTTCAATCCTTGAATCTGTGATGGAAATCAAGCAAAGCCACTTCAAGTCTCCCCACCACTGACAGCGCTGGGTGTGCCTTTCCTTACACTCTCGGTTATTCCCTGTGGATTTAAAAAACGGTGTTTTGGTTTCTATAATGTGGTCTATTCTCAGTGTTGACGAGCAGCTCAGGGGGCTTTGAGATGGCTAACAGCTAATTAAAGGAGTAATTCCACTCAAAAGGGTAGAAGTAAGCTGACTGTCTGTCTGTCTGTCTATCTGTCTGTCTGTCTGTCTGTCTGTCTGTCTGTCAGTGTGCTGGACTACCTATGACTTCCATGGTACCTGGGAACGCGTTGTCGGAGAGAAACGCCCTCTGTACAAAGGACCTACTGACCAAAATCCCTGTTCCCCGTAGCCTACATGCTTGCACTGTTACTGTTCAATAAAATGTTATACATCTAGACATTGTGGTATTTCTTTATATACGTATCCCAGACTGCCTATCAATTGTTTCTCAATAAACAGTTATGTTCTTCCCATTGTCATACTCCCGAGCTAAACGAAATGCCTTCCCAACCAGCGAGACTTATAGAAATGACGTTGTTTTATTGATTAAAAAAAAAAAGGATAAAACTGTAAAGAGAAAATAGAAAACTCACATTAATCCCAAACAATTTAACAAACTTCAGTTAACGTAATGTGGAGTCCGTTCATTGATCGATGCTGTCTGTTCAGTTCCCAGTGAGGCGCCCGTTCAGCGCTGGACCCGTTCAGCGCTGGATTTGACGCATGGCATAGCGCGCATGCGTCAAATCATGTTATATTATTATATATTATATAGCTCGCATCTAATCGTATCGGATGAGAAATAGACATTAAATGGCATATATAGGCCGCTACACAACAGTAATCACCGCGACAAACAGCTATATTAGATTTGGAGAAAAAAAATATATGATTTTGAAAAAAAAAAAAAATGTTATATTTTAATATGCTGACCGGAATATATCACGTTTGTCCGGTAAATCGAATTCTTCCCGGACACGATGTCCGACGGCAAATTTTTCTAACGGAAACCCTGATGCAGGGTTCCCGCGGGGTCTTAGAAAGTCTCACAGTTGATCCGAATTTAAGGCCTTAAATAAGGATTAGGATATTCGGATTTGGAAATTACCATAACTTCTCTGTATTGCCTTTAAATGCGTTTGAGGAAATGTCCGGTCTGTAACGTAAGCAGTATGCTAATTATCCATAAATAATCAGTTCCCCCCCCGCCGCCCCCAACAATAGTATGGAAATAAACTGGAATCAATAAACACTAGTTTGCAGCCCCCGGTGAGAACGTTTTGGAGAACACCCAGATAGCAAACAAGCTTGAGCTAGCGGAGGTGCTGTGGGCGCTAAATACTGCAGCTAAACAACTATCCTACAACAGCAACGATGGCATAGGTGAGCTTTTTAAAAACGTGTTCCCAGATTCTGATATTGCGAAAACTGGGCATACAGTATGCTCACGTGGAAGAACCACAATCAGAATCAGAATTGATTTTCTCGTACTACAGCGGGACCAGTCGTACTGCAGTAGAACAGTGGTGCAAAAATGCTGTTCAGGTTGCAATGGGATATCATTACAATATGCGATATTGAAGACACACGTGTGTAAGCCTTGTTGGAACACCCTATCCCCCAGGTCCCTGTACAATCCTGTTTTGAGGAGAATCTCGCATCAGACACGGCAGACGTTTTGTTAGATTTAGCCCCACGCCAAGATTGATTTTCAGATGTAAAAATAAGGGCCCGCGAAGAGCCCTGAGACGACGGACATGTCCTGAATTCATTCAATTCTGAGATGAAGAGGAGGAAGAGGATGAAGAGGATGAGTTGAGATGAAGAGGATGAGTTGAGATGAAGAGGATGAGTGAGGTTGAGATGAAGAGGATGAGTGAGATGAAGAAGATGAGTTGAGATGAAGAGGATGAGTGAGATGAAGAAGATGAGTTGAGATGAAGAGGATGATTTGAGATGAGGAAGATGAGCCTGTTTTAGCGTAGTGTGGCTTCGAAACCCCCCCCCCCCCCCAAAAAAGAACCTGGAATTCACAGGCTGTGCCGACTTTATCTCGACGTTTCATTATTTCCATTACAGCCGTACGCGTTTAAATAGGACTATGAAATATTTCCACCCTTGAGGATATTTTTCTTTATACAATAGGATGATCAATGTACATTACTGTTATGTCACAAATGGGTGAAATATAACTGCTATTAGGAATTCATCATTCTGTACAGGCTTGTAATTACAGTATGCTGTTATCAATCCAATCGTGTGTGTGTGTGTGTGTGTGTGTGTGTGTGTGTGTGTGTGTGTGTGTGTGCGTGCGTGCGTGCGCGTCTGTGTGTGTGTGTGTGCGTGTGTGTGTGTGTGTGTGTATGCGTGCGTGTCTCTGTGCACGCGCACGAGAGGACATTACATCAGATTATCTGGATAAGGAATAAGGTAATTTCATTACCTAACAGGATGGCTCCTTTATTCCTCCATTACAGCCTCTGCGCTACAGAAGTAATATTGCTGTGGTACTATTAATCAGTGTACAGTGTGTGTCGCTACCGTCTAGACGCCATCATTACATACATCATGATCATTAGAATCTGCCGGAACAGCATCCCAGGCTTTCCCCCCCATGCCGAGATAGAACGAGGTCAGTACACTTCACACGGCACGACGACAATCTAGCCGTAACTGTCTGTCTGCCAGTAGGAGTGACACGGCACCCACATTAAGGGTATGACTGGTCGTATCAATCTCACTGGCTTCCCCGGCGAAGTACATTTTCATGTTTTGTGGGGAGAGAAAAAAAACGACGACGCAATTGAATGTCTCACTCTTCCCGTGCCTGTACTAATTAAACTCCAGTAGGATTTGATAGACACGTCCCTCCCTCTGCGCTCTCTGACTCCTGTGTGTGTGTGTGTGTGTGTGTGTGCGTGTGTGTGTGCGTGTGTGTGTGTGTGTGTGTGTGTGTGTGTGTGTGTGTGTGTGTGTGTGTGTGTGTGTGTGTGTGCGTGCGTGCGTGCGTGCGTGCGTGCGTGCGTGCGTGCATAAGACTTACAGCCAGGGTGTTTTTTTTTTATGTGAAGTCGCTCCATTCATTGACGGCGTGACAGGGATATGGCATTCTCTCCTCTCCTCCTCCTCCTCCTCCCCCTCCTCCTCCTCCTCCTCCTCTAAGCTCCTCATCCCACTCGCTCTGCTATTATGCCGTCCTCTATGTCAACAATAGAATATGTAGCAGGAGCGCCAGAGCTTGTTAACCGTAGCGGAAACCATTTGTATGACTGTACTCTACACCAGCGGTGAAGGCCGGCGCTTGTAGAAAACGGGAGGACAGTGGAATGGGAACGCATGGAGCGGAATGGAGGGATGAGGGAAAAATCGGCCTACGATTTCTACACCGTGGCGGCCTCCGCTGCAGTCGTCCTACTGCCCTCTCCAAACCCACTTTTGTTCTGCCCACACGACACTGCTCGATACAGCGAGAGTTTTTTTTTCCTGTATGTTGTATTTGGTGTGTGGTGTTTTTCTGGTGTGTCGGTGGTTCATACGTGGTTTTCCCTCTCGTCTCCCTGCCGTGTTTACTGGAAGCCCCGGCTGATATCCCTGGCACCTCCGGTCAGAGAGGGAAAGGTTAAGCTGCTCCTGCATGACCTTGGAGCATCTCAGGGGTGGAAAACATCTGTCTGTCATCCCAAAGTATATCATCTGCTATCACCCTTGTCGAGATGGGGGGGAAGTTAATTTTAAGATGTTGAATAGAAAGAGTCTGATTCTGTGTGGACTTTGGTCCCAGCCTCATGGTAGGCTACAGGACAGGCATTATTGCCTTGTCAGTGTGAGAGGGTCTCGACTGACGTATTACTGACAGTTTTTTAAAAGCCCCCCACCCCCACACACACACACACACCCCTCTCCAGTGGATATCTGAACAACACATGTTAGATGTCAGATACACACTCCTCCTCCGCTCGCTCGCTCCCACGGTTTGTTATTCTGCGACACCGTATCTCACTGTGACATCGCATCGCTGACAAGCCGGATGTCTTTTCTTAACGTCCTAATCTTCTGAGCCCATATGCCTCGCCGTCCGTCAGCGGCATCACACCGCCACCACCGTACGTCAGCCGTCGGGCCCGGGAATTCAGAACGCGGGAAAAAGCGTCCGGGGACCGGGTATAAAAGCCATTTCCATGCGCGGCCTCATTAGAAAAGGGACCCAGTGAGGAGATAATCATCTCTCCACATTTGAAAGAATATTCAGAAGGCCCCTTTTAATGAAAGATTCATTATCCTGTAGCTCTGTCCCGCTTATCAGCATATCCTCGTAGAGCTGTCGGAAGGAGGGGAGGGGAGGGGAGGCAGGGGGGGGGGGGGGGGGGGGGCTCTGTCGCTGAACGTCCCGGCTGACGATGCTCCATTTTGTTTTCTTTTCCACAAACACACACACACACGCACACACACACACACACACACGCCCGCCCTGTGTCCCCTGAGTGAGTCGTTGAGTCAGAACAAACTCAGCGGGGCACTTTGGTCCTTGTTAGTGTTTAGCCTCTCCTCCATTTGTCCAGGGAGGACATGGCAGTACAGAACACACACACACACACACACACACACACACACAGTAAAGGCACCTGAGGGTTTTCCTCAGTCCACTACGTAGTAGATAGTACAAGTCTGTCTGTGGGTATGGACAGCACCCACCAGCACACCCCCCCCTAACGCACGCACACACACAAACACACGCACTGTACCACACACACACACACCCCCCTCATCCGCTTGACATCCACCCGTCAGGCCCTGCAAGTATCACTCTGGTATCTATGGCAACCAGCTGCCACCGTCAAAAGCGAACACTGTCTGGTGTCTTTGTGGAAAAACCCCCACATCATTCCACTTTTCACAAAGAAGAGATATCTCCTCTGCAGAGCCCGCCCCCCCCCACCCCTGCCCTCCTGCCAGCTCCACGTGCCACAGTGTAATCAGCTCCACCAGCCTTTAGCAACACTTAATTGATTTCCTAACCACTTAATTGATTTTCTTCATCTCATGTTTAGGGGGGTTCACGGGTTCGCCCTTCACCTACATCACGGTATTCAACAGGCAGGATTATTATTATTTTTTTCCCTTATTACTTTTTTTCATATATTTCTTTCTTATTTTCAAATCCGCCTTCTGTCAGAGAACCGTCGACACGAACGCGAAACAATTCCGGTAGTCGTCTGATACTTTCCTGCAGGGCATGAAGGCCAATGACGAGTTCAAAAGGGATGGAGGCGTAATGGTGGTTGAGTGTTGAGCGAACGGTTGTCAGGGCGCCAGACATGGCTACGACTGGGCGTCCTGCGTTTCTCCTCCCTCAACCCCCAAATCTGCTACCTCAATCAGCAGCACTTAGATCCATCTCCGTGTTTGATCAACACATTAACCCATATCAAAGCCGAGGGATAAAATGAGATTACAGGGTTCCCACATGAACAAAGCTTCAAGACGCATCGTGGCTTAAAGCACTGGTCTTAAAATAAATTGAATGCTTCTCAAATCCTCTTTCATGCCATCCCGGTCTTGATATGGCAATTCACATTCTCTCTCTCTCTCTCTCTCTCTCTCTCTCTCTCTCTCTCTCTCTCTCTCTCTCTCTCTCTCTCTCTCTCTCTCTCTCTCTCTCACTCTCTCTCCCCCTCCCCTCTCGCTTTCAGATCCCCCAGATTACGGATCACCCCCAGTAAGATGCAATAATAATTCTTACCGTTCCTTCTCATTCTATCTAGACGCCATGCACATTACATTAAGCAATGCTCAATAGAACCGTTGCTGCTAGAGGGAGATGGAGGGAGGGAGGGGGCGGGACAGGGGGGGAGGGAAGGAGAGAGGGAGGGATGGAGAGAGAGAGACAGAGAACGAGAGGATGGAATTGCCAGGGCAACTGAAGAAAATCAGGGCAGATGAATGGAATTGGAGAGCACTCACGGCAACATTGTGTATTCAGGTTGATGCCCATAGACATTGATATTGATCTGAGCGGAGACTTATGGACACTATATTAATGTACGATTGCAATTATTCTTGGGAGTATTTGATTATGCTGAATGGTGCAGATGGTTGGCTCCAATGCTAAACTACATTAAGATGATTTATGCTCCCATATGCCCGGGGGTAAGTCTGGACAGTAAGCTAGTTTCATCATCAACAGAGGACTAAGTGATTTACCCCTGCATGCTGCCTTCCTGTTCCATTAACAAACACATATACACACACACACACACACACACAGAGACACAAATGCTCTTCATATCCCTATATGTTACAGCAGCCTTTGATGAGAATTGTAATGGTGACAGAAAGAGTGTGTGTGTGTGTGTGTGTGTGTGTGTGTTCGTGCTCTGTCAAGTAATTGTGTTTGACACACCTCATATTTGTATAAACTGTATTTCTCCACCTCCAGCGGGATTGTTTGCATGGAGCTTTACGTAATTAGATTGTGTTTTAATCCTTTGCCAGTGTGAATGAGACTTCTATATTTGATTCTGTGTCTTACCGTCAAACCTATTCCGCACGCACAACTTGCCCTGTCAAATGTCAACCGAACTTCAATCAAACGTCAACGCCATACATGCTGAATCGTGTTGTATTATAGACAATATTATCATATAGAACACAGGACTGAAGTGCATTTTTGCGAAATTGTATTTGTCCTCATTGTTTAGTGATGACAGACGGGTAGGAGAGGGTTATTAATGCAGTGGTCCATTAATGCAGATCCAAAATAGAGCAAGTTGCTGCAAGTCACGTGACTAAATTGAGCTGACTTTCATCTTTAGATATCCCATCAATACTCTGACATGTTGCCTTTATATTGTATTCCCAGAGGAGCAGCTCTTCAGGGTCCTGCCTGACGAGAACGGACGTGAGAGAAATGCTTATCATACCCCTCACTCCCAAGACTAATGCACACTGACAATCTACTCAATAGTTAATTGTGCGTGCGTGTGTGTATGTGTGTATGTGTGTGAGTGTGTGTGTGTGTGTGTGTGTGTGTGTGTGTGTGCGTGCATACGTGCATATCCGCCACTACCTTTAAAGTGAAACCGATATAATACAGAGATATAACATATCTAAGTTGTCTCTCTACTGCTGTGTGAGCTGAAGACACGAGAACAGTGCTGCCAAGAAACAGTTACAGCTCCTTAAAAGAAAAAGACAAAAAAAAAGACAAAAAAAGGAATCGCATATTTTTAACGCGATTTCCTATTCGTCATTAGCAATTCTATCAGCTTGGTTCCCGGGTTCCCGGCGTCGGGCTGAGGCTGTGTGTCGGGCTGAGGCTGTGTGTCGTCCCCGAGGTGCTGTGCTGTCACTGCCGGTGGGAGGCTGCGGAGCTGGGAACAAAGAGGGGACGCCAGGGCGAAGACTAGTCAACCTAAATATAGCGTCGCCTGACCCCCCCTCTCCCTCCCAGGGGCTGCTGGGAGGTCACACGGTGTTAGCAAGATGGCTGACTAATTTATGACGAAGGCCCTGTACCTAAATCCCACATCTTGTTCTCGCACCCTCCCCCCCCCCCCCCACACCCTCCTGTGCTGTCGCCCCCTCTCCTCTTGAGCATTCCCGTAAGCCAGGATGTGTGCTGCCCCCGTGGCCCTGTCCTTAAACAGGACTGCTGTTTTATTTCTGCTCTCCTATCGCAGTGTCATCTGGAGAGATTCTTGGCTGTACCGCAACTCTCTCTCTCTCTCTTACTCTCTCTCATTCTCTCTCTCTCTCCCTCTTCCTCTCTCTCAATCTCTCTCCCTCCCTCTCTCTCACGCTCATTCTCTCCCTCTCTCTCATTCTCTCTCCCTCCCTCCCTCTCTCTCTCTCTCATTCTCTCCCTCTCTCTCATTCTCTCTACACCCTCCAGCCATGTCATTGGCCTGGGTGTAGGCCCAGGTCGCGGCGGAACATTTTGGTGAGGTTAAAACATCCTCCACATTAGAACACAATGGCCTTTTATCAGCCGCCGTCATCAAAGTGAAGTGAATAAAAATTGAGCTCTCCTTTCTCTTAAAAAGCTCCTTTATTCCGTCCGGAGGCTCGTCCGTCTGGTACAGGGAGACGGTGTTTGATTTAAAAGCCTCTTCAGGCTCTGGGAGAGTGCTCTGTCACAGATACCGGTCCTTGGCTTTCTCTCTCATACACTCATACTATCTTTCTCCTTCTCTCTCTCTCTCTCTCTCTCTCTCTCTCTCTCTCTCTCTCTCTCTCTCTCTCTCTCTCTCTCTCCTACACTCATACTATCTTTCTCTCTTTCTCTCTCTCTCTCTCTCATACACTCATACCCTCTTTCTTTCTCTCTCTCTCTCATACACTCATACTCTCTCTCTCGCTCTCTCTCTTATGCACATACACACGCACGCACACACACACACACATCACACCCATTCCCTGGCTATGTCACGGGAGGCCTGCAGGGGGCCCCAGGGACCTGCTGGCTATGAATCACCCTGCGTGTCCGGGCGGAACGCCCCTGATGACAGGCATGTCAGAGGACGGGGGTGTCAGAGCCTGGGCCGGCCATGGCCGTCACCCTCTGGGGGACGTGGGACATGGAGTCGTTCCCCCCAAACGGCAGGCGGGGGGGGCTTCTGGATCACCACGGAGACACGTCAGTAACAGCTGAGAAAAGCGGGAGATAGAGCCGCCCCGAGCCTCTCCAAAGCTCCTTTAACTGAGGTTAAACCCCCTCCTACCTCCCTCCCTCCATCCCTCCCTGCCTCCCTCCCTCCCTGCTTGCCTCCCTCCCTCCCTATCTCTATGTCCCGTCCTCACCTCTGACAGTACTGCGTGCGTCAGCATATTTCTCAGTCATCCCTCACGCACATTTGCCCTTTTAGTCTCTCACCGGCTCTAAACTCACAGCGGTCAGGTACCCTTCACAGCGTGACAGTGTGTGTGTGTGTGTGTGTGTGTGTGTGCACGTGTGTGTGTGTGCACGTGCGTGTAGATGTCACCTGGTACTCTCTCCTCTCACACACACACAAACACACACATACACACACAGACATTAGGCTTTCAGCGCTCCCCGCCTCCTCTCCACTCAGCCCCCCCCCAGCCCCCCCCCCCCCCCTGATGAGAAAGGACTAGCAGAGCCACACTAACCCAACAGTCTTTGGAAAGAGGGAATAAGGCAACTAACCTGTAAATAATGCATGCGCTGTTCCGACACGTGTCACAGTTGGCCGTGTCCTGTCCGGTTCGATAGGAGAGGCTGCGGGAGAGATAAGAGTGGGAATGAGTCATTACAGGGCTTGTTTAGACGCTCCCTCCCCATTTGCCGCCTGTCTCGTCTGGTTTGTCTCTCCTCATTAAGGAGCCATATTTAACACGGTCTGAGAGGACTTCTATCCCCCCCCCGCCCCTTTCTCTCCTAAGTTGTTTTGGTCTGGGTTGGGGGGCGGGAGGATTGATTGAGGGGCATGATGAGGAGAGAGAAGTGTGTGTGTGTGGGATTTGGAGTGGTTGTATGTGAGAGAGGAGCGTCAGTCACTAAGACACACTGACTGGAGAGAGATCCCGTCCAGCCCCCCCCCCCCCCCCCCTCCTATGTCTGCCTGCCTCGGGCGTCCCTGGTCGGCGTTTGCTTTTTTTGGGGATCGCCACGTGCAAAAAGTTAGTGTTTGTCTCTATCCGACCTTGACATTTTTGCTAGGCTTGGACTTTTTCAGTCTGAAAGGGTATTTTCAGGTAAAAAAAACCCGACCGCTTTGTTCAGGATTTATTCATTTGACATTTGATAGCAGGTCACACACATTTTGATACCCTTCCTTCGTTGCACCTCGTAGCCACGTTTTCATTCGATTACATTTGGGTTTTGTGATTATGCAATCTTTTTTTTTTTTTTTTTCTTTCTTTTTTTTCTTTTTTTACCTACAATTGTTATTCATTGTTAAGTGGACCCTTGACTCCCCCCTGGGCGCCTGTCAGTGTGACGAGCCTCGTTGGTGACCGAGGGTCTCAGACTCTCGTTAGCGCTGTACAGACCCCCGAGGCGGGGGGGATCTCGACACGGTGTCATAATATGAACGGTGTTTGAACGGCGTCGAGAAGCTTTCTTATTGGATTTGCCATGTTTGTATTTGTGCTTCACAGCGGTGGGTATAGATCGACAGGAAGAGGTTCCCCCGCTCTGAACTGAGTAGTAATGGACCGAGTATGGACACGCCGCGGACTCTGCTCCGCAAACATCTAAAGCAGAGGGGGGGGGTGAATGTGTGTGTGAATGGATGAATGAGAGGCTGTAAGCGTTGTAAGGCGCTTTTGGATAAAAGCGCTATATAAGTGCAGTCCATTTACCATTAAAGCAGGAGTCAACTCCAGACCAACGAGACTCGGATGCTGACACTGTTGGTGTCTTTGTGTTGGACGCCGGGTGGTTGAACGCTGCAGCTGTAGGCTGGATCTGGTGTCGGCTGGGGCTTGTTAGGCATTAGAAGAGACATCATAAGAAAGCTCCTACTTTTATTTTTTTTAGCCTCGCTGTTAAATCGCATGCTGTTAAATCCCAAGAGTTGCATTGCAGCAACTGTGCAACGCTAGTCTGTGAGCACAATGAATATCGCTGGGATAATTCCTTAAACCCATCCCCCCCCCGCACACACACACACACACACTCACACACTTGACCGCCTCATAGGCCGCCTGATACAAGCCGTATCTGTGGTGGGATGAGGAACGAGAGGGATGAAGGCCGTCAAAGCAAAGTAATCCTAATGAAAAGTCGGCGGCGTGTTGTGGAAGGGATAGCATCAGAGTGGAGTGCTCCAGTGCTTTAGCAGCCGCGTCAGCTCGCTCACGAACACACACACACACACACACACACACACACATACACACACACACATACACACACACATACACACACACACACAACCTCTCAATGCCTTCACCTCTCTCTCTCTCTCTCTCTCTCTCCGTCCCTCTATCTCTCTCCCTCTCCCTCTCTCTCTGTCTCTCTCCCTCTCCCTCTCCCTCTCTCTCTCTCTATCTCTCTCTCCCTCCCTCTCTCTCTCTATCTCTCTCTCTCTCTTCCTCTCTCTCCCCCCTCCCTTCCTACCATCCCCAGGCGGTAGCGTCACGCTGCCTGGGCAGACTTAAAGTAGCAATACAAATTAACATTGGCGTACATCTCTCCTCCCCCTGGTCTGCTGCTGTTTTTAATATCCAGCAGTTATATGACTGGTGTTGATATCAATATAGCTATTTGGCCAGGGGGGAAAGAGGGCGGGGGGTGGGGGCAGGGGGTGGGGGCGGACGATGTGGTCAGATGGCTGTAAAAAGTAAGTAAAGTAGATTTTCGCAGCACGGCTCCATTTTGTAATTAACGGCTGTCACTGATGCCTAGGGTGCCAGGAAAGAGGGGTGGCTCTCATAACGGCCCGCAGCGGGAAGGTCAACCTCGCCTTCACTTACGCCCAGATGGCTGGATCGATAACGTTGATGGGGTGGCCAGGCCACTGACTCGTCCTTCAAATCTCTCTCTTTTTTCCTCTCTCTCTCTCTCTCTCTCTCTCTCTCTCCCCCTCTCTCCCTTCCTCCCTCCTTCTCTCTCTCTCTCCCATTCCTCCCCTCCTCCCTCTCACCCCCCCGACACCCCCCCCCCCCCCCCCCCCCCCATAGTTGTTGATAAGGAAAAGTAAGAGCAGAGCTCATTTCAACTGACCTCCCAGAGGAGAACAAAACCGAATGTGCCATTAACAATATATTTATACACTCACACGCACCGCACCGCGAGATGAGCGCTCCCAAAGGTCTCTGCCTCCCCCCCCGGAGAGAGGGGAGGCAGAGGTACACACACTCAAAAATAGTCTCTCTCCATCCGATGGAAGGTGATTAATTGAGGCAGGGTGAGAACCGCTGATGGTGCTGGTGCAGCAGGTTTATTCACAGCTCTGTCAGAGATCAGGGCAGGTGATGATGTACCGGACTGTACGGCACAGAGTGCTCATCTCTACGTCTGCACAGCATGGCCCCCAAGGCACCGCTGTGCTCTTGGCGTGTGTGTGTGTGTGTGCGTGTGTCCGTGTGTGTGTGTGTGTGTGTATGTGTGCGCGCGCGTGTGTGTCCGTGTGCATTTGTGCGTGCGCGTGTGTGTATGTGCGTGTGCGTTTGTGCGTGCGCGCGTGAGTGTGTGAGTGTGTGCGTGCGTGCGTGTGTGTGTGTGTGTGCGTGTGTGCGTGTGCGTGTGTGTGTGTGCGCGCATGCTGTGAGAAGACACACGGGGCCTGATCTTGGCCAGCCTCCCCAGGGCTGCCAGGAGACATCAACTTTCCTCAAAGACGATCCGTGTCCTCCAACCCCCCCGCCTCCCCCCTCCTTCAACTCCCCTCCCCCCAACAACCTGGCAAGGTCTGCACAGATAATCTGTGAATAATGGGACGGCATAGGAGGATTCTAATTATACCCTCTCACTCTCTTTCTTTCTCTCTCTCGCTCTCTATCTCTCTGGGACACACTGATCAGCCGTCCGGACTCAGGGGACCACCCTTCAACAGAGCTGAGCTCCAGCCAGGAAACAGGAGATGTTTCAGGATCACTTCTTCTTAACATGGAAAGCAATCGTTTAATCCATTGTTATAACGGACATGGTGGCATGACTCATGTCTCTTTGGTTCTGGGAATGATAGAAGCTAGACACAGCTTGTGGACTTTGACCATCGCCTCCTCTTTCCCTCCCTACCGGTGTGAAGTTAGAATATTGGAATGACTATTTACCTGTCTGGAAAAGATATGAATGCTTTTGGTAATGTCCCATTTTGTTTTATGTCTTCGGTTTTCCAGTTTGTCTATAATGTGTGACGTGTCGTGTTCTTCAGAAACACTACATTAGGCCAGAGAGTGAGGTTGTGTCTAAAGGGTATATTATATATTTGCGCGTATGTCTGTGTTTTTCCAATAAAGCACCTCAGTGCGAGAGCACTCGCTTACATGATAAATTGAAGCGAGCCGTAATGTAACAGACATAATTGTGCTCACAATTCACCTACAGCCTGTGGGCATTTCTTATTTGTTGGCCGAGTGACATTTCTGCAAAGAGAGAATGCAGCTAATGTGCCGTGACAAGAGTATTAGAATTTGTGCTTCGCTTGCAACAAAATACAATTCTCTGTCTGTGGCTTTGGAAATTGAAAATGTAGACCAGATGTATCAAAGGGTGGCTTAGTTAGAAGTACCGGCAGCTTAAGATTTAGTATCAAAGGGTTTCAACAGTGTGCAGTAGTAGGTACTCCTCTAGTACATTATTACCACATCGTTCTATTGTGAAAGGAATATAGCTTTTTAAAATGTTATTTGTATTTATTTTATTTTATTATTATTATTATTATAATATAGTGTGTATAATATTATTATTATTATTATTATTATTATTGTTATTATGTTGTCAGAAGTGAAGAATCAAATCATATCAAGTTTTATTTGTATAGCGCATTTCTCACAAGATGTGACTCAATGCGCTTCACATGATGACAGAGCCGGCAAGCAGGCAAAGGTAAAAAAACTTGTACACTGTGTAGCCAGGAAAATTCCCTTGCAGCCCTGTACTCATAGAGCGACTACTCTATGACACCCAGATTGCTCTGCATCTAAAGCGGTGGTGTCCTGTAGCGACTATCAGACCTCTGACATGTACATCAGGCCGTGGTGCATCTGTCCGCTGATGATGTCCCAGCTACAGGAGGCAAGCCAGTGGCTTTTGCGAGACAATTAGTTTTAGTTTTGATCGCCGACACGGATGGAAGCGTGTCTGTCTCCCACACATCACTGAGGGTTGTCCCCTGTCATCGCTGTGGCATGGCCAGGTAATGGGTCCTTATGGGATAAGTCACCCTACCTACAGTACCCCCCCCCCCCCACACACACACACACACACACACACACACACACATACACACACTCACTCCGCTGGCTGCCACTAACTCTCTATCTCATAAGAGTGACGTGCCAGTCTCAGTAGAGATGGCTAACCACCATACCTATTTTCACTCTGCTCCAACACAGTTATATGAGTGTAGCGATAAGGGGATTAAGATTTGCTCATGAAGATTGAGCCAAAGGATATAATTGCCTATTTACTTGTGTAAACTGGAATTCACCTTTAGATGAAGAGGATGCTTGTTGTGTTTATTATCTTCTTTTGAGAGTTTTTTTGATGAGTCAGTGTGTACCTGCTGGCTATCGCCTAAGAGAGTGCAGGTGTGTGTTTTTCCCTGAGGACTGTTTGTGTTTGTGTGTGTGTGTGTGTGTGTGTGTGTGTGTGTGTGTGTGTGTGTGTGTGCGTGCGCGTGCGTGTGTGTGTGTGTGTGTGGGTGAGGTTTTGGACTAGGTGAGAGAGTGTGTGTGTGTCTGTGTGTGATGGTGATTGTTTGGATGCTTTCTGCCTGTGGCGCTGGTTAGAGGGAGATAGTGATCTGAGCGTGTCCGTCAGCGATTCACTCAGGTGCAGAACAAATTGGCCATATGGTTTGTTTCATCCCAGTGGATAGAGAATCCTCAACTATGCCAGCAGAGTCGATTGTATCTAGTTCCCCTTTGTATACTGTCGACTCCATTTCCTTCAGACAGCAAATGGGTTTTTCACAGACTCTGGGTTCGCTAGATTAACAATAAACACATCCAGACATGGCAACCAACAAATATGTGTTAGTACAGTTATGATTTGGCCAATTCACGACTTCATGCCTTCATTCCACCAAAATGCATTATGTGTGCAAACCAACGTTGTTTTGTTGTTTTTGTGTATCGCTGCCCCCGCTGGCCCTTAAAATGTGAAACCGTGGCCAAACATGTGTGTATCCTTGTAAACGAACCAAACAAGAAATAGGCATGTAAAGTTCAATGTCCTACCCGACACCAGATTTTAGAAAATACTTTGTTTGGACGAAATACAGCACTCTTCACTGAACGCCCTTCATCATGTGTTCTCATTCCTTGATGGCGACTGGTTTACGATGGCCATTTAGCACTATTTTTCGAACAAAAATCTGTATACCTTTTAAGGTAGTCAAAGATCGAGTTTGGGGTTCATAGATAGATGTCCTTATGCACCAACGACTGTCATTTTGTCAAGAGAGGTGAAACATTTTGTTTGGCTTTTTAAGTGAACAGTACAGAAGCACTCTTGTCAAAGGGAAGCTAACCTTGGCTTTGTGATTACATTAGGATACAGCCTTTAGTAGAGTGGCAGAGTTTCAGCGCGTAGCTCATCCAACCACTTGGGCCAAATTGAGTGAGATGATTGGTTGGCGTTGAGCTCACAGGCTCTTCTCTGCTATGATACGATATTCTGGAGGAAAAAAATCACAAAAGGACATTGTGCTGTAATAGCACAGCGGGGACTCACATATCCAGGTGACGGAGAGACTGGCTACAGCCCCGTATTATGGCTTTTTCCACATCCATGAAGAAAGCAGCTCTATTCTATTCCGTTCAGTGCTTTTTCGGTTATTGTTGACCATGCACCAGCAAACCGACGGAAGAAAATGGAATAAACTAGCTTATCCGCTAGGCTCACACATGCTTATCCCGGGGAGAGTGCTTTTGAGATGCAACACATGCAGAGAGGATTCCTACAGCATCTAAATGATTAATGCACTGAGTGTCTGTGATGTTTCCCTCATTTAACCCCTGACTGCAGGGAAACATCCCCAGCCAAGCCTCTCTTGTGAACCAATATCACTCCAGGAAGACCCCCCCCCACCCCCCCCCCCCCCCCTCCCCCAGTATGAGATAAGTCATCATGTCTTACCCCTCTCGGTGGGCCTCTCCCTTCTCCAGCTCTTGGATGACCCCCAGTAAGACTTTGATGGTCTCCTGGCTGGAGCTGATCAGGTTCTCCATGGCCTGGAGCTGTGCTTTAACATCCCCTTTCTCCTTGGTCACAGGCACTATCTGCTTACAGGCCTCCCCCGGGTTGCCCCCACCGTCCGCCGCCTCAGCCCCACCGCCAGCACCACCTCCACTGCTACTGCCACCGCCACCACCACCACCGCCGGCACCACCGCCACCCCCACCGCCACCCCCACCACCGCCGCCCACAGGGTCCTCCATGGCCCTCAGAGGCTGCGGCTGGGCGGAGAACTGGCCCACGTGGCACTGCGCCTGCGTGGTGCAGCCGGCGGCCCGCGGCAGCGTCTGCGACTGCAGCCCGTTGAGCTGCAGGCCCTTCTTCCTCTTGCTGCGCGCCGCCGACGGGCTGTCCAGACACTCCACCTGCGTCAGAGAGTTCCAGGCGATGGGGCCCGTGACCTTGGAGCCCCTGTCCGGCAGGGTCTGCGACGAGCCCTCCTCGAAGTTGAGCAGCTGCCGCTTGCCGCCCGAGCGGTCCCGGGCGTCCCCCACCCCCGCCTCCCTGTGTTGTAATCCTTTCCTGGGTTTGGATTTGACGCTGCAGATCTGGTAGTCGGCCTGGGAGGCCTGGCCGCTGGTGGTGCAGGGCGTGTTGGGCAGGCAGTCCGTGTCTGTGTCTGTCGAGCAGCTGAGCAGCAGAGAGTCGGAGCACCGGCCCCCGCTAGGTCCGTCTAAGCAATGGCCCGCTGCTCCTGCTGCTGCTGCTGCTGCTGCTGCTGCTGCTGCTGCTGCTGCTGCAGCGCCGTGCTGCTCCACTGTGGCGATGCACTCATTAGTATGGAGCAGAGCCCTGGTCATCTGTACTCCACCGCTCCCCCCGCAGGCGCCGCCCTCCTCCCTGTCCCCTAAGCCCTCCCCCGCAGCCTTGGAGTGCTGCTTCACGTCAATGACGAAGCCGTTGTTCTGGCCCTTGTAGCTCTCCACGGCCGCCACGTGCTTGATGGTGTGGCCCTTCTTGCGCTCAAAGGGGAAGGTCTGGTAGCGCTTCTTCAGGTCGGGCGACGTCTGCACGCCCGTGCTCTTGGTGACGTTGGGGATGGAGCGGCGGGCGGGCACGGTCATGTACTTGCGGTACGCCACCTTGTAGGAGACGGGCTTGCCCCCCTTCCCCGCCGCCGCCTGCAGGGCGGCCTCCCTCTGCTCGTTCTGCGCCTCGCAGATGTCCTTGAAGCGGACCTGCAGGGCCTTGTTCCTCTTCCTCACCTGGCCCTGCCGGCTGGGGTCCTGGGCGTACTTCACCTCCAGGGCCAGCGAGGCGGAGGGTGAGGGCGCTGCCTCCGAGTCCGACTCAGAGTTGGTGAGCATGCATTTGCTGCCCTCCTTGCTCACCATGGTTCCTGAGAGCAGGGCAGAGACAAGGACAGTGTTAATGGCTTAGTGATGAACGACACAGGCCAATGCACCAGCACACAGCGACACAGGCTCTGGGAGATGTGGAATACCTAAGCAATTATTGATTACCTGTATGCATAGTTTCAGTACTGGGGAGTATGGTATGGAAGTTTGAGACTTCTTTGTAGGATTTGTATTAAAATCTGTTTCCAAAGTTAAGTTTGGCAGCGACTTAAGGCTATTTTCTTGATAGCCAAATATATCAAATATCGATAATCTGACACCAATGTAATTATCTCTAGGTGCAAAGAATTGTTGAGTCTGTGCTTATTTAGTACAAGAAAAGTAAAATAGATTGAATCAGATAATGCTGTATAAGGCTTTAATAATGCTGTATACGTATACAGTCTACACTATACTTATACAGTTATCTATTCCAAGGCAAATAGTTAATAGAAAAATGTTACATTCTAATGGGGAGGAGAGAGAGAGACATGGACCACCAGTAATCACAAAATAATGCTTCTCACGACATGACGAGAACCTCACAACAGGAAACAGGAACAAGAGAAAGCGCTAACCCCTGACCTCTGTTTTTATATCATCCTAAAAACCACAGTATTCAAATCAGTAGCTGTTGATAAGGTCTTCCACCAACCATCACTCATCTTATTGAATCTGAACTGATGACATCACAATTTTGGCACCTCAAGACATCCCACAGAGCTCACGGCCATTTCCCTTCTGGTAAAACGTAAGACAATGAAAACGCTCCCTCGTCATCTTCATACTGTCCACGTCACCCTTGTGGAGTCGATCATCTGAGGAGTTCATTAACATCGCGGCTATCGCAGTTTATACTCGTCAATCCATCAGCCTATATTGACTGGACGACTGCAGGGGTTTGGGGGGGGGGGGGGGTTTAGTACACCTTAAAAATGAAGCTTATTTATGCCTGCTTAAATCATGCTCCCTGTGAAGCTGATGACACCAATTTAGTAAGTGTGTCTGCATCCTTTCACTGGTTTGTCATTGCCCGTTAATTGCATCTTTTAATCTCCCTCCCCATTTGAATGTGACCCCCGTCTAAGTTGATAAGTGTGTCTGTCTCAGTTTGTGTGGGAGTGCTGGCAGCGGCCATCAGTCATGTGGCTGTGCACCACCACCAGGCTCCGGCAGAGAGGACAGGACAGGGCAGCAGCAGCTACAGTAGGACAGGCAGCACTGCTACCTCAGGTGATTCAGCAACTTCAACACATCACACCCCCCCACCCCACCCCGAATCTGATGTCACTGCTTATACAGTAGTAAAGAGATATGTGAATGTCTGTGTACGTATGTGTCATGTGATATGTGATGTACAAGGGTGAGTGAGTGAGAGAGAGAAGGAGAACATGAGGGATGGAGGGAGGGAGAGAGAGAGAGAGAGAGAGAGAGAGGGAGGGAGGGAGGGAGGGAGGGAGAGAGAGAGAGAGAGAGACGTTTTGAGGTTAGGGAACTGAGAACTGCCTAGCACCACCCCTAGGAGTGATCGCTTGTGCAAAGACAATCCATTATCTTCCTCCACAGCAGAGAGGTATCAGTGTGGGGACATAACTATGCAATCACGACTCTGCCATCTCCCTCTAAGGCCTATGCATACTGATTTTTGGTAAACATTCCACACTGATATAGATGCTGATGCGGACAATTATCCCCACCTTTTTTCTACCCTGACTGGTTACTACCAACTGCAGACACGGGGGGTTCCTATTTCATATCTTCCTGTCTAGTTACCTGGGAGCCATGGAGTATCATGTCCCTCTCTCACATCAGATTATGGGATTCACACCGTACAGCATTATTCAATTAACTCTGTGTGTGTGTGTGTGTGTGTGTGTGTGTGTGTGTGTGTGTGTGTTTGTGCACCAATGTTTGCCTACCAATGATTGCCTGTCACTGGTTTGTATCTTTAGCCGTTATAAACAGGTCAGGGAGCCAGCCAGGGCTGAACACACACGTGCACACACACACATTTACATATCCCCTTTAGCCTTGGGCCAGGC
>NC_137681.1:9582503-9588131 GCF_963989245.1 Nansenia antarctica | reverse complement strand
ATTTCAACTTTTTCTTTTCATTGACGTACAAAACCAGGCATTCCACACCAACGGTCTGTATTCCTTTCCTCCTTTTTAAAGAGCTTCGAGAAGCCCCGCACGACAAAAACAAAAAAAAAACACTCTGAATTCTCCCTGCATTCCTGTGCTGGGCTTCATACCGGATCACTGAGAACAATCTTCAGTCAGAGCTTTTCCTGTCTTTTAATCCCCCCCCCCCCCCTCCCCCCCATCTCTAACACTTAGCTGCTCAATCAGACCCCCCCCCCCCCTCTGCTCTCCAGAGGTTATTTGGACAGACCCACCCCCACCCCCCCCCCCCCCCCCCCCTTCTCCTCCACCTCTACCCCTGTGAAGCAGCTGGAAGGTGAAAAGAAAGAGAGAGAGAGCTAGAGAGAGAGAGAGGGAGAGCGCGACTCACCTTAGACGTTAATCACTGACGAGAAGGATGAGACAGCGGCATAGATCCCTGGCTGTGGCCGAGCATGTCCCTGTCCGTAGCGGGGGTAGAGCCGGAGGAGGTGGCCAGAGGAGGCTATGCCATGGTAGAAGTTAGGCAGCAGGCTGGCAGCAGACAGGCAGCGGGCAGGCAGGCAGGCAGGCGGCAGGCAGGCGGGCAAGCGGTGCGGCGGCGGTACAGTAGTTGGGGTAGTTGTTGCACATTGGCTGCCTCCGTACCAGTAGAAGAGAGAGAGATTCCTCTAAGCCCCAGCGAGTCTCCCTTCCTCTACCCCCCTTTTTTCCACCTCTCCTCTCCTCTCCTCTCCTCGGTAAAAAAGCCAGGCAGACTCCGACACACTCACTCCTTCCTCGCTCGCTCTCTCTCTCACACACACACACACACACAACACACACACGCACCGCCACCACACGCGCTCACATACACACACTGAACTCCGGGGCGCTCACCGACAAGCGGACGCGCACGCAGAATATATCTCCATCGTGCTGCTGCAGTTCCTCTTGCTGTGTCTCTGTGTCTCTCTCTGCGTGTGTGTGTGTGTGTGTGTGTGTGCGTGTGTTTCAGTGTGCGTGCGTGCGTGTGGTGTGTGTGTGTGTGTGTGTGTGTGTGTGTGTGTGTGTCAGAGAGCGAGGGAGAGACAGAGAGAAAGAGAGGGGGGAGGGTGCACAGGAGGACAGGAACAGGGATGAGAGGGAGGGGGAGTGAGAGAGAGGGGGAGGGAGGGGGTGGAGAGAGAGAGAGAGCGAGAGAGAGAGAGAGAGAGAGAGAGAGAGAGAGAGAGAGAGAGAGAGGGGAGGGGAGGGGTGGTAGGGAGAAAGTCCGGTGCTAGTTCTGTCTACATCTGTCATGACCGCACATCAACAGTAGAGATCTCTCTCTCATCTCAGCTGAGCCAATAGCGTCACTGACCCCCATCGCCACAGCCCGTACACAAATCAACACAAGATTTACCGCTTTGGACAGGAGCTGTGGATACTGTTAAAGCAGCACAGGGTTGGGATTTTAATTGGATGCAGTCTGAGCACGATGTGTGTGTGTGTGTGTGTGTGTGTGTGTGTGTGTGTGTGTGTGTGAGAGTGTGCATGTGTGAGTGTGTATGTGTGTGTGTGTGTGTGTGTGAGTGTGTGCGTGTGTGTGTGAGTGTGTGAGTGTGTGTGCGCGTGTGAGTGTGTGTGTGTTTTGTGTGCACCTGACTCCTTACGGCTCTTTCAGTGTGTGTGTGGGAGATTCCATCTGGTTTATGTCCTCCAAACCATTCATTTGTATGACGTCCTGTCAGCTATCATCCATCTGTCTGGCTTTAGTTAAGTGTAATGGAGAAGCCTTGTTTTTCATCTCCACACACGTTACCTTTCGTTAATTGGAAATTAACTGCCAAACAGTTCACCTGTAGGTCAGTTACGTGCATCAGATGTGTGTGTGTGTGTGTGTGTGTGTATGTGTGTGTGTGTGTGTGTGTGTGTGTGTGTGTGTGTGTGTGTGTGTGTGTGTGCGTGCGTGCGTGTGTGTGGATGGGCGTGCCTGTGTACGGAGGGTGCGTGCGTGCGTGCGTGCGTGCGTTGACCTTAATGGGAGGTGCCGGCGTTCAGACTGCCAGCCCCCCCAAATGAGAGAAGAGCTGCAGGTACAGTGAGTCTGTTTATGGCTGCTGTTATCACAGTTCTCCCCTCTCTCTCTCTCTCTCTCTCTCTGTCTCTGTCTCTCTCTCTCTCATGAATAATACACAGACACAGCCTTAGTGTTAACATTCCCTGCACACAGCGCAGAGAAATAGTATTTATTCTCGCGTCCACCTAAGCTGCAAAATGACTAGAAAATGTTCTCTTTTCTAAGCCTTTCATATGGAGGAGTCATGAAATTAATACAGACACTGATAGACATGGCGCCTCACCATATGGATATTTTTGTTGTTGTTGTTTATTTGTTTATTTACACAAACAAACCTGCTGACACGGTAGTTATGCAAAAAGACTAGGAAGTCTCTCTCACCTAATTTGATCCTTGCGTATGGGGAATGAATACAGGCGCACATGGATATAATATCATCATATGGATTCTTTGATTTTATTGTTTTTTTATTTATTATGTTTATTTTATTTCTTACACAGCACAAATCTGCTTACGGGGAGGAACAATTTGGGTAACAACAGAGTAACAATGTTCACACAGCCTTTGTTGTGTGAGGTCTGACAGTCCCAGAGTCTCACTCCTGGGTTCAGTCGTGTGTGTGTGCCGAACCTGTGTGTTTATCTCCCCCTGCGCCCCCCCTCTCGCCCGGGCCGACCCCCGTCTTCAGAGTGTGAATTAGAAAAGTCTGTGTTCGACACTTGTCAGGGTGTTTTCTCTCTCCCCGTCTCTCCCCCCTCTCGTCGTCTCTGACATTACACCAACTCTGCCGCCTGACTGGCTGCGTCTGGAGGTGTTCAAGACAGCTCTCTCGCTTATGTCATGTTTTTTGATGAGATTGGGTTCCGTCGAGGACATCATCCAGTCTGACTCCCACCCTTGTTATTGCTCTCTCCAGCCGCTGTTAACACTTTACGGGATGACCTTGACTTTATTGCCATTACTGTAATGGACATTTTTTCTCTCTCTCTCTCTCTCTCTCTCTCTCTCTCTCTCTCTCTCTCTCTCTCTCTCTCTCTCTCTCTCTCTCTCTCTCTCTCAGGGAGGTTCTCGGTATGTGTGTTGGGAGTTGGTTGAGAGGCCGTGGCTTTTAAGACCCCTGGAGCTCTCTGCCTGGTTCAGTCATTTGTTTGTGTAAGCAGCCTGTTAATGCCCTCTTCAAGAAAACATCCCCTTCTCATATACCAACAGCAATGGAAAACTCTGGACTCTCTCTCTTCTGTATTGATTTCATTATCTTAAAGCTAACCTTTCCTCAGGGGATGGTGCGTGGTGTCCTTGTCCGTGCTTACACACACACACACACACACACACACACACACACACACACATACACACATACACACACACACATACACACACACACACACACACACACATACACACACACACACACATCCACACATCCACACCCACACACATCCACATCCACACACACACACACACACACACACACACACACACACACACACACACACACACATAGACACACACACACACACACATCCCATCCACACCCATACACACATACACACACACATACACACACACACACACACACACACACACACACACACACACAGGAGGTCTCTGTGGATCCCCTCCCTGCACAATCACCCATCACTGCTGCTCTGGTGCCTCTGACTGAGTCAGGGTGTAGATGTAGGGCGGAGGAGGAGGAGAGTTTACCATTGTGTTCCAGTCAGTGTCCATACTGCCCCTGTGGAGAGTGTTAGGGGACAGGAGATCTACAGGGCTCTGTGTTGTGGTCCCCTCACTGGCAGTGCTTCATTGGTACCGATTGTTACCGATTGCCGCCGGACAACATGGCCGACACACACTGTGACAGGGTCTGTTTTTTGGTCCCCAATTTTTCTGTTTTCCAGAATTACGTTATGTTGTGTCATACATTGAAATCTGAAAATAGGTGAAGATATGCTTATTTGAATTTTGGTACAACTCAAACCATATAGCGAAGAAAATCACTCTGGTTTAAACAGTCTGTGATCCATTGCACTTGTTAGCTAACTAGCAGCTAACAACAAAGAACATTGCAATGTGACATCTAGCTGCATGTTTAGCACATCACAACATGCTGATAGAACATGAACACGCTAAAAACACATAACTACACATAACTAGATGATCACAGGTCCTTGCTTTTTTGTCTTAACAGTCAAAACTAAAACGTAGGTTTGTTTACAAGACATGGATCACTAACACCCACCCGAATACAAAGCAGGACGGCAGACGATACAGTGAATCCAAAACAAGCAGAGTTCTCTGACAAATTATTGAATTAATTAAGTATTTAGTGACCCTAAAACTATTGCTAGGTAATAGTGTTAGCTATAGCTATCTGACCCAGTGATTAACACTGACATATATTGACAGCTGACAGCTGAGTGGTTGGGGGTGGGGTTAACCAGACATTGTTACCGCCCATTACCTGGCTGTGTGAAGGTGAGAAAAAACTATATCTTTGAAGGGCATTTTCTCTGCTTAGTGATTTCAGGTGTAGCAACTTTCAAATACTCATGTCGTCTTCAATTTGTTTCCGATTTCAATGTATGACGCATCATTTGAAAGCTTACAATCTGTAGTTTAAGCACATGTAAAAAACAGAAAAATGATTTCGCCTACAGGTAGTGCGTTTCATTGTCAGTTGTCACATATTGAGTGGGCTCTTCAACACTTAAAGTTTCGTAATATGAAATAAACCCGAAAAACATGTTGTTGTTGTTTTTTTAAAACAACCTTTTTAGTCATTTGCACGACTTGACAATTCCCGACTTGTATGGATTTTAAATGTTATTTACCAGATGTTCATATACATCGGGGAGCATCATGCTTTTCTAGTTATCTTTTCAACGGAAACCCTGGTTGGTCCTCAAGGAAGATGGTCATCTGGATTTGGCGTCAGTTCTTCCTGTCGCCCAGGTTTTCCCAGACTGCATGTGCTCCGGGGAGAGTTCCCTCTCTCTCTCCACACCTGTTCTTCCATCCCGGGCCCAGACTGTCTCCCATCTGTCCGGGTGACCAAATGAACCAACTTTCCCAGTCGGCCCACAGTGCTGATGTTCAGGAAAGGCACTTTTTTGTAAATGTCTTCTCATTGTCTTTCACTCCGGGTCATAACCCCTCCATGAGATTGCGTGCCTCCGACTTCACAGTATGGGCAAATCACAAAGCCATCCCATCTCCTACTGGAGTGAATAACCCCCGGTGGAGAGCCCTGGTGATTTGCTGAGATTGCTCACCGACTGGGAGCCAGAGGAGAGGGCTATGCAGTGTGGCGCTGTCTTTGACAGACTGATGTGTGTGCGTGCGTGTGCGTGTGTGCGCGTGTGTGTGCGCTTGCGCTCACTATAGTACAGTGTAGCAGAACTCCCAAGCATAAGATGTGAGATCAGACTCCATACAGCTGGAGCTGTGGCTCATATAGGCCCCCCGCCGACTCTGATGAGGGCTCCTCCACAGAGAAGCCACTCAGGGGCACTGAAATCTATTTCCTTTTTTCTAAATAATGAATGGTTGCA
>NC_137681.1:9555003-9580003 GCF_963989245.1 Nansenia antarctica | reverse complement strand
CGCTCACTGCCATGAATGTCATGTAAATGTAACATGCGGATCTCTCCGAGCCTCGCATACTGCCACTCCATGACACTGTGTATTGGTGGTTGTGTCTATCACAAAGCGTGTCCACGATGGCTTGTTTGATATGGTAGCCCAGATGAGTTTTTCACCCAAACATAGATTTTTTAAAAAGCATTGTTAAGTCATCTTTCTAGATGTTTCTTTTAGACTTTCTGGTCTCTTTTTTTGGAATGAACCTCTGGCATGACCTCAAACCAAGACAGAATATTACTAGAGAGAGAGAGAGAGAAAGAGAAGTGTGTCACTAGCGCTGTCCCTATTGGTCATTACTGAGATCTTTACAGAGCTCTCCCCACTCAGGAGGCCAGTGGACGGTGTCCCTGTAGGCCTAATTAGAGACCTAAAACAATGCCTCGTTTATGGAGCCTCTCCGTTGGCCATGAGAGTAAACATCCATTCTGGTCTCCGCCTGTCAGGTCTTAAAGTGAGACGGATGGCCTCTTCCTCCGTGTGAGAGAGAGGAGGATGATGGATAAGCCCCGTGCTTCATCATCACACTGGTTCATTTCCGCTAAGATTCGGCCTCATTTTGCCCACACGTCGTCGAGGTGTGACCGTGTGTGTCCGTACGGTGTGTCTGTGTGGGTGTGGGTGTTTGTGGGGGGGGGGGGGGGGGGGGGGGGTCGGTGGGTGTGGGTGGGGGTGAGTGTGTGTGGGGGCAGTGGGTGTGTGTGTGGGGGTGGGTGTGTGTGTGTAAAGATACGTCCCTGTCAATATGATTCATTTGTGAACGTCAACTCAATATTGCTCAACATTGTGTCGCCCCTGTGTTGCGTTCAACTCAGTCCTAATTTTGGGAAGGCATGACTCCCTTGACAGTGACATCAGCGTCCGTTTAAGAAGTTGTCATCTACTCACTCTACGCGTCTCTCAGCAGTTTGAGCACGTCTGCAGACTGCGTAATGGGATAATTTTCACAACACTTATTTGAGCTGCATTTAAATCTGGTCCGATCGATTCAGTCTCCCCTTACTTCGCAGTGTCAAATTCTCAAAGTTGCGAAGCCTATTGAATTCTCAATTATGGCGGATCACCCTTAGATTGGAATAGACCATGCCTTCAGCTCGCTTCCTGATTGCCACTAACTGGACAAAATTCCAGCTTCCAGTACAAGCATACGTATTTCTGTCATGAGGGAACGTCAGCGAATTCCTGTGATTTATGTAATTGGTGTAAATGTAGAGCGTGTTGAATTTGCGTTCGTAATTAATTGTTTTTTCAGTTAGGTCAGAATTGCCACTTGGCACATAGTTTGTCTAAAAGCCATTACTAAGTAGGACACAGTAATTACTGTACTTGAATAGTTAGATTACCCGTATAGATTACTTTTGTGCTGAAGTACTTCCAAGTTGTCAGTTATTACAACACAAATCTCTTTAAATTGCTATGCTTTTATTCAGAAAGCTCAGTTATATTGTAAATTAATTCATCCAAATGAGACTTTGCCCCTGGCTTGAATAACTAACTGGAGAATGCAGCAGACATAGCTTAATTCTCTAGACCTTCACCCCCTTCTCTCTCTCTCTCACTCTCTCTCTCTCTCTCTCACTCACTTACTCAGTCACTCACTCATTCACTCACTCACTCACTCACTCACTCACTCACTCACTCACTCACTCACACACACACAGTTCAAAAACAATATTGAGGGTTTGAACCTTTCCATTATCTTTTCATAACCTTTAAATTATTGTGTCACATTTCTGTTTTTCACCAGGCCTTTTATTATCCATACTATTGTGAAGACAGACTGGGATTGAAGCGGTATTGTATCTCCGTCTCTCTCCTTGCACCTGCTCATTGTGCCAGCTGGCCCTCTCCAATAGAGTCGTCATAGAGGCGCGAGAAGGACTTCTTTTTGCTCCGAGTCTTTCTCTCTCTGAGTCTGTGCTATTCGATTCCCCCTCTCAAAAAAAAGCGGTTGCCATAGAAACCAGCTGCAGTTCATCACCGAGATGAAGTCAAGAGATCAGACCTAAGAGGACAACCTGGCCTTTGAGCTCGCTCACTTGAGACGTTGTTTAAAAGGACAGACTGGAGCGCTCGCAAACGGCTGAGGGGGATGATGCTGCACTTTTGTGCTTGAGACCTCCGAGGTAAACAGCTGAAATCTGCAGTTAACTTTTCCCATTAGCGGCGAGGTCCCTGTTTTGTTGTTGCTACGTCTCGTACCTCTGCCGTGTGTATTCACTTGACTCTGACACGTGAACGTGAGATTTACTCAACATTTACTCAAATCTCAACGGCAATTGCTGCACATCCCCAATGTCTTCTTCCTTTCTGGGTGAGTAGAACCAGGCTACAGTATATAGTCTGTCCTTGTACATCAACGGAGAGGCGGAGACAGACTCTTACCACCTCCATTTAATTTGCTCTAATGGATTTTCTCTCCATTAGAAGCCGGATGGCTGAAGCAGCAATTACAATTTGTTTGGGAGCTTAAGGATCGTTGAAGTCTAGCCCCATTGTATATTAGAGGAATTAAACTGAATGTAAAGGTGGTGTTCTGGTTCACAGCTGCTGACCCTAAAAGGAAATTGGTTGGGGAACTAAAACATTACGTTTCTAAAAAAAATCTGCCAGCTTTCACACATCATTAAGCCACTAACAACTGGCGTAGGCCCGGTGTGCCATTGGAGGCCTGGTTTGAAGGTTTGCCAGGGGGAGAGTAGGCTACTCAACAGTCCCTCCCTGGGAAAATGCTCCCCTGCCGCCCATACTGTATGAAAATGTCACCACTTCATCTGACTTTATTGACAGTTGAAGAGATTGGAGAGAGACCATGGTCCACCAACCCTAGGCTGTGTTCTGTGGCTGTGACAGGCTCCAGGGACTTCTGACACCAAGGCCCGCTTTGAACCCACCTCGCTGCTGATTAACACACTGCTGCCTTGCCTTCCAAGGGTGAGGGGGGGGGGGGGGGGGGGTCTGTATCGTGCCAGCACTCGCCCCGGTGTTGCTCACACTCTTGGATCCGTCAAATTAGTCCTGAAATGAAGAAGGATGGGCTTGTCATCCACAGGCAAGTTACTTAAGTAACGACGCAATCGGGAAGGAGAAAAAAAAGCGCCCGCGAGATTAATCTGCTCTCTCCTGTTCTCTGCACTCTTGTGCACCGCAGCAACCTGAAGCCAGCTGGGCTGTTTCTTCGTCCTTTTCTTTTCCTTTTCCCTCCTCCCACACCACCCCCACCCAACCACCCTCTTTCTTTATCTGCCCGGCTGTCAAGTAATTGGATCCTTTGTTCACCGGTTAGGAAAATAAGAAATGAAATAAACAGCAGCAGCAGCAGCAGTCATTTACACACTATACCTAATCAAGCTCTGCCTAATTGGGACGCATTCTCAGGGTGCAGTGTTGTGAGCCGAGCATTGCAAGGCGGTATATACCGACATTCGGCAGACAGGGGTCTTGCCCCAAAGAGTTTCAATATTACAGCTCTGTTTTAATTTACCAGGATACTCATTTGTTTCCGGTGTGGAATACAGCCCGTATGAAGCTGGTATCAACCCTTACACAAACCCTCCACAAAAGCTAGCGGACACGGCATTAGAACAACACAAATGGTTGATACAATACCATTTTCTTTTCTTTATTTGGGGTTTTTCTGTTGTAGTCTAATTCTTGCATGGAAAATTCCCTCTCCTGTGTTTTGTGTCATAGATCAGATAGGGTCAGAGGGTGCTCGTCACCAAGGCCATGCTTACCTAGAGAGAGAGAGAGAGAGAGAGTAGCAGAGTAGCAGTAGAGACACACCGTGCTCAGCATTGCTGCCGCTCTGCCTGGTTATGTGGGTCAGGCCTCATTTCTGCTTCAGGATAGGCGGCTCGCCAATGCAAAGTAATGCCATGTATGGAACGAACCACACCGCTGAGTCATTATTGAGTCATTATTTCATTACAGGAGGGTTGCAATTAAATCCTCCAGTTCTCAATTATAGCCTGTCCCCTATGAACATTGTTGTCTAAAATAGGAAGTGCCCGATTTTCCTTCTGGCATGTTCTGTCTCGCCTTTTTATTTATTCTTTATTTCGGTTCCTTTTTTTTGGGAGGGCGAATGGCGCTATTTAGGTTATGAGCCAGGGATTAAGGTCAACTGTACTGAACTCTCGATGATATGATTGATATGTTTACCGACGGAGGTATTTTGAGATTGGGATACACATCCAGCTGTAACGTTTGTATTATCGAAGGGCTTATCAGAACACAAGACTTCTCATAATTTGAATGTGCTCTCATGCATATTGTGTTGATTCAGTTGACTTTTAATTAATTTCCTTATCTGTCTTGCGTATTTGTGACGCGTCAGCGATGTACATGCCTTCTCTAAGAAACGGGGGGGGGGGGGGGGAAGTCTCGAAAAATCGTTCAGAATTGAAAATTGAAAACATCGCTTTGAACTTGACGAGAGATGTATCTGGTATCTAAGGGAGGCATCTGCAGTACACCCGACCAAAAATGAAAAGATAATAAAGACATTTCATTTACATTATTCAGAGTCCTTCCTCCGTGCCTGACGTTCAGCGACTGCTCATGGCTCTTTCCCCGTTTCCCTGTTTGTTCTCGCATTAATTAGTCTCTCGATAATTGCGTGTATAATCAACAGTCTCAATGTTAGCGTCATCGAAAAAATCCCACTCCCTTTCCCCTATGAGGTACTTCTCCCCCATCTCCTTCACTCTACTGCTATCCTCCCAATCTCACACATCACAGAAACACTCCCTTTCTCTCCTACGTTTCCTGCCCTTGCTGGACTAGACTACTATCAGCAGAGGCTCAGTTCATCCCTCTCTTAGGCTTATGCTATCTCCTGCATCGTGCCTCTGTGTCTGTAATGGTTTCTCTGGAAACACATTGCGCCCGCCGTCGGCAGAGACGTGCTGTTGTTGTTGTTTTTTTCCACTACCCACGTTTCCCAATCTGTATCTCGACCCCCAGACTCTTTAACAGCTATCAGTCATATCACACTGTTTGTGTCGAATCAAACAACCTTCTCAACCAAGCCAACCATCCATCTAGACATTCACACCTGCAAGTGATAACCCCCCCCCACCCCCCACCCGTCTGCACTCTGTCGGAAACAGCCTGAGGGAGTAGCACTGTGAATGACAGCCAGGCACACCTGCAGAGGGGCCTGTGGAGGGAGTCCCTGTGGTGGAGAGGAGAGAGTGTCGGGGAGTTGAAGGTCTAAGGAGGTAAGGAGAGCAGGTCTCCCCTTAATCCCCTGGTGAGGCTAAGCCTGCCTCAGCCACAAGCCCCAGCCACAAGCCCCAGCCCCAGCCCCAGCCCCAGCCCCAGCCCTCAGCCTCAGCCCTCAGCCTCAGCTCCATCCACCCGGCCTCCCCACACCTCCCCTCCTCCACTGCCTGGCTGTCTGATTGTGTTGATGAAGCTCATTTTCTTATCGTCTCCCCACCATCTGTTCCAGCATCTTCTCAAGACAAACACGAGGATTGAGCCATTGATTTGTCTTTCTTTTTTTTCTTTTTTCTTTTTTTATTTCTTTTTGTTTTCTCTTTTCTTTCTTTTTTTTCTCCTTTCTTTTTTTTCTCTTTTCTTTCTTTTTTGTTGTTGTTTTTTTTCAATTACATGTATGTATTCATTATGGTTGTGTATTAAAAGTCTCTCTCTCTCTCTCTCTCTCAGGGCAGCTTTGTGGCCAGCATGACAGCTACGCTGAGACAGATGGAGGAGTACCACTACTCTCACCTGATCAACACCTTCGGCAAAATGAGGACCGACGTGGTGGTGAGAGGCAGCTCTTCCCTGATAGGCTAGGCCAATGAACCAGCCAATCGATGTCTTGTTACCATTAGCCCAATGAACCAGACAATCGATGTGTTGTTACAGTATGTCATGTCCTCGTGTTTTGTCACATTTCTACGTGAATACGTAATAATGTACATCTACGCCCCACATTAGAGTATAATGAAATATCGGCCTCCATCATCCGTCATCCTCATCCAGATTGTCAGATGCTGATGTAACTTCTAGGTAGCTCACGTTGTTTTGTTTTTTCTATCCTGACGTAACTTGATATTGAATCTCAATTAGATTCCACCGAAACAGCGTCCTCCCGCCTCCTGCCCTGTACGGCGTGCCCTTGATGATAGCTCTTTACCAGGCTACAGAAACCAACTCTACCCCTGAGGCCGACCAGGGGAGGGAGGGGATACATCTGATTGATGTTATGGATTCCAGTTTTGAATAATTCTGGCCTCGGAGCAATATTTTTCAGAGTATTCAGAGCCCGATTAGCATAATGCAGTGCACTGGGATCTCCCCTGAGTTGTAGGCAAAACCATCAGTTTGCTTTTGCCTGAGCCGATGAAGGTTAGCATCTGTACATATTTGTTCTACAAAATGAATCTGGATATTCGCTGGTACAGATCAGGAAAGCTCTCTGAAACGTTTAGGTACCGTGGTCCCCGAAAGATCCCCGACGCAATTGAGACATCCATGTATACGTGGAAGTGTCCCCGTGCCCACCACGATACCACGTTCGGTTTACACCGCCGTAGGGGGTCTTTTGTCTGTTTTTTTTGCATGCCGTGATTAATGGGATTTAGGGAGCGATGGGTTTCCTGTGAGGAGGATAAAACACCTCTCTGTCATGGTGTGTATCAGTGTGTACACATGGCTTGTCTCAGAGAGCCTGCGTCATTCCTGGGCTATAGCAAGAAATCACTGTGATGAAGATGGCCATTTCCGAGATTTATGATTAGTGGCATGGGCAGTGGCCACATTTCAGAACTGGCTGGTTGCCACCCAAAGAACTTTGGGGGTCTTTTGGAATCGTCCCAAACAACCTAGCATCAAGGCTACTCAGTTTCAAGTTTCAAGTTTATTCTTATATCACATTACACAAGTGTAACAGAGTAAAATGTGTAGGCTTCGGTTCCTGACAATACATTGCAGCACTAGACATGGGGCGTAATAATTAAAGCATAATACAAGATAAAGGTGACAATAGTACAGGTAAGACAGCCTACTCTAGTGGTGCCATAATAATACTGTCCTCGACCACTCCTCCTGATGTCCACACCACCACTGTTGTGTAGAGAACAACAGGCCCCTGGTTTTGGCATAGATTACTTTTTCTTATGATGACTGATACATGATTCCCTTACTTAGACAGATGTATTTGTTGTAAGTCGCGTCTGCTAAATGCCAAAGGCGTCTGCTAAATGCCAAAAATGTAAATGTAAGAACAGTTACTCTAAACTTACTGTGGCATACACAGTGAGAAACTATGAAACAGTGAGAAACAGACTAGTCTAGTCTCAATTAGCTGATGATTGCATCATGACTCTGATAACGATGCATACGTCTCGATGGGTTCAGTCGCGTGCGTGCGTCTCTTATGTAACGATAACATGGTTGTAATCACATTGTATAGCATGCTTCCACGGTTAACATCTAATGTTAGGATTATCGGTCCATCGTGAGTGTTTCATCTTAAACCTTGTCCCGATGTGTGTGTGTGTGTGTGTGTCAACTTTGAACAAATCTGTATTTTGGCTGCAAGGATTTATGTTGTTTTAAACATAATGGACCTAACAACCTTGTTCCTTATCTGAGAGGACCTGGCTGGTCTGAGTCTCTGAGAGGACTTGGCTGGTCTGAGTCTCTGATTGGCTGGTCTGAGTCTCTGATTGGCTGGTCTGAGTCTCTGATTGGCTGGTCTGAATCTCTGATTGGCTGGTCTGAGTCTCTGAGAGGACTTGGCTGGTCTGAGTCTCTGAGAGGCTGGTCTCTGATTGGCTTGTCTGAGTGGAAACAGAACCTGATCCCCCGGGCCATAAGTCCTTCTCACAGTTCATCCCAGATTGGCCTTATCTTGCAGGTGGGAGAATAACGGTCTTGATTTCCAATGCTTCCCTCTCTCTCCTTTAGGATTTCCTAATGGAAACCTTCATCATGTTCAAGGACCTTATTGGGAAGAACGTCTACCCCGGTGACTGGGTGATAATGAACATGATGCAGAATAAGTAAGTACAGTACAGGGCACCCGCCCGCCCGCCCGCTCCCCCCTATTTCTACACACATTGCCATTCTGCTTTGATCTCCCTCCGCTGTTGTTGCTAAGGAACAGCAGTCAGAAGTGGGCAAGGACATTTTCAAATGTTTTTTTTTTTTCTCTCCATGCAAACATCGGCACAAGGCCTCCGTAGAGCCGCAGTGATCAGATGAGCAGCGCAGCCGCAAACAATAACATGAATTATCGATGCCTTGTTTTTTTTTTTTTTTTTTTTTTTTTTACCAGTTGCTAATCTCCAGAGTTAGTTAGTGCCGTTGTGTTATGTTTTATTAATGGGCCCCGCTCTCACCAACTCTCTCTCAATATGTGTGTTCAGGAAAAACAAAACAAAACGGGGATTAAGTGTGGTTCTGAGGAGGAGTTCGAATCAAAGTCAAGGTTTTAATAGTAGACTAGAATCTGTTGGTGTTGTGTGTCAACAGAAGGAACTAGAAAGCTTCGGGGGTTTTTTGTCTACTTTTAAAACAAAACGTGGCAGGGTCTGGTGAAAAAGTCTCCAAGAAAGGCATGGTCATTTTGGGTTCTTCAAAACAACGGAAAACACCATTTTATTTTTTATTTTATTTTTATTTTTTATTTTGTTTTTCTGATTTTATCCCTTTTTCACCCAATTTGGTATCCAATTGCACCCAACCTAGTATCCAATTATCCCCTGCCTATTGCGTAGGATCCGCCGCACGACCCCGTGGCCGGCAGCCCCAGAGGAGATAGCCAGGCAGACTAGCTGTCTGGCTCCTCGAGCCCAACACCGTTATTCCGGCACCCCGGGGGCGGTGTTGCGCGACGGATCCTTGTCCGGAAATAGTCCTATACCCCCCTTGGGAGCGGCCGCTCAATATGCCGCTCCCTGTGGGCCCCGGCCATATCCGGGTCTGGCGAGACCGGGATTCGATCCCAGTCCCCGGTGGGCAGCTTTGCACCAGAGACTGATGCTTAGACCGCTGCGCCACCGCGGGGCTCATTTAAATTTTTTAAAGAAGCTTTTTAGTCATTTGCGCAACTTGAGAATTCACCAGACCGTGTCACAAATGTGGAATCACCCGACGCTGTAACCAAGTGTGTCCTCTATCATCAAAATCTTCGACAAAAACCTCACGTGCCTTCACACACTGAATATGTCAGGATGTGTTTGCTCCGCTCAACCCCGTAGGCGCTACAGCAGGTGCAAAAATGTATTGCTGTAAACCTTTTCTTGACAGAATGGTTTGTCTCCCCCACCCGGCCCCCCTCACCCACCCACACCTAAGTCCATTCCAACATCATCAGGGTGCAGGAATATCTCAGTCGAAATGGCCCTGGAATATCTGTATGACTTCTTCTCTTGCAGCTGTCATCAAGTCGGTGGTGATTGCTACACGCCCCGGCTCTGTCTGGGTCTCGTATTGCAATTCATGCAGCCGTCCCATAAACATTGTCAACCACCTGTGTCAGAATGCAAAAGACCTTGCGGCGGCTATCTAGCCTGCCTTTGTGATGAAGGCCCTGTGCGCCCTGCAGGTGTGGAAATCCCATCTGTTCTGCTGGAGACTGTGTCCCCACTGTTAATGCATGGTAGGGAATGAAAACAATGGTGGGAGGGCGCACGGGGGGGCCGCCCCACCCCCAGCTCTCCCAGGCGGCTGGCCCAGTCCCAAATATTTGTTATGATCACACACACGCACATGCACACACGTACACTCACACACACACACGCACACGCACACACACACACACACACACACACACACACACACACACACACACACACACACACACACACGAGGTGTGCATTGGACTTGATTATGCTTGTCCTTTGCTTGTTTTAGTTTGAGAACACCGCAATGGCAAATGTTCCCCTTTAATGGTCTGTTTCCTTTTAATGGTTTAACAGTCAATGTTGACTATGTTGTCTTGTACAAATGCTTACACACTAGCTTCAGCTCACTGGGCAGTGTGATACATAGCTAGTTTGGTTTTATACCCCCAATAGAAAAGTATTGAGGTCCAGTATCAGTTTTAATATGCCCTCGGGCCAGTACACGGTCCTTCACGCGCCTCTTCTTGTCATCTCTAGCACCACCGCACCACCGCAGCTCTCGCTAGGGTACCCGAATTTTACTCTGTGTGCCCATACATTGATGTAATAAAAGCAATTCGGATTCTGATTGTGATTCTCTATGCTTACAGAGGCGTAGGTTGTTTGCTTCGCTCGGTGACAGAGATATGTGCTCAGTATGCCGGTGGCCAGTCACTCTGCAGTCTGTTAAGTTGTTGTTTCACTCCACGAAAAAAAAAACAAGTCTGTCAAACTCTGACTCATCTCTTTGTAACCAATGCCATAGCTTTTTTTTTATTACTATTTATTTTTGGGGTTTGAATAATGCCGTTGTCGGCTTTCTGACAAATTAGTCAAACTCCTCCATTTGTTTCTGTCCTGCGGTGTGTTTAATGGATTTCTTTCCCCTTCCCCCACCTCTCCCCTACCTGCTGTATCCAAGGTGACACGACCATTCATTCTACGAGAGGTGCTTTAGCCTGCCGTTTCCTTTTGTATGTAACGTCCCATTAATAATGGAGGTGCAGACAGCGTAGGGCGGCGGGGAGCCCATGTCATGCTCTGCCGCCGTGTAGTCTTTGATCAGGGATGCGTATGAGAGAGCGGACGGTGCGGGGAGACTAATTGAGTCAGGTTCACTCAATCGGCCTTCCCGCCGATCTAAAGGTGACCGGGCTCCATGGCGATAGCAGTGGCTAGCACCGCTACCACCGCTGTGACCCCAGACTCTCTTAACTCAGAAGACAAGGCTCTCCTTCTCAAATGGCTGCTCCACGCTTTCTTGTTTTCTATCCTTCTGTTGGAATCGTGAAAATAACCACCGCTCATCCGTGGTCAGACCTAGCTGAGGTGCTGGAGCTGAATAGCATCAAATAGAGTGCAGAAAAGCAGCATCCGCACACTCATCTGTGCAAAAAAAAGTGTTTTATTGCGAGCTTTCGGTCCATAGACCTTCTTCAGGCGTCCTATACTTCTGTTGGAAAAGCCTGGTAGGAAATGAAGAAGGAAAAAAAGAAAAGAAAAGGGAAACAGTTGTGTTAACCTATAGCTCTGAACCGTAGCAGTGAAGCTGGAAGGTGTGTCGGTGGCGAACGAAACTCTGTGGGCGTCTGGGAGCGCGTCTTCGAGGCCGGCCCTCGCTGTGCGTCGGAGTCGAACCCATTTCCCCTGCGTCGTTAGCATCGCATTAATCACATGGCCCAAAGGGCCCCTTCAACGTGCTGCTCTGCATGTAAATTACCTTCACTTCCGCCACCGCCCCCGGTTGCCGGGCGTCCCTGGAAGGTTCCGTGTCGTCGCTGGTCGGTCCGGCAGTGTGCCGCCCACGCGGGGGGAGTGGGGGGTGTTCTTTCATGTGTCCGAGGCGCCACGGCGAAGGCTTTGTGATAGGAGCGCTAATGAGATGGGCATCTTCCGCCCGCGAGCGTACCGCGTAGCTCTCCCACTCCTTCCCCCAGGCCTTAACGGACGGTCTGCAGCCTAATTGCCATGGGGACGGCGGCGTCCGCGTCAGGACAGGCTGTTAACTGTTACCTGCACCGGAGGGCCGCCGGCCGCTGCTCGCGCACAACGACATAATTGGCCGTGACGGCTCAATGCTGAGGACGTTTAGGTAGATGTGAGTCACATGACAATGAGCCAGTGTGAGTCATGTTTGTGCTACTCGTAGGGGTCATCATTAGCAGATCAGCGCGGCCACTGACTGTGTTGTCCTTTGAGATGTACGGCACACCAGAACACTTGTTTTTTTTAGGCTGTACCTTAATACTGTACAATACTGTTGCTTGAGGCATTACAGAGTTGCTACACATAGGTATTGGGCCCGCAGTGTTAAGAGACTTGTGTGACCGAAGGGTTAATTTACTAAAACAGATGTTCTCTTAACTCTCGCCTTAATTGCAGTCAGTTGAGGCTACGTTCAGGGCCTCAGTGACATTGATGTCAACAGAGCCATGCTGTATCTGATGCTCGTCAAACTGGAACATATGGGGATTGTTGGTCTTTGTAGTCCTCTGTGAAGAGGTGCCTACAAATGTTTAATGCCAACCATGTTGTGCTTCTTATTTCTCAAGGCTGGGAGAAAACACCTAATTTCCAAGTCCATATTACACCTCTGTTAGCTTTTAACTTGATATTTGTTTTATTTATTGGGCTAAAATTGACCTTTAGAAAAAAGAGATTGTGATTTTTGTGAGACCAATACTAACTGAATTAGCAGAGGATGACATTTGATTAAGCACTCTCAATTTAATGTGTGTTTTCTCCCAGGGATGAGAGGCCTCCCAGCACATTCATCAGACAACAGCTGGCGGTTTCTTGATAATCACTGACTAAGTCCGCCAAATGTGGTGTTCCCCAGCTTTATGATGAACAACTTGTGTTCTGAGTTATGGCATGCTACGTGTTATCATTATGTCATCAATTTGCTGTCTGGATGTTGTTTTTACGCACTTTAAACTATAAGGCACTCAATGCATTGTCACATTTGCCATATTAATATGCCCCGTCCTCCATTTTGTTGCATAGTAGAGTGACGGAGGTCAACAGTAGAGTGATGGAGGTCAACCATGTTGGATTAGATTAGGTAACACAATCTAATCCAAAACGGTTGAGTGAAAATGGTTGAATAGAAACAGCGTGAGGTATAGGGGCTGCTGTAACAGAGATACAAAAGTACGGTGTGTTTAACGTCAGTCTGGTGGTAATGCTTATCGGAATCCTTTGTCAGTAATCCATTCTTTCGGGAGGGAAAAACCTGCACACCTCCCATCAGACGGACATCTCTAGACCTCTTCCCTCAGAAACACGTCAGCGCAGATTAGCCGTTCCACCCGTACGGAATTCAAGAACCAACCTTTTGTTTGAAATGTGATTAGGTATTGTACTTTAAAAACCGCAGAGTCTGCATTAAAAAACCCTCCGTCTACGGACTTCATAACTGAACCATGTGACCGCCTTCAAATTAGAGTCGATATTAAATGACCCCCCCCCCAAAAAAGGACTCTGTGTGTTATAACCTCCTGAGTCTTTGTGAAGCAGTTAATTAAAGGTAAGAATGGAGGATGTGTCGGAGATGAACGGGAGCCTCTCACAGAGAGATGAAGAGATGAAAGGCTGAAGAAACGTCTCTTTAACTCTCTGACCCGCTCCATCCATCCATCCCACACTGGCTCATTAAGGTGGTGCTAATAAACCTGAAGGGGAAACACTATCGACTCATGCTTACATACAGCACCTGGACTGGCCCGGTCTCTAAGCCAGGACTGGACCACGGCGGACGGCAGGGGCGAAAGGACTGTCAAATGAGGCGCTGACCTGCATTGACCCCCGCGAGCCACCATACGCCCGGAGCTGCCGTCTCCTGGGAAGAGAGTGCTCAGGTGCTTTCCACATCCGAGAAAAGAACCGTATTCAGACATCATCTTTTTTTCTTTTTTTTTTACGAAGGTAACATAGCAGCGGCTCCATTTCATTCCAGTCCTCCGTATGAGGTAATTAATATCTCTTATGCATGGCTACCTCTCTCTCTCTCTCTCTCCCCACCACGCTGTGCTCTCCAGTCATCTGAGCTGAGAGCTGGAGAGGAGCCTGACCTTTTTCCACCGCTCCCCGCGTAGCTGCTTCACTAATGGTGGTGACTGTAGTCAGCTCTCTCTCTCTCTCTCTCTCTCTCTCTCTCTCTCTCTCTCTCTCTCTCTCTCCTGTGTCTGCTTTGCTTGGTGTCTCTACATCATGCCAGAGTTTGATTGTTTAATTCGACAGTAACAAGATTAAGACAGAGCTTTCTTTGGGGGAGAACCTGGGGAGGGACTCTCGTCAGAGAACCATGATTGGTGATGTGTCATTACACCCTCCGCTGCAGGATCGTGCTCTGTTTCTCCAGGTGTGTGTGTGTGTGTGTGTGTGTGTGTGTGTGTGTGTGTGTGTGTGTGTGTGTGTGTCCGTACGTGCCAGTAAAAACACCAGCCTGCCAGTGTGGAAGAATAAGCTAATCAGCTCCTCACACCGTGCAAGGCTCCACACAGCCAGCCTCACCACCAGGGATACTGTGTGAGTGTGCGAGTGTGTGAGTGTGAGTGCATGAGTGAGTGTCTGTGCATGTGCTCTGACGCCTATGATCCCACCCTGTGAGATGGCATGTGGATTGTGGGCACCTCCCCCCTGCCAAGGCGTGACGAGATCCATTTTGACACTTGATCAAAGTCCTGCATGTACGGGACATACTGTATGCTGGAGAGCCAGGCTACGCCACAGGGTGACGGTTCTTCTCTCCTCCCTAACTGTGATAAGTGACACGAGTTGTCATGGTAATCAACAAGATCCGTGGGCAACCCCTCCCTTTCTTTGATCAGACAATTAATTACATCTCCAGATGAAAGGTCCATCAACCCAGCAGCCGTCCCTCATCTGTGCGCGTGCGTGCGTGTGCGTGTGTGTGTGTGTGTGTCTGCGTGCGTGCGTGATGATACGCTTTTAATTTCTGCTGGTAATGTCTGTAAGGCACGTTGGCGGCCCGCTCAGCGGGGTCGACATTGACTAAAGTACCGCACAAGATGCCGCAGTGTACTTACGCAAGGAAACCGTCACTAATACACAACATCTGCCGCCCAGATTATCCTAATCCACTGATCATGTTGTAACTTCTATCTCTCTGTTATTGACTGATTTAAACCTATTAGAGCACATAATAGGAGATGGGGGGGCATTGCCAAAAGAACCCGCGGGAGGAAAGAGGTGTTCACACTAGAAGCCCTGGCCCGTCATTACTAAAGTACCCAGAGAAGTCCATTTGTTGACATTGAGAGAAGTCTAATCATTGAATTGGATCAATACCATGCAAAGAAAATTGTGCACTGGTTGTGTTTAGTCGGGACTTTTAAGAATCACTAGAAAACCCCATGTTGTATTTTAAAGAGCTTAAAAAGTAATTAATTATTAACATATCGACCGACTTGGTGACAGAATTGGTCAGAATTACATATATATTTGACATGTTTGCGCATTTAGCAGACGCCTTTATCCAAAGTGACTTGTAGCTGTACACCTTCTGTAAAAACAACAACAACAACAACAACAGCCTGCGGTTAAATGTGAAGCACCATAACAGATAAAACGGAACACCAAACTGACGATATGAGGAGCCTATGCTTTAGCCGATGACTAATGGACTGCCTGCATCTGCTCATTAGTAATCTGTACACCTTTCTTTTACCTAACTTTCAGCGTGGATCAGAAAAGCCTTTGGTGTAGTGTGCATTCCCCTTCCCCCCCCCCCCCCCCACCCGTCTGCAGCTCAGATGTGTGTTGTGTTCTCTGGTTGGCGCAGACGTCAGTTCCTCAGGCTGGCGTCACCACGGTCCTCAGCCGCCAAGTCACATGACATGGGGATGGCGGCAGAGCACAGCACGACACAACACAGCACAACAGAGCTCAACACAACACAGCACAACACAGCACAACACAACACAGCACAACACAACAGAGCTCAACACAACACAGCACAACACAACACAGTACATCACATCACATCACATCACAGCACAACACAACACAACACAACACAACACAACACAACACAACACAACACAACACAACACAACACAACACAACACAACACAACACAACACAACACAACACAACACAGCACAGCACAGCACAGCACAGCACAGCACAGCACAGCACAGCACAGCACAGCACAGCACAGCACAGCACAGCACAGCACAGCACAGCACAGCACAGCACAGCACAGCACAGCACAGCACAGCACAGCACAGCACAGCACAGCACAGCACAGCACAGCACAGCACAGCACAGCACAGCACAGCACAGCACAGCACAGCACAGCACAGCACAGCACAGCACAGCACAGCACAGCACAGCACAGCACAGCACAGCACAGCACAGCACAGCACAGCACAGCACAGCACAGCACAGCACAGCACAGCACAGCACAGCACAGCACAGCACACACCAGTTCTCACTGAGCTGCAGGGTCAGCCTTTAATCAGACACACTCTCCATCTCCTCTCCTCCATCACTCCCCTATCACTCCCTCTCCTCCATCACTCCCCTATCACTCCCTCTCCTCCCCTCACTCCCCTATCACTCCCTCTCCTCCCCTCACTGGGAGAGTACCTCCCTCTGCAACAACCTTCCGGAAACCATGCGCTAGCTAAGTAGTGTATAGGACGGTAGAGGAACAGTAGAGGGAGTTGTCGAGATAGAAAAGGGTTTGGAAAATAAATCACCCCCCCCCCACCCCCCCATCAGATCAGATGCATGGAATAAAACGTAATCTAATTTAATAAATTGGTCTGGGTAATGAAGGTTTTTGACCTTGGCTTATCTTTGAGCACAGACCATATACGCCAGCTATTCGCGCTAGCATGCAAATAGATCCTGATCATTATCAGGGCTGCTCTCTGAACTCAATTAGCAAGTACGATGGGCTGATAACTCGTCATTAGCATATATGCTAGATGCCTGGGTGAGGATTATCCGAGGAGAACTTTGTGCAGGGATTGTTGGAAGTTTAGTGTAGGAAACGAGAACGTCCTCTGTATTCTGTGCCATCGCTGCGGGAGGTGCACACAAGTATTCCCATCAATCTGCAATAATAGGGCGATTACTCTGACAGACAATTTGAGGGAGCATATTTATCTGTTAGTTTCGGAATGTATCTCATTGTCACACATTAGGAGAGTTCGGGGTGTTTTCTGTACCTAATCAAAAGTTGCCAGCTCCTATTTAGAGAGTATTCGTTTTTTTCTCTGCTTGCAGAAGCTTAGAATGGCTTAAGTGTCAGTGGATGATCAGTGTTACCCTAAATCCCACTGAACTGTAGCAGAAAAATACTAAATTAAGTAGAACATAACACGTTGTGAAGGAAATTCCTTTGGGGGGGGTGGGGGGCGCTGAAAATGTAAGACATGCTGGTTCATGGAGAAAACATCACCTGTTGATAGGGAGGGATTTGCCCCTTTTTACATTTACCCTATTCAATATTACAGCAATGAACATTTAGCGTTTGTATTGTTGTAATGAAGTTGTAACGCGGTGTCTTGTCAGCACCCTTTCCCTGTGTTTTGGAAGTCTTTATTTCCCCCCTGCATCATAATGGGAGCGCGTCACAGATATGTAGTGATGCAGCCGAGCATCTCCCCCTTGGCATTTGCTTCGGTTAATAATGCAAGCTTGAGAGAGCAATGAAGCCAGGATCCTTCCCTTACTCAAACGCTCACGCATTCTTCTACCGTCATTAGTCTCTTGCAAGGCCCTGCGTCTAAGGCTTTCCTTGGAATTCATTAGGGTCATTTGTTGTGTGAGGAGACATTATTATGATGAAGTGGCCTTCGTTGGATAAACATGCGTTTGGACATTATGGGTATGTCCTCATTTTCGCAGGCTTAAACCACCATATTACTCCCAATTATCCCAGGTCTACAGATGTAACCGCTCTCTCTCTCTGCATTTTCATATCTTTCTCATCGTTATTATTTATTCATCTCTCTGCTGCAGTTCAGGAAATTAGCAGAGAAGAGCGCCTTAATCCTATCGCAATTGCCTTGAGTGTGGTGGGAATTTTGGAGTTCACAGAGAGAGGGAGTGAGAAGAGACGAACATATTCCATTCTATTTTCATCTTCCTCATTAATGATTTCACTTTAATTAATGGCAGGATGTGGCGGGCCACAAAGGAACGGCGCCCGTCTGGCTGGAAAAGCCCATTATGTGTCGGGAGCTGAGCTGAGCTAAGCCCGGGCAGGCTGTAGGCAGGGTTTAAATACTCTTTAAGACGGAGAGTTTAACCGTCGGCGGTGTGGACACGGATCCGGTAACACCGGAGCACATTAGAGAGCTTTACTGGAAGCCCGGCCTTGTTGTACTGCACAGTGCCCCCGTGGCTCTTAGATGCAACTGACTCTTGCCTGACTTCAAACCCCGCCGTGTGTGAGATATGAGTTAGAGGCTACAGTACACGAGCAGGTAAAGAGCACATTGACTTTGATAGCCCGTGCTATCAATTAGCGTTGACGTGGGGAGATTTAGGGCGGCCACAGAGGGGGGGGGGGGTTGTTGAACGGTTGAGAAGCAGTGCGGTGTTGTGCATCGTGAGATTCGCTTACCGGGTAGTGGTGCGCTGCAGTATTGATCTCCGACGGTATCCCACTGAGTGTCGAGTGGTAGAAAAACAACAACACAACAACAACCCAAGACCAGTAGACTGCTTCAGTGCCGTCTCTGTACGAGACGGTCTCCCATTGGCATTCACTACAGCGTGCTCCAGGAAATCTAGTTGGACTATTATGGGTTTGAAATCAAATCACAACCCGTAATAGCCCCGCTCTGCTGAGTCATACACGCAGTCGTGTAAAAGGCACTGAAATGGATCACGCTGGATTTCTTCTACCTGATTAGTCTGATTCACTGATACAGCTTTATTACAATGGCTGAGTATTGTATAGAGGCCAATAGAGTCATTTGTGCTCAGGAGGGGAGGGGGCTGTCGCAGGTTACTGTGGGTATCCAGGTAGACGTGTGATATAGAGCAGTAATATTTCTCTGTGGACAGGTGCAGTGGATAGAAACACACTTTACCATTAGCCCGGCGTTAAGCGTATCATCTATATTGGCATGCTCACAGCTGCAGAAAATTGAGTGAGGTGTGCACTGTGTAGAGGGGGGGGAGGCCAAGCTTTGGAAGGCTGGGGTTTAGTAATGGGCTGCTGGAGGGCTGCGGTGGGGGGGGGGGGGGGGGGATTCGGGACTCTGTTAACGCTCTGGCGCACGAGAGAAGGCTAGAAAAATTGACTTCTAATGGGTTATCTAAAGGTGCGCAGCAACAGTTAACCATGGCTAATGACTAAGGTGACTGTGGGAATATATGGAGCATATGTGCCCCCGGATTGTGCCGGGTCGGCCCGGGAGATGGATGTGGACATGAATATTGCATTGGGTTTAAAATGCCCAGAGTCATCCACGTTGCCAGGTCAGAGGTGGTGGTTCTCCTTCCCAAGGTGGGGGGGGCGCTGCTTGTTAGCCTCAAGACTCTTCTGTTAAATGAGATGTTAGAGGAGGGCGAGGTGACGGGGTGGGGGTCGTTAGAAGCTGCAGAATCACAGAGGAGACAGGCCCCAGCGGACGCGGGGAGGAAGGGCTGACGTCTGCAGTAACGGGGAGGGTGGGTGCTCTGACTGAGACCTACTCCCCGTCAGGGTTGAACTGATGGGCGCTTGATTGGCGAATCGCTCACTCGGGACTCGCCTTGGTACGAGAGGGTCTGCTCAACCTGCCGCGGCCAATTACACGGGCCTTACGTCTTAATGTCTCTTTTATCACTCATTTATGATCACTGATCTGAGCCACGGAATAGCAATCGTCCTTGTTTCACCTTGCCTGGTCTTGACGTCTTGATATGTCGCTCGGTCGGTCACGTGTCACCGTTTTGTCAGCCAGCCGGTGTGAACACCAAGGCTGTGAGTCACACGTTCGTAGAATGCTGAACAGCTATTCGGGCCGGGATAAAGGAATTACCGTGAGCCACCGTTACCGTGACAACAACAACAACAACAAAGTGGCTTATTATAAATAAACGGAAATCCAAACGAGCTTCTGAGAGACGATACAGAACGTTTTGGAGGAGAGAAACAATTGAAACTTGGCCAGTGTTCTCCCCTGAGGTGAAGACACCACCTGAGGCAGTGTCCTGCTGCTTTAGCGCCTGCAAACCAAGTTAGGTGTCTCCGACGTGGAGAGGAGAGCCACAGACGCTGTAAGTGGCAATCACAGTCCCCCTCTAAAAGCTTCACGCCACTTAAGTTATTAACATTTCGTTCCCTAACATCAGAGAGGATTACCCCGTCCGCCAGTCTTCTTGTTAAGATCTACTCATCACTGTTGAAAGGTGTTTTGCGAGCCCTTGTGTTCCCGGTCTCTGCCAAATTGGAAGATTTAAAACCGAATTCCAGGCTCGTCAAAGAGCAGGTTAAGGACATGGTCTGTGTGGATGTTGTCTCTCAGCCTCGCTCAGCCTTTTGCTCTGGAGAGGCACAGCTTCATGTTTTTAATATATATTTTTAAATGTGCCCATTTACCATACCTGTGAAGCACACTTTAACTGTGAAAGATGTAGCCTTGTTGTCTGAAGGATTATCTCTATGGACTACTTCACTTTTATAACCGGACCTGATGGCAGCCATTATTCAATGAGCGGTTACAGAAGCACTCAGTCGCAGAAGGAAATGTGAGCAGTTATGGATCACATTTTTCATTTGACCTTTTCCGAGTGCTGTACTCCGTGAAGCATGTATGATAGTCATTGAAGACGGCACCGTATGTGCTGTAGCATAGGATGTGCATAGTACCGTATGTAGTATTTACGGTATGTGATGCTGACATTGTGTTTATTGTGTTCTTCTCCATTTTGCTTCCCTCCATTGCATGTCCTCCTATCGCATGTGCCCTGACCTCCACTCTGATGTGGTCACATGTTATTAAGCAACACTCTCTGCAAGAACACTCCGGTTAGCACCGCCTGCTGTATCACATGGCTGAGAGAGAGAGAGAGAGAGAGAGAGAGAGAGAGAGAGAGAGAGAGAGAGAGAGAGAGAGAGAGAGAGAGAGAGAGAGAGAGAGAGAGAAATAACACTACACTGAACTATGCTGATGCAAGAAAATTTTCCTCTGAATTTCACGGATCAGCAAACCAGTCAAAGTCATGATTAAACAAAAAGGATTCTGCTGAGAATACTACCAGATGCAGATGTTGATACAGAGCGGAAGTGCTAAACGTGAGAAACTGAAAGTTTCCTCTCCAATTTTTTGTAGGAGAGACATTTTTCTTTTGATTTCTTTTTTTTACGTAGAACCCCCGTTTTGTATATCAAGCACAGGCGCTGGTCTTTCTCTGACATTTGGTCAGGAACAATGAAGAGCTACAATAGTTACTCTTTCTCTGAGGCGTGACCTTTGCAGCTCCCCTGTACACAGTCAACTCCCATCAGTTTTCTCCCGGCCATCAGCAGGAGAAACGCTCGCCGAGTCGATCTGAGAGATTGACGTAGGCCTTACAGTAGCAGAAAAACAAAACAGCTATTGTGCTATCAAATCAAGCTTGAAGGAATATTATTTTCATCATCATTTCCGTCAATGTGTTGGATGGAATATTGACTCTTCTCCGCCTTCGCCTTGCAAAGTGACGATTGCCGCTCAATCCAAATGATTTACTGCCCGCACATTTTAGACCGTTTTAGTTTTTTTTTTAGACTGTTGTAGTGTTTAGACGACATTCACCCAAAGTTGATCCTGCTGCAATAGGATGGCAAAGCCATTGACACAGTACCGTATCTATCCACTTCAGTCGTTCAACGTGAGCTGTACTCACAGACCTGCTGTACGCTGTAAGAGTAGGACAGAACATACTGTAGTAATGGTATAGGAAGGTAAGTGGTTTCACTGCTTTCACCCCTAATTTGACTAAGTGGACCGGTGTCGTTTGCAGTCCCGCTAATGCTCTCCTGCTGCTTCAGTGTTGGAAAGACGATTAAGTTTATCTTCTGTGTCTTATTCCAGCTCCCACAGTGATCGCGCATCTCTTAGGAAGCCATATGGGAGGGTCACTAAAGAATCTGTTAGCCACCGATTAAAGCTCAGGAATGGGTACTTTATTATTAGAATGTTATCGCAATGAATGAACTATGATCAGCACACACAGCCTGGTCCATTAAGTGATCAACTGCACGGTGAGATAATGTATTGGTTTGGGTTTTTGTTATGTGTTGATTTGAATAAAAGGTTTTAAATGCAATGCTGTAAAAACTCAATAGGCAAAGGCCAATAAATGAGCTGGTTTGTTAACTTTATGAATGTTTCGGTTCAATGGCAGCTCACAAAAAAAGAAACGTTATCGACTTAATGGTTTTTGTTGCAAAGCTCAGTTTTTATCACAGTAGAGAGAGAGAAGGGTGCTTGCACAGGGTTAAATCCAATCACTCCTCCGAACACAAAGCTTGAGTATGTATTCAAGAACGAGGGCGGTTCGTTGGTTTCTACGAGGAACACAGAGCAACGTCTCTCAGTGGATTCCCAAGCCCTCTTAATTAGAAACAACAGAGGGTAAATAGGGCCCACCTTATCCTCAGCAATGGCTAATCTCATCAGCAGGAAGACAGGATCCAAACAACATTTCTCTTATCTTCCAGAGTCTTCCTGCGGGCGATTAATCAGTATGCGGCCGTGTTGAACAAGAAATTCCTCGATCAGACCAACTTTGAGCTCCAGGTAAGTGCTGCAACCTGTCAAAGGGGGTCTGCTGTGGAAAAAACAAAGCAGAGTGAACTGTTTCCCTTCCCCGAGACCACTGTCGATCATGTGTGACGGTGATTATAAAATATCACGGGTAAAAAAAAAGTTCTGGAACATCTGACAGGTGACCTCATGACTCTGGCGCTTTTAAGGAAAAAGCACCCCGCATGACAGAGATGGCGGATGACACAGCAGGGATGACATTTTCAGGTACTTACTGTACTTAGAAGGATCCCTGCTGAGTCATCTTGGAACAGGTTTTTATGCTCAAACTAGCGGTTCTGGGACCCTCAGGATACAAAGAGCACTAAAGGACATTTGCATAAAAACCGTTGAGACATAAATTACTGTATAATGGGCCGCAATTTAATAAGACGGTTCGGAATATTTTAACCTGCCATTGGCGATGGCATGGCTCCCACTTTGCTTACTTTTCAAATCTGTCGCATACGGAAACATTTTAAATTCCGGTAACTATTTAACAGCTTTTCAAGGGCCCTAGCAGCTTTTAAAAGCCTTTAATGGATGAATTCATTAAACCAAGTTCTTTGTGTTGGCGAACTGCAACTAGCTAGTACATTCTATTAGTTTCTCTATCCTAATCAACAACTAAAGGGCATATGGATAATTGATTATCACCACTACCTCTGAATGGGATAATCATTTATCTCGGGAATCGAAGCTGTGTTTGTGTATGTACGCCTTTTTTTGCCTGTGGGTAATTGCATAAGGAAGTGTACGCCTTGGGAGGTAGTCTAATAAAGATGAAGTTATTGTTTTATGGATATCAGTGAGGATTGTGACGGCTATGAAACTGTAGCTATTCTGGGGTGCCGCTCCATCTAGCCGTCTCTTAAATCAGTCTCTCTCTTTGTCTACATGATTGAGAGTGCTCCCTGGAGGCCCAGTGCCAAAATCACCAGCCACTTCTTCTGTTGGGCTTGGATCCAAACACAGCCCCCCTATCAAAACTGTTTTAGTGGCTGAGTAGCTTCTGAAATCACTTATACCAAGTGACCAGCTGCAAGTGTCTGTAATAGTCCTGTACAGCATCTAACGTTTCCCTGTCTGTGATTCCAACCCCTCGTCTCCCTCTCTCTGTCTCTCTCTCTCTCTCTCTCACCCCCCCCTCTCTCTCCTCTCTACTCTCTCTCTCTCTCATCTCTCTCTCTCTCTCTCTCTCTCTTCTCTCTCTCTCTCTCTCCTCTCCTCTCCCTCTCTCTCTCTTCTCTCTCTCTCTCCCTCTCTCTCTCTCTCTCACCCCCCCTCTCTCTCTCTCTCTCTCGTCTCTCTCTCACTCCCCCTCCTCTCTCTCACCCCCCTCTCTCTCCCTCTCTCTCTCTCAGTCTCTCTCTCTCTCAGATCACACCCCTCTCTCTCTCTCTCTCTCACCCCCCTCTCTCTCACCCCCCTCTCTCTCTCTCTCTCTCTCTCTCTCTCTCTCTCTCTCTCACCCCTCCCATCTCCTCTCTCTCTCTCTCTCTCTCTTCTCTCTCTCTCTCTCTCTCTCTCTCTTCTCTCTCTCTCTCTTCTCTCTCTCTCTCTCTCTCCCTGGTTCCTCCCAGCTCTGGAACAACTACTTCCACCTGGCCGTGGCCTTCCTTACCCAGGAGTCTCTGCAGCTGGAGAACTTCTCCAGCGACAAACGAGCCAAGATCTTCCAGAAGTGAGTAGTAGAGGCAGCTTCTCACTCTCCTCCTTCTCTCTCACCCCCCCCCCCCGCCCCCCCCCCCACCCTCCGGTCGGCAGCGTACATAACAACGGGCCTCCATCTCCAATACTGGGTCGGGTTTAATAAGTCATGGCACAGAAGGCTAACAGGGAAGCTGAACGTCTTAGGGACGCACTGCACCTGGAGGCTGTGCTGTTTGTTACATCCCTGAACATGCCTCGGCCTCACACTCACTCCTGGCCTTGTACAGTTCATGTCTTTCGCTGGTTTCTCACCCCTAGGTACTGTGCTGTACGACTCGTGGATTTCAGACTCGGAGGGGGATATCGTTTTTGTTCTCAACGTCTGCGGTCGGGCTTACATTCCTCTCCTAACCCCATGTGCGGTTCTTTTTCATCTTTTTCATTTATTTATTTTTATCCCAGCCCACGCTTGATACTTAGGTGGGCATGAAATTAGTTTTATATCTCATTTAGCTGCTCTGTAATGTACGTCAAGCTGCAGGGAGTACATTTGTGTTGCTGCGTAACATCAAATGGTCGTGGGGGTTTCGAATTGTATTCGCTTCTGAAAAGTGCCCCTTTAAAACATCTGCTTGTAACATCTTCTCTAACCTACACTAAGAGTTGTTTTTACTATCTGAGAGAGTATAATTGTATCCACGAAAACACATTAATCTGTGTATGAAATTGTCAATAGAGAGGCAGTAGAAGTCAATTGGTGGGGCCAGGTGTGTTAAGTGTTTCTGGCTCTCCTCGAAGCAAAGGCCGGCCTATTCCTGGCTCCCTCTGATATCACACCACACTGGCCCCCTGTGGAACACTGCCCCGCTCACACTTCACATGAAGTGCACAGTAACTATGTACTGCACTCTTCTAGTATCA
>NC_137681.1:9540118-9550118 GCF_963989245.1 Nansenia antarctica | reverse complement strand
CCTCTCCTCTCCTCTCCTCTCCTCCTTTCCTCTCTCCTCTCATCTAGTCTCCTCTCTTCTCCCTGGTGGCTGGGTCCTCTGAGCGCCTGCCTGCTTGCCTGTCTGTCTGCCTGCCTGCCTGCCTGCCTGCCTGCCTGCCTGCCTGCCTGCCTGCCTGCTTGCCTGCCTGCCTGCCTGCCTGCCTGCTTGCCTGTCTGCCTGTCTGTCTGCCTGCCTGCTTGCCTGCTTGCTTGCCTGTCTGCTTGCCTGCCTGCCTGTCTGCCTGCCTGTCTGTCTGTCTGTCTGCCTGCCTGCTTGCCTGTCTGTCTGTCTGCCTGCCTGTCTGTCTGTCTGCCTGCCTGTCTGCTTGTCTGTCTGTCTGTCTGCCTGCCTGCCTGCCTGCCTGCCTGTCTGCCTGCCTGCCTGCCTGTCTGCCTGCCTGTCTGTCTGTCTGTCTGCCTGCTTGCCTGTCTGTCTGTCTGCCTGTCTGCCTGCCTGTCTGCCTGCCTGTCTGCCTGTCTGTCTGCCTGTCTGTCTGTCTGCCTGTCTGCCTGCCTGTCTGTCTGTCTGTCTGTCTGCCTGGACACTGCCCAGCCCTGGCCTGTCAGACTGCTCAGGGAATCACTTAGCGTCTCCTCCCTCTGCTTCTCCTCCTCTGCTCCGCAGCAGACAGTTATTAGACAGTTATTCATTGGGTAAACGCCACGCTAAGTATATTCGCCATTGTGAACTATGGTTTATATTTTGTCGTTTGATCAGAGAGAGAGATGCGAAAACAATATTGACCTAGACTCCCGAAGCCTACAGTATGCGCGCCCCGAGTAAAGAGTGATTCGAAGAGAATTGGCCTCCGTAAACACCGGGGGATTTGGGCAGTATTCTTCTGAGGAGTAGAGGAGAAGTCAGGGTTAGACGGAGGTCTGCTGTGAGATGCTGTAGTCTGACGGAGATGATGTCTCCATGACTAACTCACCGTGTTGTTCTTGCTGTGTGTTGCTGTTGTGTTGTGAGCAGATGTGGGAGGAGGCCATCATTCTGGGGAAGGAGCTGGCGGAGCAGTACGAGAACGAAATGTTTGACTTTGAGCAGCTGAGTGCGTCATTGGTAAGTGAAATGAGGCGTGTGTCTGTGTGTGTGTGTGTGTGGGGGCGAGGGGGGGGGGGGCGTTCATGCGTGCGATCGTTTGTGTGTGGGTGTGCGTGTGTGCGTGTGAACGGTAACACAGTAAGTCTGACAGTAAGTCTGTGTACTGTACCTGAGAGTTTGATGCTCCTCTCCTGTGCCGACACACACTCGGATGGTGTTCCTATGCACTGTAACAGCGGTGTGGCTGTAATTGACAGTTGATTCTCTCTCTCCCTCTCTCTCTCCCCCTCCCCCTCCCCCTCCCCCTCTACAGAGGAAGCAGGCCCAGTTCTATGAGAACATCGTCAAGGTCATCCGACCCAAGCCAGATTACTTTGCCGTGGGCTACTACGGACTGGGCTTCCCCTCCTTCCTCCGGGTAGGTAGCAGGTAGCAGCTTTGTTGCGCGTGGCAACGATACCATCTGTTCAGAGCAGGAGAGGGGAGCGTGCGCACACACAAACCAGGCCCTGCCAATCAATACATTTACCAAAGCGAGTGGAGTCCTCCCCCATCTCCCCCCCCCGCTGCCTCAGCCAGTCAATACATGCATGTACTCCTCACCTCTCTCTCTCTCTCTCTCTCTCTACACCTCTCTATCTCTCTCTCCCTGTCTCTCTACCTTCTCTCTATCTCTCTCTCTCTCTCTCTCTCTCTCCACCTCTCTATCTCTCTCTCTCTCTATCTCTTTCTCTCTCTCTCTCTCGCTCTCTGTCAGACAGCTTAAGGAGCCGCTGTGGGAAATGCATTATAAGGTTTGGGTTGTTGTTTTTTAGGTTGTTGTTTATTTTTTTCTTCAGTTTCTGACAGAAAAACTAACTGTGCATCTCAAGTAGCGCATTTGAGTCTGAACAGCACTTTTGGGGCTGGCTGGAAGTCCGCCCTCACTGAGGGAGTGAGAGTGGTTTTGGCTGAGGAGGAGACGGAGAGAGAGATGTGAATAATTTTGAGCGGTAAAAAAAGAGAAATGTGTAATCACACATCAAGCCTGGAGAAACCTCCAAGGACGTTTGGGAGGTAGGGGACGCGCTCTTCTCCCGGCCCCCCTCACAGCCCCTCATCCGCAAACGAGGCTTGGTAAACCCAGCTGTTTCTGTCCGCTCGCTGTCTCCACGTACCGTAGGTGTACGTATGTGCGGGACGTATGGAAGTGAATGCACTGCTCTACTCTCCCTAATTGAAACAGCTTTTAGTCTCATTTCCTTTTTGTATTGAGTGCCGAGACTCGCCGTGTCGATCTCCATTTGAATGGAGCGGGATGGATGCAGGGGTTGTTGAGTGTGTGTGTGTGTGTGTGTGTGTGTGTGTGTGTGTGTGTTGGGGGGTGGGGGTGGTTAGTGCCACTATGCCACTAATGGCCTGGTTTCGGGATATCTGGTTTGTTTTCCGAGGACAAGAAAACTCAAGGGAAAGTGGGATGACTTGGCCGCTTTTCCCATGTATTCCGTTTTTCGCTCCGTTTTATTTATTTATTTTCTTCTCTTCAGGCTGCGGTTTATTTCATGTATCGAGGCCGCGGGAGTTGTACCGAGGGTTGTTTACCACACTGTCGTTCTACCGAAATGTCCCCCTCACCAGTCCTTGTAGATAAGAGATCTGAAAGTGGCCTTTCAGAGGAAAAAGAAAAAGGAAAAACAAGAAGCAGGATCCATCTGATCATTCTGTTGGGGCTGTGAAGACGATGCTTCTTCTTTTGTCTGCTCCTCCATTTTTCAGAGCGGCCCTCTCACCCCTCTCGCCTCACAGAGCCAGGAACTCCATTACAGATATGGCGGTGCTGTGCTCCCTTAATCTAGCTGGCTGGTTAAAAAAAAAGGGCCTTTGAAGACTGAATCCCATGTACAAACTCCTTTCTCTCTCTCTCTCTCCCTCTCTCTCTCTCTCTCTCTCTCTCTCTCTCTCTGTGTCTTTGTCTCTCTCTCTCTCTGTGTGTCTTTGTCTCTCTCTCTCTCCCTCTCTCTCTCTCTCTCTCTCTCTCTGTGTGTGTCTCTCTCTCTCTCTCTGTGTGTGTCTCTCTCTGTCTCTGTCTCTGTCTCCCGTTTATTCCATTACTCAGCCGCTTGACCCGCTTTGTTACAAGGACATGGTGTATCATGGCTCTTTTTTTGGACCAACTCTGTGGGTGTGGGTGTGGGTGTGTGTGTGTGTGTGTGGGTGGGTGTGGGTGTGTGTGGTCTTGCCTATACTGTTATCGGACAGAAAGACTGCATTGTGCTGCACAGAAGAGAGGGGATAATCTAATGGGTAGAGATGGAGGATTCTTTGCTCTCTCTCTCTCTCTCTCTCTCTCTCTCTCTCTCTCTCTCTCTCTCTCTCTCTGTGTGTGTGTGTCAGGTCATTCTCTTGTTCTAAAGTTCTCTCTACCCCTGCAACACTGAACGGCAGAAATAATGACTTCTCCTACCCGAAGCAGCCAGATGCAAACGGGGGAGGGGGGGGGGGGGTTATTAATATGAGCCTGGCAGTTTATTACAGATCAGCGAGCGGAGGGATACACATCCCCGCAGTTGCAGCCGGGAACACATTCTTCCCCAGAAATGACTCCACTATGGAACATTAATTTCCGAAGGTAGATAAAGCGCTCTGGCCCCTAATAGCAGCACAACAACATGATCTCAACAAGAGGATTATTCCACACCGATTGTTGCTGCTGCAGCGGGTTACGATGTTTGACCCCCGCGCACAAAGCACAGGCGTTTCGGTTATTAATGATAGCCGGTAAACACGCGCGCTACATAATAAAGCCGTAACGCACTGCTAGCCTTTGGCCTTCTAATTGTCTTATTGGATGCGCGCGTGTGAGGAGTTAGTGGGCCCCTTAGATTGTATCCACTCTTGATGCATTACATAATTATGTATCAATGCTTAGCTCTCTGCATGAGTGGCTAGGGGAATTCTTCATCTGTGGCCTGCTAATTAAGATAAATACTGTTAACAGTGGGTTTAAAAAAATGTTTAATCTTATTCCTATTTTTGTTTCGCTATCTTCCCTGCCTCCAAGAATACTCAATTATATGAGAAAATCAATAGCTCTGATAAAGGGCCTCCCCCCCACCACCACACACACACCCAAGAATTGATTATATGCAATGGTGCTTAATTCAGCTGCTTATGATGTATTAGTTGCTAATGTAGTTAGGCATCACAATATTTGCTGATATTACAATCCTAACATATGTTCACATTCTGCCGACTCAGGGTTTCGTATACGATTACGAAAGTATTTAGATTTATTTAGATTTAAAACCGTGATTTGCATGCTGGAGGGGCATGCTATTTGCATGTATAACCCCACCTCATCTTTCACTTTTTAATCTTTAACTGTGCCTCGTGTTCCTCTCAACGTGCTGCGTTGTGTTTGTTGTGGTTGCTCGGCTCAAGGGATTATGAGGCTTTCCAAAAGTTGGCTGGAAATGTAGTCTCACCACATTGCAACACTTTCAAATATGAGCTGTCATGTCCCAGGTAAGGGATTATTAAAGAACCCCAAATACTTTCTCATTGCATACATTTTCAGGTTACACTGTGTGTGCCCTACCGTAAAAGTACTTTCATACCGTCATGAACTCCGTTGCCGGGTTTAAAGTTGCAGTCGAGGACGCAAACAGTGACAAAGTGCTCTCCCCGCCACTTTTTGAGTTTAAACAGTTGAGGGATGTGTCTGGAGATTATGTAACCACTCTCAGATTCATAGAGATGAAGAGATATCGATACAAGGAGTGACCATCCATGAGATCAAAGTGATATTTTGAACCATGCTTTGAAGCTGAGAAACAAGCTTATATTTCAGGTTCTGATGCTGTAAGACCGTTGAACTAAGCTCATGGGGCATTCTCCAGGAATCAACGGCTATATCATTCATTTAAAAGTCAAAAAATGGATGTCAATGCGCAGATTGCCCCTTTAAGGAACAAATGAACCTCGCTCCATGGTTTAATTGATATGTTTACGTGCTGAAGTGAGATACTGATTGAAACGGCATGGGTGTACCTATCTCTTCATATGTGACAGCAGCTGGTGAAAGCAGCTAGTGGGGATCACTCATGGAATCCATTGCATGGCAACATTTTGCCTTGACTAGCGTGTGTGTCGTTGATTTTCAACAACGTTGAAATTTATTTACATTTTTCAGAATAGAAAATAACATTTTGATTGGTTGCCGACTTGTTCCCACTTTCACCAGCTGCCATCACATATATGGAACCAAGCCTCCATTGCTAGCCCGTGGGCTTTTCTATCTGCACTCCCAACCTGTAATCACATGTTTTTATTCCATTTACAGAGTAGCCCCTGAACTAAAACACTCTCTCCCCCCACATCCCCACCCCCCCGGCTTTAGCATTGTTGTGAAAAGTATGCCTCAGGAAACCCCTTCCATTTCTTGTCGTTCTTGATATTTTTTCATTGAAATCACGACGGCTCGCTTCTGGGCTTCACTCGCTCCATTTCCATTGAGTGAAAAAAGAACGAAATGATTCTATTGGCCATCAAAGTATTGAGAAGGACCATTTCTGTTTTGGCTTCTTCTCCTCGTGACAGTGATTTCCTTTGTCAGACTGGTGCAGTCTGCGCCCGGGGGGTAATGAGAATGAGAAATCCTGACATTGAGATTGCCACACACCCGACTAGAATGTTAAACGCTACAGTGTTACAGAGAAGACTTGTTTGAGGTTCCTTCCTGCAGAATAGACCGGCAATACGGTGCTGTAGAGAGCCTATTCACTCGGGTTGTTATTCAGTGTACATGCAGCACTGTTAACGGAGGAAACTAGAAAAGAAAAAAAACCTGCATCCAATATTAATACGGCGGGATTGAAAATTGCAGCCGCTTGTTTGTGTCGAGCACGTTTTGCTTATTCTGCCTCTCGTCAGAATGGATGACGTCGGGGGAATCAATGCACTTTTGTCCCGTTATCACTCAAAGCAGATTTGTAAACCGCCTGAAGCGTATTTCAGGGCTGCGATATATTTAATTAGTTTTGAGAGATTGAGGTGTGTGCGTGTGCGCGTGCGCGTGTGTGTGCATGTGTGCGTGTACGTGTGTGTGTGCGTGTGCGTGATACCATGAACAGGTGCCTCCAGTGTTTTTCCTCAAATAAATAGTGCGCGTGTGCGTGCGTGCTTGTGTGGAAACGCAATAGTCACTAATTTATTTTAGAAACAATCCTGGAGGCACCTGTTCATGGTCCCACTGATTAAGTATCGCAAACAGTCAAACACTACCGGCCATTTGAGCAGTCACTGAAAACTCGGCTCCAACCACACACCGCCGCCTGTCAACACCGCTGACTGTTCTAGAAGTTATGAACGTTCATCTGGTCCCAAAACAACGGACGACCTCACCTCCCTGGGATGACTCGCAAGTGACTTCCTGCCCGGCTAGCGGTTCAAGCGACACCGAACTAAGTCAAACGGACCGACTTATATAGTGCTTCATTCCAAAGCGCTTTACAACGGCCTCTCATTCACCCATTCACACACACATTCACACACCAATGGCGGCAAGCTACCATGCAAGGCGGCCCGCTCATTGGGAGCAATTTGGGGGTTCAGTGTCTTGCCCAAGGACACCTCGACTTGTGGCCAGCCAGGGTTTGAACCCGGCGATCTGCCGACCTTGCGATCGTTAGACGCCGGCTCTACCTCCTGCGTCACAGCCACCCTGAGTGAGTGCGCCCTGACTAAGCGCCCGTGAACGGTGTGTGATGAGCACCTCGTTCACCGCCGGCGTGCCTCCTCGGCTCGGGGGACAGCGCCGTAGTCGCTCTGCTGCCGTTGGGAGAAGCTCTGCTCTCGGATAGCGTTGGTTATCAGCGGGCTGTGAGTTAAGACGCCCCCGCCCCACGCAAGCAGGTGTGCTGTACAGTTAGGACCCCCCTCCCCCTTGCTTTGGAGATCATTTCAATAAGCCAATGGCCGAAAAAAACACACACTAGCCTGTCCCCCCTGTGAGCCGTCCTCGACCCCGGCCCCCCTGGGCTGACGGGGCTGTGTGAGGAGACACAGAGAGCCTGCCCTCACACTCATCCCTGCTCTTTGATATGTGGGATTATGATAATGGATTATAAAACCCCACCTGACTGCCTCGCCTGATCTTTTGGTCGAGCAGAATTGACGGGCTGCTCCATTTGCTGGACTGTAAGTGGCACATTTTCTTCATTGTCCCCCTGGTTCCCCCCCCCCCCCCCATGCCCCATGCCATCTTACCGACACAGTCTGCAAGCAACATCAGCCACTGGATCCGACGTACCAATAAGTGCTCTCCTATTATACTGCATACAGTGCCTTGCAAAAGTTTTCACCCCCCTTGGCTTTTTACCTATTTTATTACATTACAACCTGTCATTTAAACATTTTTTTAATCAGAATTTTATTTGATGAATCTGCACAAAATAGTGTTAGTTTTTAAATGAAATAAGAGAAATATATATATAAAAAACGAATTTAAAAAAATAAAGAACTGAAAATTGGCATGTGCATATGTATTCACCCCCTTTGTTATGAAGCCCCTAAAAACTTCTGGTGCAACCAATTACCTTCAAAAGTCACATAATTAGTGAAATGAAGTACACTTGTATGCAATCTAAGTGTCACATGATCTGTCAGTATATACACACCTTTTCTGAAAGGCCCCAGAGGCTGCACCACCTGGGTTATAAAAAAATGATCCCCAGGAGCACCATCAAATCCATCATAATCAAATGGAAAGAACATGGCACCACAACAAACCTGCCAAGAGAGGGCCGCCCACCAAAACTCACGGAGCGGGCAAGGGGGGCATTAATCAGAGAGGCAGCACAGAGACCAAAGGTAACCCTGGAGGAGCTGCAGAGTTCCACAGCAGAGACTGGAGTATCTGTCCATAGGACCACAATTAGCCGTACACTCCATAGAGCTGGGCTTTATCGAAGAGTGGCCAGAAGAAAGCCATTACTTTCAGCTAAAAATAAGAAGGCACGTTTTGAGTTTGCAAAAAGGCATGTCGGAGACCCCCAAAATGTATGGAGGAAGGTGCTCTGGTCAGATGAGACTAAAATGTAACTTTTTGGCCATCAAGGAAAACGCTATGTCTGGCGCACACCCAACACATCCCATCACCCCAAGAACACCATCCACATGGTGGTGGCAGCATCATGCTGTGGGGCTGTTTTTCAGCAACAGGGACTGGGAAACTGGGAAAGATGGATGGTCTGTCTGTCTGTGTGTGTGTGTCTGTGTCTGTGTGTGTGTGTCTGTGTGTGTCTCTGTGTGTGTGTGACTCTCTGTGTGTCTGTGTGTGTCTGTCTCTCCGTCCGTCCATCTGTCTGTGTCTGTGTCTGTGCCTATGTGTGTTTTAAAGGTTTAACCCTCCTCTCCTTTGCTTCCATCCAGAACAAGATGTTCATCTACAGAGGGAAGGAGTATGAGCGCAGGGAGGACTTTGAGGCCCGGCTCCTGACCCAGTTCCCCAACGCTGAGAAGATGAAGACCACCACCCCGCCCACCGAGGACACCAAGAACTCCACCGGCCAGTGTATCCTTACCAGAAACCCACCTCTGTGACGCACACACACACACACACACACACACACACACACACACACACACACACACACATACACACATTCACACACACACACACACACACACACACATCTATACGACACACGCACACATACACACACACACACATACACACATTCACACACACACACACACACACACACACACACACACACAGACACACACACACACATTCTCACACACACACACATTCACACACCTCGCACACACACATACCTATACGACGCACACACACACACACACACACACATTCACACACACACACACACACACTCACACACACATACACACTTTCACACACACACACACACACATTCACACATTCACACATTCTCGCACACACACCTTTACGACACACGCACACACACACACACACACACACACCCCACACCAGGAAAGGCTGGTGGTGGTTGAAATCGGGAGACGGGCTGGGCTCATTGTAATGCATTGAACGAGGTGAGGGGTGGCGTCACGTGTATCCCATGCATTCCAACAAGCTTGTCCTCCTTCTATCACCACCACCACCCTCTGCTGCACCTCACACATTCACAGCGCCAGACCCACCCTAACCACGGGTCAGGATTTTGATAGAACACAGCGTCCGTGTTCTTCAGAACCTTCTCTGTCGGGTTCATGTAACGTTTGACAGCTTTCGGGCATGTGTTCAATATCAGAAAAGGTTCCTTAATGTGTGAAAAAAAGACATCCAGTGTTTCACGGTGAAGCCGATGCTCGAACTCCCGCCCAAGTTTCAGAACAAGCACGTCTCCGTACAGATCGTGAGGTAAGCCGCCACCCTCACTTTCTTTTCCCCCGACTTGTTATTTTATGATGGAGTGTGTTCATTAATGTATGGGGCTGGTTAAATGAAGACACATGATACACTCAGGTCTGGTTTTACATCCAATATTAAAGAGCGCTGCGTCTCGCAGAAATCAAATCAGATTTTTTTTCATCACCGTCATCATCGTCGGCGTCTGCGTCGAGAGACGACTCCATCGCACGTTATGATGACTCTGCGTGCCGGGAATTTGTCTGTGTCCCCCGACTTCCCGACAACCCCCCGGAATAACTTTGCCGGGTTCCACTGCTACACAGTATTACAGCGGACGGTAGGGCCGACAGAGCTAGGAGCTAGCAGCCTAGCAGGCTAGCTAGGGAGTCCACCCCCCCAGGGGAGAGGAGGAGGAGGAGGAACAGGTCGATAAATCGTAATGTAAATGTGTGCCGGTGCAAACAGAAGCGGTCGACCTTCCTGTGTACCCCCGCTGTTATTAACTCAGAGCCGGGGACTCTGGGAGGTCTGGGAGGCGCCGTCTCACCAGCCTGCACC
>NC_137681.1:9530118-9537618 GCF_963989245.1 Nansenia antarctica | reverse complement strand
CCCACCTCCAGCTTCTACACCATAAATGAAGTCCATAAATTCCAGTATTCCAGGCCAGTGAGGAAGGGGGAGAAGGACCCTGACAATGAGTTCTCGGTAGGTGTGACGTTTTATTCTGGAACATTCTCTTGTCCGGTACGTTCCCTCCTCGCCAAGGATTGATGTCGTGGATTGTTATATTTCCGATATTTCAGATTGTTATATTTCTCGTAAACAGCGATTGAGAGGTAATATACTGTTATATCTGTACATGTGGAGAGGGCTTTTTTGTAGTAGATCAACTAGAATATGTGTGTGTTGGGAGTCCCTTCGGATCTTACACCGGCACAGTCACTTCCGTTGCCTGAGGCGATAAAGCCAACTTCATTCGATCAATCAGACCCATTTCACACGTCCGTAGAGTATATTACTTTCATATTATGTCCAGCCAACACCTCGACCGAGGTGGCCAATAAAAACATATTATGTGTTTCACATTTCCTTGTCACCCTCTGAAGCTTCACACACAGAGCTCTCTCCCGCTACTCAGAGGTGACGAGTAGTCAGTCATTGTCATTAACCTTGTGAGTCAAAGAAAATCACTATGTATTGAGGTGGCAATTTCCTGGCATCTATTGGAGGCTGATATTAATGGTAGAAAGGGTATGTGTGTCGTTTTTTTTTTTTTTTTTTTTCATCTGATACAGTTTTAGTTTTTTTTTTTAAAGCCCCTAAGAGAAATACACCGTTTTTTTGGGTTTTTTCAGCTTTGTATTTTTACGGGGGCAGATTTGGGAGTGATTATTTCAGAGAGTGTGACTGTGTGATGTTTCAGAGGAGAGAGAGTCTGGTTGGGGCCGTGTGTGAGCAGAGTTTAATGAGCTGTCATCCACAGTGCAGGCTAGGGAACGCGGAGCACGAGGAGCCCGCTCAAGCACGGCTCGTACAACGTTCTCAGACACCCACCAGCCCGGCTCTGCCTCCGACGGGCTTGTAGTAAACACCCAATATCAAACCCCTCTCTTGCATCCGTGCTGTCTACCATTTGAAAAAGAAGTCAAAAAAATAAAATAATTATATATATATAGAGAGAGATTCTTTTTTTATATATACAGTATATATATATATATATAAATGATTCATCTCAGTGCTTCGTTATACTCTACAGTAGCACCAGGGATTTTCTCATCCTCGTAAATGTTGAGAGACAATTTCACCCTTTTTTTGTTTTTGTCTTTGTTTTTGTTTCAGAACATGTGGATCGAGCGGACCACTTACGCAACGGCGTACAAACTCCCGGGCATCCTGCGTTGGTTCGAGGTCAAGGCGGTGTCCATGGTGAGTGCGGGGCACAGGGAATCTCCCAAGCAGGCTTTTTTAATCTGATGAGGATCTGCGGACCCGCACGGGGGATCGATATGATGTGTCCACTTAACCAGTGTAGACAGCTGTGCAGACGCAGGCAGGCAGGCCAGTCCTTGGGCTTACATCAAGGCCACGTACTCCCACAGCCGGAGACGATCATTGATTTACACTGCGCTGTTAAACTGATGTTTTTCCATGAAAAATAGCTACAGTACGATACATAGCAAACAGCACTAGAACCAAAGAGGGCCTCTGGATTCAAAATCCTAGTTACTGTTGATTTTCTATATTGAATGACCTGAATTGTTCCATTCAAATATTTTTTTAAATGAAGAACTCAAAGGGTTTCAGCAACCAACATGAGGACTTTGTAGTTGGAGTCGGTCGGTATTCCCTTTGAAAGCAAAGGGATTGACATTGGAGTAATTATACCTCTGTAGAGTTATTACGCCACTGTTCACAGTGTCAGCCCGGTGTTGGGGTGACTGTTCTACCAGAGCAAGATATTGACAGGGAGAGAGAGACTTCAGTGGAGAGAGAGAGAGTGAGAGAGAGAAGTGGGGGCATACAGGAATGGAAGAGTATCACTTTCGGCTCAGGAGCGGGTTTACAGTATCAATCAGAGCCCAGACGCGTGCCTCATCCCTTTAATGTGTCGTTATTTTGTCCAAAAACAAATGCGGTGCTTAGCGTAATTAGGCCTTCTAAGTATTCCGCAATCAATTACGCTTTATTTGTCGCTTTGATTAGTCCCTTTCATGTCAGTTCTGGTGAAGTGCCTGTTAGAAGGGCATCTCTCTCTCTCTCTCTCTCTCTCTCTCTACTCCCCCCTCATTCTCTCGCTCCACTCCCTCTCTCTCCACACCCTCTCTACTCCCCCTCTTTTATTTCTCTCTCTCTCTCTCTCTCAGCATGCCTGCTCGCCCTAGCCTCAGTGGTTATCTTCCAGCAGGGCTGATGCAGGCTTCTCTGTGGGCTCTCTCAGTGCCTTCACTCTGTCGCCCCCTGTGAGCTGTGGCACACTCCTGTAGCCCGCCAGCAGACCTGGCCAGTGGGCCATCTGTTCTGTGTACTATGCCACCTACTGGACACGTTGTTTAGAGCCTACCATCTACAATACCTGATAGCATGCGTGCATGGCTGTGTAATGGCTGTAGCCTCTGCTCCTTAGCATAGCAATATGTTGGAACCGGATATCAATCTTCCCCTCTACCGGGATGGGTCGCAGTTTCCTTCTATTTGTCTTGATGTAGAGCTTCTTGGCCGGGCCCAGATTGTCATCCAGATGAGCTAGGGAGAGTTCAGCTCCCCCATGTCCCATTCTCTGTTTGGGGGCTAATGATTCAGTGGTGATGCCACCACAGCTAAACCTCTCCATCTGAAGGCCGGGCCAGGAGACAGGAGACAGTGCAGATTGGAGATTTGTCTCTCCGCCACACAAACCTCCCTCGATATTTAGAAAGTTGTTTACCTCGACAGTTCACGCATGTCTTCCACTCGCATTAGCAATCCGCCCCAGACTGTGTCTTTTATTTTTATTTATTTATTTTTCCCGGGAAGCAGATCACTCTGTCTCGGTGTGTCGCATAATCCCAGCCCAAGCGTGCCACATGGATTGGTGCAAAATCCCACTCACAGATGGGATGGAAAGTCTAATGACGGGGCCTGTCGTAATGGTGTCTCTCACTCACTCACACTTCAGCCAAGCGTTGCCCTAAGCATAGAATAACCATCTCTCAGGAGAATCCACCTTTCTAATGTGTGTTGTGAGATGGGTGTTTTTTGAATATGCAAATTCAAATCAGGGCTGCAAACTTGTCACCTTTTGCTGAAATCTACCAGTTTTTTTACCTCAAAATAGGTCATCCACATAAATCGTGTTGATCTGCAAAAGAAATTAACATTTTGAGTGGCGGGGGGGTTCTACATCAAACCAAGTCACATGATGCGCTAGCTAACATCTTCCTGTCTGCTAAACTCTGCTGCAGTTGAAATAACTTTTAGCTTCAGGCAGCTAGGTACAATTCCAGGCAGCGTGGATAACACAGTCACAGTAAACAACCTCTTTTCAAAGTAATTATGCAGGTGTTGAGGTCAGGACTGCCGCTACTTACACGCACATTATTGTTAGACCACCACAAGCCAAAAATAAAATACAAAATTGTCACCTTTTTGGGCCATCACCAGTTTTCACCCCTGCATATGATGGATTCATCCAAATTGGATGAAGCGGGTGCTGGTATGGCTTGTGGAGACTGTGATTCATTGTTACACCCTCCAAGATGAGTCATGTGATTACTTGGAAGTGTCAGCTGACCACCCCAGTCATTCTATAGGAGAGTGGATTTATTGATTTGATGGATATCAATATCATAATGTGGATTTAAATACGGGTAGATGGATGGTCACTGAGCATGACCAACCTGACGATGACCTACGTTGTCGAAAACGTCACGATAAATGACATACCGTGGATTCGGCAGTGGAGGCTGATGGAGGTAGAAAATGGGAGGACCGGCTCGTTGTAACACATGGTACGGAATGAGGAAGGGTATCAAACACGTGTCGGCCTGTGTTCGATCCTGTTCCTTATTCCGTCCTCCAAATTGTCGACCTCCAGCAGCCTCCACTGGTGTGTGTGTGTGTGTGCCTTCTTTGTTGTCATTGACTACTTGTTTACCCTGCTCCTGCAAAGCCGTCGGGTGTGATGGTGTATAGATCGCTGTTGAAACGGATGACCGTATATGGTCGTAACACTCTTCCTCACCTCCCCTCTCTCTCTGTGTGTTTCCTTCCTTGCACAGGAGGAGATCAGCCCCCTGGAGAATGCCATGGAAACCATGGTGCTGACCAATGAGAAGATCAGCAACATGGTTCAGAGGTACCTCAACGACACCAACCTTCCCATCAACCCCCTCTCCATGCATCTCAACGGCATCGTGGACCCCGCCGTCATGGGCGGCTTCACCAACTACGAGAAGGTATCCCGCGTTCCTCATTCCGTCCCGTTCGTTTACAAATGAGCCCGTCCTCCGATTTCTACCTCCGCCAGCCTCCCCTGGTTTCTACCTCCACCAGCCTCCCCTGGTTTCTACCTCCACCAGCCTCCCCCGAGAGAAGATGAAGCAGATATTCATTCACAGCAGTTCAGCATTTCAGGGCTTCCCCCTCGACTCAATCTTGTTGATCCTTTTTTTTCTGTTATTTTCTCATTCCCTCGCTTGTTCCCCTGGTTTTTGATGTGCAGTGTGTGCCACTTCATAACAGCTCATCTGTGAGAGAAACTCTCCTACCTTGTGTTCTATCATAAAACAGTCATAGGCCGTTGGTTCCCATTATATATCACGACTCCAAATGGATCCATTTGTGTCAGCTGAAACTGTTTGCTATGAGTCAGAGGAGGAACACTGTGCTGTGAATTCTTCCCCCAGGTCATCACCCACCCCTCCCTCCCCACCCCTCCCTCCCCACCCCTCACCCCCCCCCCCCCCCCCCCCCCTCCCCCGTTGTGAAACAGAGGAGGTGCCGGCGAAGAGACTAATGTCTTGTTTGGATTTTTCTCATCTCTCCCTCTATTCTCCTGTCCCCTTTACCTTCTACTCCTCTCTCTTCCTCCTTCTTTTCTCTCTCCCTGTCCTCCCCTCTCCACTTCTCCCACCCCCCCCCCCCCCTCTCCTCCTCCTCTCTCCCTCTCCTATCCCCCCTATCCGTTCCCCACTTCTCACCCCCCACCTCCTCTCCAGGCATTTTTCACAGAAAAGTACACACAAGAGCACCCAGAGGACCAGGACAAGATTGACAAGCTCAAGGACCTCATCGCCTGGCAGGTACGACTGAGCTCCCTCAGAACCACTGTACCAAATGGTTTCAAAAACAAAAGATACACATCACTGTTCTCTATTCCACACTAACTATACACACAGGGATGATGGAGAGAACTGTGTATCACACTTACCACTAACCTCTGACATCAGTAAAACACTGCTGCGGATACGTATACGGGCCCTGCACAGGCTTAGAAAGAAAGGCACTAGCTGAGAACGCACAGGCGCCTCGCCTGACCAGCAGGGCAGGGATTCACCTGCTAATTGGCCTACTGATTTGACCTACCGATTGACCTACTGATTGGCCTACCGATTGGCTTATTGATTGGCCTATTGATTGGCCGCAGAGACCTTGAGAGCGATCCAGCCACTGTAGCCGAAGTGCCCTCAAGGTGTGTGGAAGCCCTTTCGATAGGCGGCTTAAAAAAACATCTGAATGGGCACGTTCTAGAACATCCCTCACGGCCCCTGGCATCAGTGTGACCGGACATGCAACGCCAATATTATGTTCCAACACCCAAAATTGAGCATGTGACACCCATTTCAACATGAGCAGCTGCCGGATCTGCGTTACGCGCAGTTACCCCGCGGGCCGCAGGAAACAACAAACGAACGTCGCCAATTTTCAGTAGCTTTTTCGCTAGCGTATTTTACTACAAAACATCTGCACTACTGATGTTTCCAATACTACCTTTGCACGTACTGTATCTTGCACATACCTCTTTGATATAGCCTCTTTTATACATCTGTACATTACATAGTACATAGCTCATAACTATACCTCTAAACTACTGTACATGCCTTACTGTAAGGTTACTTTTTTATATCATGTTTTTATATCACTATTTTCACTTCTGGTTAGATGTTAAACTGTATTTCGTTACCTAGTACTTGTACTCTGCAAGGACAATAAAGTTGAATCTAATATAATATAATATCATACATCCGTATACATGGTGGTCTCTAGGTTGTGCTAGCGGGTTGGAGAAGGGCTACGCATCATTTCAGAGATATTAGCGATGATTAGCAGCTTCATTTAGTTTCAGTTTTAAAGGTCATTCTGGGCATAATTATGTGACTGAATACTTCCTCCTTTAAATAACAAATCAAGCAAAACTGTCTCGGGTTTTTGCAGCTCAAACAAAGCCTCTGCTCAATAGGTATCAGGTGGCCATTTCCAATAGATGTTTTCCCTCCCTAAGGCCTTTGCACTCAGGCCTTAGTGCCTCTGCATTTGGCCTTTGTGTCCTAACAGCCTCGCCCTAAAAACAAGGAAATTCCAGGCGTGCAGAGCAGGCTTCTCCCTATCGGTAAGCGAGCCCTCCCCAGTGATTGTAACTGAACTGAACAGAAACCAAGTGTTTCACAAAGTTCTGAGGAGAAAATAACAATGAGAGTAGTGAGCCGAAAGTGCAAGCTTTCTAAAGTTAGAACATTCCATTGCGTGAGGAGTGAAAAGAACAGCAAGGCGTTTTTTAGCGGCGCTCTGCACCTCCGTGAGCCTGAAGGGAGGCGCACACACACAGCACAACGACTACACACACTTGACATCACACAACGACTACACACACTCACACACACACATCACACACCACAGTCTCAACTCATGCCGCACAGCAGAGTCTTTAATCAGCTCATTGTTGCACAGCCTCTTCGATCAATACATCCTCTCTTCTCCCTCACATTGTCTTTGTTCCTGTGGAAATGTGGGAGCCCCCTTCCGCCCTCTCCCCGGGACTACAAGCTCTAATGTTGACGTTTTTTTAACAATCCAAATATAAATATGAATGTCAAGAGCAGTGTTGTTCCCAGCTTAGGGAAAACACAAGCAATTTGTGATTCCAGGGAATATGTTTCCGGCGACCAGGAACATTATGTTCTTGGTCGCAGTATGGTTGGTAAAGTAATTGGTTGTAGCTGAATCGTCAGTATGGCGATGTCTCCCGGACGATGAGAGAGGATTTCCTTTTCCCCCATCAGTTAGAGGCCAAAGGAAATGATTTTAATTGGTGTTTCAATTTCTTTTCTTTTTTTCTTTTTTGCTGCCTCAAAAATAGGTCAACCTCGTGTTTTGCATTTCTCGCAGAACATTTTGGAATATGGAGAGAAAAGCTCCTCTCTCATGTCTCAGTATGTGAATGCCTTCTCTAGGCTAGGTGACTCATACAGAAATACTCTTTGGATTTGCAGGTCCCCGATTGTGGCTTTGTATTCTTAGAGTTTGACATTCGCACCGCAACTTTTGCCTTTTGGGATTTCGGGAGAGGTTTTCTTTTACCTCTTTTGCCAGCTTCACTTATCTTTGAGAGAGAGAATGTCGTTTTGACAGATT
>NC_137681.1:9480118-9525118 GCF_963989245.1 Nansenia antarctica | reverse complement strand
AGGTCAGGGGGGGTCAGTGATCGACCGGAGAGTTTGTTGTGTGAAACAATGTAAAACTGGAATGCTACTGGAGCTGAATGTGAATGTGATGCGCCTGACCGTGTGTGTGTGTGTGTGTGTGTGTGTGTGTGTGTGTGTGTGTGTGTGTGTGTGTGTGTGTGTGTGTGTGTGTGCGTGTGTGTGCGTGCTTTGTGATGTGTTCAGATCCCGTACCTGGCGGAAGGAGTGCGTATCCACGGAGAGAAGGTCACGGAGGCGCTGAGGCCATTCCACGACCGCCTGGAGGCCTGCTTCAAGCAGCTGCGGGAGAAGGTGGAGAAACAGTACGGGGCCAAGTCACTGGTAAGAACGGGTCGCTCTCCTCCTCTCTCCGTTCTCAAAAGCCACCATGTATCTCACTCACGGGCTGGTCCACTAGAGCGGGATACGGACGGAATATGTTCGAGACAAACACCGCGGTTCGTACTTTATTTTTGTAGGCGTAGCGTTTAGTGGAGGCAGATTCACTATGAGAGTAAATTTTTCTCATACCGCCGCTCAGATCTCTCTGGAGATCATCGGTAATTGTGTTGTTTGTTTTTGCCTGCCTCAATCCTCCAAGGAGGAGTATCAGGTTGTATCCCCTTTGTCATATTTTCAGCTGAATCAGCTCCTGTGTGTAGGGGAGAGTCTTTCTCTGAGCAGCCATGTTTAACACTGGGGCCTGGCAATAGCTTCCATCGACTTCCCCTTTCCACCGGACAGGATTTGTTGCCCAAGGCTAGCATTTTGCATGATGTTGCCTGAGGTAAGAAGGGCCCTCTTTCGCTTCAAAAGGAACAGGGGTGTGACCTTTTGAGATGAGTTAAAGCAAGCGTTTATTTCTCGGCCCATCATAATGAGGTCATTGGCTATGAGATGGCTGAAATGCAGCCTAACCCTAACCTCAAATGGTCCGACCACTGCCGGTCTTTAGCTAGAGCTTTTCACAGACTGAATTCATACGGTAGCCCCCCCACTAATGGTTTGACCAGTAATTTCCAAACTAACTTCTCCCACGTTTGTGGGAGGTATTTCAATAACATTATGAGGCATCATTTAATTCCAACTTATAATTCACAGGATCTTTTTTTACGCCTACGCCGAGACGTTTAAGATTCTTCCTGCACAACACGTAGAGCATGCAAATCATCGACCTCACTCACTATTTCACTTAATGGAACTTTCTGTCTCGCTTGATTGCGGCCGTGAGTGTGATTCTCCCTAAATACTCCTCCATTGTCCTCTGTTCTCCATCTCTCCCACTTAGCAGACAATGGCGCTGAGCGACCAGACCCTGAACTCATCCCAGCTGCCAGTGCGTGCAGCTGTAGTCTAACCAGTGGTGGCGGGTAGTGGATATTGATTAGTCAGGCAGGAAAATGTCTATGGCATAAATCCTTGGTGGAGGCCTAGCATCGCGCCGGCAGGCTCACCCGGGTCTGGTGATGAATATGCTCTGAAAGCCCCTGTTCAAGGACGGCAGAACACAGCGCTGTTCAGCGGGCTGGGCTGAGATGACAGCCGACAAGGACATGGGACTCTGGGAAGATGGAGAACGGGAGGGAGCTACTGTCCCGAGAAACAGAACTTAGAACTCATATATCACGCTCGCCATTAGTATCGGAAAGAGGAAGCATTTTGTCTTCTTTTTAGCTCTCTACTCTCTAGCTCTAAACAGTTTGGATTTGAAACTGTGGTGGGTTAACTGTGAGGTTAAGAGATTCTAGAGAGATTCTCAGCTTTTAATTCAATGTTTTATTTTTTTCACATCGGGTTCCTCGTTTAGAAAGTACAACATTTAAAACAAAGTACTCTTGTTTAGTGTTTGAGTTGCGGTCCTTTGCATGCGATAACTGCCTGAAATCTGCGGCCCATAGACACCACCAGACGAGGGGGACATTCTCTGACGATGCTCTGCCAGGCCTGTATGCAGCCATCGTCATGTTTCTCATCTGGCTCTCTTTGGCTATTGACTGATGGGGGGTGGCGGGGGGGGGGGGGTGGGGGTGGCTGTCGGTTTCTCTGCAAATGTAATGAATCTCTTGAAGTTGAATCGTGCAGAGACACTCCCTGACTGTAGGTGGCGCTAATATCAGTTGTGTGTGTGTGTGTGTGTTTTTTTCTTTCCTCTGCAGCCTATGACGGATGACCGGCGTGGCTCTCGCCCTCGCTCCATGGTGCGCTCCTTCACCATGCCCTCCTCCCAGAGACCCCTGTCCGTGGCCTCGGTCACCTCCGTCTCCTCAGACAACTCGCCCTCCCGCCCCGGCTCAGACGGGTAAGGACAGAGTCCATGCAGTCACCTCCTGCGACCCGGCGGAGGTAGGGGCCGGAGGACGGCCTCGTGGGAACGCCCGGAACGGAACGACGAACGGTATCGAACCCGGTTCCGTTCCGCACGTTCCAACGAGCCCGTCCTCCGACGTCTACCTCCACCGGCCTCCGTTTGACACCACTGCTACACCACAATGACTAACCTGTCTAACCCCGGAGGCCAGTTCCTCATCCTTTCCCCTGAGGTCTGCACTCTCTCTCTCTCTCTCTCCACTTCATCGATTAAAAAAACCAACAACAGAGGATTGCTTTAAGAACCCAGGCCTGAATCAATCCTATATTGATACAGTACTCCTGTCTTTACCCCGGTGTCCCTCTGTCCTCCCCCCCAGCTTTGTCCTGGAGCCTCTCTTGCCAAAGAAGCTGCACTGCAAGTCCCAGGACAAGCTGGACCGCGACGATCCCGACAAGGACCGCAAGGACAAGAAGAAGGAGAAGAGGAACAGCAAGCACCAGGAGATCTTCGACAAGGAGCTGAAAACCACCGAGATCCCCCTGCAGCCGGCCGAGGCCGTCATACTGTCAGAGACGGTGAGGAAAAAAAACGTCACCCAAACTATCTTCTCTCCTCTTCTCTTCTTATCTCCACCCCTCCCCTCTCCACCCTCCTCTCTCCCCTCCCCTCTCTCTGCAACACACACTCATATCCCCAGGCTCCCACTCCGCCCTCTCTCCCTCTCTCCCTCCCTTCCCCTCGTCCTCTGTTCTCCCTCTCTTCTCTCAGCAGCAGAACATCAAAGACCTCTGCCCCTTTGGGAGCGAGCCGTTTCGGTAATGAAATTAAGATAAGGATCTGAGTGCGGCCCTGGGCGGGCCCCTGTGGTGGATCAGACGTCCCCCATTAAAGGGCTCTCTCCCCGGGGGTCTGGAGGTGGAGGAGAGCCACTAGCAACCTGTGGACTGACTGTCACCAAGACAGTCTGTCTACCTCCCAGCCTGCCAAGGCAATGTACAGGAGAGAGGGGCTGATGTATAAATGTGTTGCATCACCTGTGCGTCTTGCAAAGGGGGCAATTAGATATGATATACAGCGTGCGCCAACGTCCCCGGTGCCATTCCTCAACCGCGTGCCCTTTTTGAAATGAAGTGCCCTTTGAGATTTACAGTTCAGTTACAATGAGGCTTGATGAAAAAGCCCTAGCATGCAAACAGTTATTGGTAACCGCAAATAAAGCGGCTGTAAAGTGCACAATAAACTGCCACTTCCAAACGGGACCTGCTTTAGTATTACAAACAGCTGGCGTCATATTTGTATGCTCAGGGAGAGAAATACAATGAGCAATCCCGATGAGGATGCGAAAGCAATTTTCCCGCTAAATGATCTTTTATTGATCTCCCCTTTTGTTATATTTCGACTAAGACTAAATTGGTTTTCTCTCCCAATAAATTCCGGGGGGAGATCCCCAGTTGCTGTTTCATTGACTCGATATGTAATTTCGGTTGTCGTACTTCACAATTCGATAGTGACTAATGGGATTAGCGGGTTCGGCAGCGGCGTGATCTCTGATGTGTGTGTGTGTTCTGTTCCTCCTGTGTTCTCAGATCAGCCCCCTGAGGCCCCAGAGACCCAAGAGTCAGGTGCTCAGCCTGCTGGGAGGAGACCGCCGCCTCTCTGTGTCCCCCGGCCCCCCCGCCGCCTCCCCGGGGCCCCCGCCCATCACCCCCAGGAACAAGCTCTCCTTCAGCCTGCACACCGCCTCCAGTGAGGACGCACGCGCACGCACACACACACACACACACCAGCCGTGGCATCTACTGGACCTCAACCACCACCTGTCACAAGTCTCTCTCTGTCTCTGTCTCTGTGTCTGTGTCTGTCTGTGTCTGTATGTGTCTGTGTCTGTGTCTGACAGTCTTTCTGTCTGTCTGTGTCTGTCTGTCTGTCTGTCTAGGCCCTCTGTACTTCCCCCGGCCTGTGTCATTAGTGTTGCATCACCCTGATCCCACCTTCTCCCCACAGACCTGGCCTGGTACTCTGCCGGACGGGGAACACAGACATTGCACAGTGTGTGCTCATCTTTACAGCTTCAAATGCTCTCCCAAATGATCCCAGTCACCATGAATATGCTTCAGACTTCAGAGTGCCTCTCTTTTTCGCTGTGCTTTTTTTTCTTCTTTCCCCCACCGCTTTTTCGACATTGTAGCGATGTGCCCTTTGTTAAGTTCTTTACCTTGATGAAGCCTGTGAGAGCTAAAGAGCGCCCCCTGTTGTCTGCCCGTCCTCAGGTCTGGAGCTGAACGGCATGGGCTGTCCCGACAAAGGAGAGACCCCTCCCCCTCTGCCGGTGAAAAGCAGCACGGCTGATTATGGGAACCTGCTTGATAATCAGGACTTGACGAGTCCCTCTACGCCTCCGCCTCCCCCGCCACATCAAAGGGTAGGTGTTTTAATTAGGGCTAAGAACAGCTCCTTAATGATGCGCGCCCTCCCTAATGAAACAACGGGCAGACGAGCAGGACACACACTTCACACACCGTCAAGTTTGACACCTGGATGGTGTGACAAGCGAGATTCTCTGTGTGTGTGTGTGTGTGTGTGTGTGTGTGTGTGTGTGTGTGTGTGTGTGTTTGTGTGTGTGTGTGTGTGTGTGAGAGAGAGTTAAGGATGCTAGTAGGTGTGTGTGCGTGCATGCATGCGTGCGTGCGAGAGGTGTGTGTGTGTGTGTGTGCGCTTGCGTGTGTGTGTTTGTGTGTGAGAGAGGTAAGGGTGTGTGTGTGTGTGTGTGTGTGTGTGTGTGTGAGGAGTCCTGTCAGCTGTAGCGAGGGTCCAGACCAGGCCAGGCCGGCGTGGCGTCCATTCCAGTGTTATTTACAGCCCTCCTCCTCGGCTCGGCAGCCACAGAGACGTGATTGATGGGATGATTACTTTACCTCTCACATCCATCAGGAGCTCCCCCGCTGTTCATCATCTGCACCTCTCTCCACTCCACCATCAGGAGCTACACTAGCTTTTCTCTTTGCCACTCCGTTAACTAATCTTATTTATCCTCTGTCACGGCCAGTGGACAGGTAGTAAAAGGGTGCCTGTGCAGATAACTGGTGCTGGGGGGGTGGTGACAGTGATGTAGAGAGAACAGATGTTCCTCCGCCAGACTGACAGCGGGTCTGATTCCACCTTGAGAGCATGTAGATGTAGAGCGTCGATGTTGTCGGGCGCGCAATGTGTCATTCAGTGTCATAGTCTCCGGTCTATCGAAAACACTTGGGTTGATGTATCGTAGGAGGTGGGAGAAACGGATGTTCAGGTACTTCTATGGAAGGGTTCCGGCTTCCAGCTCCTTTCAGGTGCCCCGCTCTCCAGATGTGTTCTTATATGTGAGAAATGAGTCGTGAGCGTTCAAACATTTACTACTGGAAACGTTCTGTGGGAATTAACATGAATATATGGGAATTAACGGAAATATATGCAAATGAATATTAATACCATTTAAATGTAATGTTTTTTCGCATTGGATATATTTACTATATCATATAGACACATGACCAGTTCAGTGGCCTTGCTGTTAGAGTGTCCACCCTGAGATTGGGAGGTTGTGAGTTCGATCAAAGACGAAAGAATACTTCTCTCTAGCTTCAAATCTCCCAGAGCAGTTTTCCACTGTTCGGTTTTGAGTGTTGCTGTCGTTGGACGACGTTTCAGAATGCCACCTGTCACACTTGACAGTTGGAATAGGAAATGGAGTTATTAATTTCCAGAACGGTGTTGTTCACGTCTTTGTGTTCTCTGTTCATAGCATATGCCGCCGCCGCTGCCCAGCAAGACACCTCCTCCACCGCCGCCCAAGACCACCAGGAAACAGGCGTCAATCGATTCAGGAATTGTACAATGAACAAAGACATTGACACATCACAATAACGTCAACATGCCCCCCCCCGACACACACACACACGCTTCCCCCCCCCCACCCCCCAAAAAAAGACCCAGCTGTTTTGTTTTCCTCTGCAATCTTCCCCCCTCACAGTTTGACCAGATGAATACCTCACTCAGGCCCTCTCATATCATTCTTTTTTTTTTTCGCCTCAAGTGTGATGATGATGCAGTCTTCCATAGGGAATTTGTTGCACAGATTATTAGTCACTGAATGTGTTGATGCTGTCTACTCGATGCCACTTCAAGCCTTTTGTAATGGAGTGAGATTGTGTTTTAGACTTTTTACACTTTGACCAATAGATGACAAGATGACCACCAGCATTGAGGTCTTGGGGAGCTGGAAGCATATAGCTTCATAAAGCATCTGTTGTTTTTCAGTGGTTATCTTTTATCTTTTTTTTTTTTCTTCTTTTATCCATATTCCCGCTATGTACAGAGGTTTGTATATATGATTTTATTTTATTTCAGTTTTTTTTAATGTGGATTTTATCGTGACTTTTTTGTATTAACATTGCATTAGATTAACTGGCATTTATATCCCCCCCAAAAAGGGCTTCTAGGTTTTTAAAATGACAGGGACAGTAAATATTTGGTATGTGACTGAATACCTATCATTGATTTTATTGGTAAGTTTTTGGAGTGTACACAACTAACTCCCTCGATCCGCATTATCATTGTATAGGATTTGTTATAAAATGCTGTAACCTTGGATTTCAGTAACCTCCACTGTTCCCAATTCATCACTACTGACTTCTGAATAAACTTTCAAAATGTTTGTATTTTTAACATCCTCGTGGGCTTCTTTGTTTTACTGCATTCATCTTAGTGAAAAGGATTGCAAATGTATCATTCATTCATACCCACCTCTCAGGCACATACCAGCAGCAGGCTGGCTGTCTGTCTTCGTTACCTTGATTAAAGAAGATCTTACTACTGGCTGTCTCATTCACTGACAGCAATCATAACATCACTGTTTCATTATCGAGATGAGCTCTCCTCCACAATCTCTTATGGACACATTATGCAGGAGCTGATTAAATCTGATTAACATATTATTTCGAGACTCCGGGCTGGCCGCTGGCATAAACAGTCTATGTGGTTGCTTAGGGCCACAACCGCTAGAGAGGGCCACACTTTTGCCATCAACTTAGCGCAAGCTACCACCCGTCAATGGTGGTACTACGTCCAAGCTACCACCCGTCAATGGTGGTACTACCACCAAGCTACCACCCGTCAATGGTGGTACTACCACCAAGCTACCACCCGTCAATCCGAAACTCTGCTACCAAACGCCCCCCTCGACGAAACACCCCTCAATCAAAAACTGCAATAACACCGCCCCCCCGGGAATTGTTACTTTTCACTATGGTTTCTACATAAACGTAACTGTAAATATACATTAAGCATCAGGTGAATGCACATTTAGTGTGGGGACAATTTGTTAGATATGGGTATTAATTTGGTTGACACCAATATCTTGAGTGACCTTATCCTGGCTCTTATGGTTCTATTTCAAGCAGCCCATCGATTTAATTCTACACGCAACTGAATCTGTTGACACAATAGTCTGTGGTGATTGGTGGTCTCCCACCTACTGTAGCAGTCACTGATATGGCAGAGTTCCTCCCTTATCACTGAACATCACAACAACTTGTGTTTTCTGTGAAATTAATTGGAATGTGCCTGTATGAAATCTTTATTTTATCTGTAGTGCAGCAGCTTCAAATTAAATTACACTTTTTAATTAGTCACAAACAACTTTGTTACTTTGCGTCTCAGTAGGATACACAACACTCAAATGAAATTCATCAGCAGAGCTTATGGAACAAGTAGACTACTCCTGTTAAATATCTGAATTGATAAAAAACTAAGTTAATCCTATTAGTTACTAAAAAATACCCAGCAACAGATCTTTGAACGAAAATCTTAAATTCAGAACACATCCTGCCTTTTGTGACTATTGCCTTTTATTATGCTTCTCCTGCAGATATGTTGGAGGTTGTTCACTGTTGCTATGGCTACTGTTAACAGTGAGCATTTGATATGAATTACTACAACAAATAGCCAAACCATAGGACTCGAACTGTAACTTGCACATTTCTAATAAATATGCTTCCTGATTGTTGTCTTATGCTTAAAATAGTTGGCTTAATCTGTATACCTTGTAAACTGGTCCTATGTGTATCACAGGTGGTATATATAGGTAGCCTACAGTCCATACACCAGCACTATGTACATAGTCATATGCACATAGTAATGCAGCTAAGTCTCTCTGCTTGTCCCTCATCGGCTATTATTCTAGTTGATATAATGCTCCATTAAAAATGATTGATAGTGCAATTACAGTGTGTTGGTTGAGCTTGTCATTCCACCGTGGTTCCCTCCATCTCCATGAGCCTCCTTATTGATTAGGCCTTGGTGTTTTCACCTACCGCCATGTTTGTCTTCCCAGTTGGCTCTAACGTATTCTTTTTTTATATTTAGTGAATACATCAATATGTTGACGTAGCCTTCTTCCTCTCCATGAGTTAGTTAGAGATCTAGGTTGATATGAAAATGTTATTCTCCCATTAGGCAGTGACTAAAAATTACAATCTCCATTATAGCTTTTTGCGACTGTATCATAAGGAGGGGGCGGTACACGCACGCACACACACACACACACACACACACACACACACACACACACACAACAATTAGCTACCTCCACTGAGCATATGGCTCCAGAGAAATCAAACTCTCAGCCTCCTGCCGCTCTCTAAGCTGCAGTAAAGCCATCCTGTTTAACCTTCAGCGTCTAATTTGCCTTTTTATTTCAAACTGTACATCTTTCCAGCTTCCACAGCGCTGTGCCATAAAGCGGGGGGGGTGGTGGTTGCGGGGGCTGTTTGTAGTGGCTGTCCCAGGTGGCTCGTACGCAGCAGCTCTCCGCTCTCTTTCATTCCACTGACACTTCTCAGTGGGTGTCCGCCCGAGGAGACAAGCTCAAACACCGCAGATCAGTCCTTTGATGGCTGTTTGTCACTCCTTTTATTTACCTTTTCTAAAGCCGAGGCTGGAATTAGGGACACTCAGTGTCATTTTCTATAAGTGGGTGAACTGGGGACAACATCCCACAATACGATATTGATTGCAGTGGAATTTGTGGAATTCGATGTTTTTTTATGATGAATGTGTGTTGTTACAAGACAAGACTGCTAAAGAGGATCATCATGACATTTCATGCAATATGAAAATACAGTGTATGCCGCTGTAGGGTTTTCAAGGTGGATTTTGGATTATTCTTTGTTACCTTTTGAGAAGATGATTACTAACTATTACTACTAAGGCCCAGACCAAGGTGATTTACTTGTTAGAGCTTCAATGAGTCAGGTGAATATAATTCCAGGTTTGAACTATATATTCTGAAGTAACTCCATGCCTTCTAAAGTATCCGACTGCGGTGGCTGTTGTGTCTGGTGTTAAAAAACATGGGTTCCTATAAACAGTTGTCCAAGGTTGTCATAATCAAGATAGTTCACTTCCACCATCAAGGAGAAGGCTACAAAAAAACTCTCACAATGTTTCAAACTACCCAGTCTGTCAGAAACATCATCAGAAAATGGACCAATTGAAGTCAAGGCAAGAAAAGAAAATTCTGATCGAATGGCCCGAGATCTGGTGAGAAATGCTCAGAAGAACCCACACATCACATCACAAAAGAGCTGCAAAAAAGAGTAGCAGACACCAGTCTAGTTGTTCACAGGACAACAATACAGTGTATCTTAAAGCTTATTTTTTACTTTTTACAGTTTCAAAATAATAAAACAAGGAAAAAGGCCTTGTGCAAAAGTTTGGTAACCCTGTCAGCTAGTACTTTGTAACTCCTCCTTGGGCAATAGCTTGCTGTAGCCAGCTAAGAGTCTTTCAATTCTTGTTTTGGGAATTTTTCCCCATTCTTCCTGGCAGAAAAACCTCTAGCTCAGAAATATTCTTCAGCCTTCTTGCATGCACGGCATGTTTGAGATCTCTCCACAGATTTTCAAGAATATTCAAGTCTGGGGACTGTGATGACCATTCATTCTTCCTTCCACCCGCACAATATGTCTATGCCTGTGTCCCCAGCTGCTACACCCCAAAGCATAATGGATCCACCTCAATGCTTAACAGTTGGCAAGGTCTTCTTCTCTACAAATGATTCACCCTTTTTTCTCCAAACATACCTTTGGTTGTGGCCAAAAAGCCACAGTTTTGGTTTTGTCAGTCCAAAGCACATTGTTCCAATAGGCTTCAGGTTTCTCAAGGTTTTCTTTTTTCTTTTGCGTACTTCAGACGCTTACCTTTGTGTTGAGGTCGTAGGAAAGGCTTCTTTCTATCAACTTGTGATGAAATGTGTCATATTCAACTTTGTACCATTTAGAGGTTAGGTTTGCTTCTTTTCACTTAGATATTAATTGTAAAAGGGATTTTGACTAGGAACAGATCTAGTCTGCATCCCACCTCCGTTCCTGACCAGGACAGAGGTTCTCATCTGCGTCGCCTGCCATGTTCTCCCAGGCCAAGCAGCAGGGGGAAAAGTGTCTGATGTGGCGGATCCACCCCTGGTATGAGTCTGCATGGATGTCGTCACATGCCTCCTCCATTGCCTGACACTCACTGAACACTTTATTAGGAACACTACACTAATATTGGGTAGGGCCTCCCTTTGCTCTCAAAGCAGTCTACATTTTTCTTGCCATTGATTGAGATTTTTCAAGCTGTGAATCTCTACCACATCCCAAAGGTGTAATATCTGGTGACTGGGTAGGCCACTGAAGAACACTGAACTCATTGTCATGAGTTCATGTCATGAACTCATGAAATCAGTTTGAGATGACTTTTGCATTGTTTGTGACAATGCCATGCTGGAAGTAGCCATTAGAAGATGGGCACATTGTGGCCAAGAAGGGATGCACACGGTCAGCAACAATACTCAAATAGGCTGTGGCATTCAAGCAATGATTGATTGGTATTAATGGGCCCAAGAAAACATTCACACCATTACACCACGTGAATGAATGATATGGTGTACAGGTATTCCTAATAAAGTGTTCAGTGAGTGTATATACAGTACAGTTACTATACACTATCGTATAGGCTACCCATATTCCCCAAATGTAAGACAAAACAACATTACACTATACATTTCTCTAAGCACTGTAGATATCCATAGAGACCATGAAGCTACATTACTGTCATTACTGTAGAGTATAGTGGACTACTGAAGTGGTCTTACTTAACTATTCTCATCTCTAAATGCCCAGATAACTGAAGCTACCATGCACTGTCATTTTTAGGCCATGATCGAGTACATGGTCAACCAAAGTTGCATGGATTTCATTAGACATATTGGCTCGCCTTCCTCCTCCTCATCCTCCTCCTTCTCTTTTTTTCCCCCTCCATTTAAACAGGTGAGAAGTGAGTGAAACCAATAATTGGTAATTAGGGTGTGGCATTTTGAAGGCCAGTGTTTTTCAGGTGAACAAAAAGTGCTAAATGATGCGATTTGTGCTTAGAGTTTTGCAAAAATGTGATTTACAATTGCTATTTGAGTGAAAACAATTGTGCTTAGAGTGTAGCCGTCTGGAGTCTTATAGTTGATACGTGAGCTTCACCTTTTCATAGTGTGCATAGTTCAATTTTTTGTGTGGACACAATGGAGAAAAACTGTACGACCAGCATCATTCCTGGGAATTTAAACTGACAGCAGGCCGCAAACCATATTCTTAATTGTTCGCTCCGCTGTTGACCTGTGTACCTTCTTTACTCCTGTATCTCGTTATTCAGTCCGAGGAACCCAACACCGCCACGACTCTCGCCGGCTGTGAATACTCAGTGATTCCATGTGATGTTACTCATGCTGCATGCGTCGTCTGCACTGCAGGGCCTTGATTGGACCATGTACGTATTATCTGTCGGGATGATAAATGGCTCCTGCAGCATACAAAGAAATAGGGTGAGTAATATTCAATACACATGCAAGGGTTACTATCATACCCAATGTAATATCTTCTAACGTGTTGGTTTTCTCACTCTCGCTCTTTTTTCAGCGTCCTCCCAGCATAGGCAAACTGATTCTCTCTCGAAGGACCATTACCCCTAGCGACTGTAGCGCAACTGTGCTCACCCACTAAACCACAATATTGGTAGAACCAATTGCTCAATACTAATGCTATAGTGTATCGATCTGGTAACATGTTAACCGGATCAGCTAGCATTAGGGATTATTTCTACCAGTAATTACATGCAGGGTGGCAGTCGGGCTTCGCTCTGGGGGTCACCTGAGACTACAGTCACCCAGGAAATGACCATCGACCCTCTCTTCCTAATCACCAATCAATGACCTCAAGGCACAATATTGAACAGGCCGGCAGTACTGGACAATACAATTGGGGGGGGGAGGGGGTGGGACGTGTTTTTGTGTGTGTATCGGGGGCTAATCACTGTTGATTTAAGGGTTCTTCTAGGAATACGCGTTTACATAGCAGTACACATTTTTACAGCCATGAGAAATCCTCTTCAAAACTATGAAGTGAGTTGAAAGTTTGATCAATTATGTGATTCACTTATCAAGGACACCCAGCACCCACTCGATATCTAGCCTTGCAATTCAAATGGCTAAGAGATGGGGGGCATTACACTGACAGTAATATTACACAGTTAACTGGAAGCTATTTCAATAGGCTTTCAGTGATTTGTGCATCAGCATTATGCTTCCTCTCTCCTCTCCACACAGCACAGGGAAATGCACCACTTAATTGAAAGGATTTCCAGAGGCTTTATGGCAGGAAACTGTGAGCTGCTCCTCTCCAGGAGAAATGTATTTACAACACACACAAGCCCGGCATCATTTGTCACTTCTGCCTGGAATAATTCCGTATATATATTCAGTTCCACTTGACACAGTTTCATTTATTTGGATGCTTAGAACGTGCTTGGCTCTCTTTTAATGTCTCTCTCGCATAATGAAACAGGACCATATTTCCATAAATCGTCGGCCATGCTCGAATTAAAACATAACTCTCCCGAGGCTCACGATGCTCTGCTCTGCTCACTCTCCTTTCACGTTTTACATGTTATAAGTGGCTAACAACATGGGCTAACTTTGTGGGCTAACATCGTGGGCTAACAACATGGGCTAACTTTCTGGGCTAACAACATGGGCTAACTTTGTGAGCTAACAATGTGGGCTAGTGATCAGAAGTCATTTACTGCTCTCAAACACCACACATTACAAGTTATATAATCACAGACAGACACATGCTCACACACACACACACACACACACACACACACACACACACACACACACACACCACACATGCATACAAACAAGTTTAGACATGTGTTTTGGTGTTGCATATGGAGCTATAGATGATGCTCCTTCTCTAATTAAAACAACTTGTTTTCCCAGTTTCAAATGATAATTACAGGGAAATATGCTTGTGATTATGTGTTACTTTTTAAATTAATGTGTTGAAAGTAGTGCACCGTAAATGTTAAACAGACGTTTGCCTATATGCTAATATTGTCTACTTCAAAGGAACATCAATATTCATCCATTCATCAATATTCATACTCCATTTCAATTATCATTGTTCATTATTAAGTCTGGCCATCTTCCATTTGGTGATGGATATGATTTGTCTTGGTCCATTAAGAACAGGTGGAGTTTGAGTGAGTTAGCAGGAGCATAGCTGCTTGATACCTGATAATGCATTACATACTCATTAATTTTCTCTTTCTTTTTCAAAAACCCTTTGATTGCATGATTTTGGTACTTGAGAGAGAAGTTCATGATCTATCTCCATATTCCAGACACAGTGATGAATTTCTAGCTTGGTTTCAACAACTTGCACGTTTTGAGATTCAGTTACAATAACCTATAGAATGAGCTTGGATATGTGACATTTGACATGGATTGTGACCACAGGGCCCGGAACTGCTGTGGTTGCACAAAGAGAGGCAGAGTCTGGAAGAGCATACACACACACACACACACACACACACACACACACACACACACACACACACACACACACAAAGCTATGGTCAACAATTACAGGCTGAGTAGACTGGAGTAAGACAACAAGCATGGCCATCTACATTGCGGCTGTGGCGCAGGAGGTAGAGCCGGCGTCTAATGATCACAAGGTCGGCAGAAAGATCATTAGATCTAATGATCACAAGGTCGTCTTGCCCAAGTTCGAGGTGTCCTTGGGCAAGACACTGAACCCCAAATTGCTTCCAATGAGCGGGCCGGCGCCTTGCATGGTAGCTTGCCGCCATTGGTGTGTGATGTGTGTGTGTGTGTGTGTGTGTGTGTGTGTGTGTGTGTGTGTGTGTGTGTGTGTGTGAATGTGTGAATAAGAGGCCATTGTAAAGTGCTTTGGAATAAGGCGCTGCAGATCAACAAGGGACATGTTACACTGGACATAAGATTACAGACATACTGCCGGAACAAGTATTTATGTTACACCTGTTGTGGATTGATATATTGTCAATTACAGTTAAGAGCTTTGCGACAAAATTGCTTGTTTTTCAACATTGCAGGGTGCCTTTTTGCACTGGAAAGTGTTGAATGCTTTAGCCACTTTGTGAAGACTTTGTGAAGCTTGACAGTTGTTATTACCAGCCGTCCTTAGATAAGGCACAAGAAAATCTGGCACGGACTGGTAGTAGTGCAGTAGGTATTAGTGGTGTACCCACCATAATAAAGAATACTGAATTCAACATTTATATTTTTCATTAGATTCTCGCCAAAATCATAAATTGATGTGTGGATCCTTACCCTGTCTAAGAGGGGAGGGGGGAGAGGTCATGATGAGCTTTTAAATCCCCAAGACAGTATTTTGTGCAGCTAACATGAGCGCTGATTTTCTTAAGTAAGTGGCTATACTACACAAAAGGTCACGCCACATAATCCACCAGAAGTCATCCACAGGTGTCACTGACGTTACCAGTTATATAATACACACACACAGACACACACACACACACACACACACACACACACATGCACACATTTAGCAATAACCTTTCTGTGAACAAGATTTATGCATTTAGCAAAATGTCACAAGCTCATTACGAGTTACGTAAGTCTAAAGGTTTGTTTTGGTGTATCATCGTTTGTTTAGTGCATCATCAATTATAACAATCTTCATCAATGTTGCAGGGGGAAATTATAGGATATTAAAATATTCACTGTGTAGTATATTGGTGATTATTATAAGGACTTTAATTAGAGCTCAGGTTTTTGGCTGAGGTTTTGACTCAAATTCATTCCAAATGGGTTGAAAAAGATGGCATCTGTTTCATTTCCACGTTAAAACAATAAGTTGACGGGTGGACTGGGGACCCTGACAGTCCCAGTCGGACAGATGGATTGGCTTCTACAAAGGGTAACGTCTGGCATCACGGCTAACAGTTGGCTCACTCTACCCTCACTTGACTCTGCTGGCGATGAAAACGACCGTCAGTCATCACAGCCTTTTTTAACATTATGAAATTGATTTCCATTCTAAGGAGAAGAGATCTTAATCCCATACCAGTCAAACGATCTACAGAGAGTCGTGAGAACAGCACAGGGGATCACCGGCGCCACCCTCCCCTCTCTGAAGGAGCTGTACGAAACACGCTGTCTCAGGAGGGCCTCCAAGATCTCCAAGGACCCGACCCACCCTGGGCACGAACACTTTGTCAAGCTGCCCTCGAACAGGAGGTACAGGACCCCGGCCGCTAGGACAAACAGACTGAAGGACAGCTTCTACCACAGGGCCGTCAAGGCCCTGAACACAGAAAAGGCCTAAGTTCTGGGCCCAGGACAAGTCCGGACGGATTGTAATGGCAGCTAGTGCTGAGGCACAAACATGTACATTTTCAAGCCTGCAAACTGTGACACTTTAAAAAAATGTGAAAAAATACCTTCTTGTGCAATATGACAACCCTAGTTGACTATCTGTGCAGTATAGTACAGTGGATTGTGTACATAGCCTCTATTGATGTAAACCAGCTCCTTATCTTCTTGTGATTTTATGCATCTATGCTTTTTCCAAAATGTGTTTCTTTTTCCTTTCTTAAACACCAGGGGAGCCTCCCCTCCTAAATTTCGTTGTTTGGTACCTGTACTGTAACAATGACAAATAAAGTCTATCTATATGGACGTAAAAAAAGACTATCGTCAGACTGCAGATGGATCTAACCTCCGTGTGGACAGAAGCGGGCGGTCCTGGTTGCTGTTGTGTTTGTGGCGGTAGGAGATAAAGGCCTCAGCTAGTGATAATGATAACAGGAGCAGATGATGCCATGCTTTCTTGACCTCTCTTGGTCCTGTCGCCGCCCGCCGAGCAGGCGAACAGATTCAATTGAGTTGTGTTTAATGCGCGGACACACCTGCGGTGAGGAGAACAGGCCTGTTATCCCCCCATGATGGGAGCGCCGTCTGAAAGGTCAACTCTGCTCTCGGCAAACAAATGAGGGCAGTGATTGTCGTTCTGTCAAGTGCACTACAAACAGACCGTGTGAGCCACGGAGTGAGACGTCATATAGAAACGTTGCCTATCGTGCTGCGTATGACGCCAGACCGCGTCATGTGCAACTGACTGTTGGATCCACTGACGTGTAATGGATAAGTTATCACACAGAAACGGTCAAGGTTAGAGGATGTTGAAAACAGGCACACAGCTAGCTTTTGACAGCTATTTCCAAGAGCTGCATTCTAGGTATGATGTTCCTATCGTACAAACTCTATCTGTTACATGTGTTTACTCTTTTCTCTGTCTCAGCAGGCTGTCTTCCTACAAAGCCTAAAATGTACGGTGAAAACTTTACTGTTGACAACTAGACCTACACTCTAGCCGTGAGCTAAGGTTTGATTGCTCTCTTTAGTGCTGTTTCTCTGTCTTGCCTTCCAACTTTTAAGCTTCCAGGCGTTCAATCACTTTCTTAACAGGCACGGCTGTCATGATCTTCTCTCACAAGTTAGGCTAGCCTTGGAGGTTGTGCTCAGAAGGAGGGGTGATGTATAACATTCCTTAGATATTGGTATGGTATTGTTGCTATGGTGTTGTTGCTATGGTATTGTGGGTATGGTATTTTCACTGATTACTGTAAATGTTGTTAAATACACACACACACACACACACACATACACACACACACACACACATACACACACATACACAGACACACACACTCAGCCTAGGAGTGGTGCAACCTCACATCTTAAGATTTACATTGTGAGATAACCACATGGTGACACCATACAAATGTTCTGTCATCAATCAAACTGTGCAGTCAGCACTGATAACAATATCAGAAGCTTGTTCCTACACTTTTAGTCTTCAGTTATACAACATGTTTTATCTCTGTTTTGGTCTTACGGGAGAGCAGGACATGCCAGTAACCTAGATATTAGCACAGCACAGGCTTTTATTAACCACAGGTGCTAAGCTATCAACGATGTGTTGCTAGGAGACATTTTAACGGTGTGAGATGCAGAGGGATTTCTACCAGACACAGAATCCTCTGGAATTTCATCTACAATGGGGAATTAATGTATTTTAAATGTATGGCAATATCAGAAGAAACCACACTGAATCATACCGGATTATAGATGGGCCTAACATGGGTGTATTTTCTTGCTTTTCCGTACAAAATGCTAGAACCATCAGTCAGTGTAGCCGCTTGTCAGAGAAAAAAGTCTTGTTTTACATACGTTTCAGACCAGTAAATGGCGAGATATGATTAATTATTGGACGCAGCTGTGTTGGCATATGACATTATGATTCACAAGCATCTCATTGCCCTTTTCAACACAGAATATATTTACTACGACAAGGCATAATAAGTGATATATTTGGAAATGTGACATATATTTCCACAGCAATTAAAACTGCATCAAAGCAAAATGAACATGAAGAATCAAGCATGATGATGAAATGATGATGTAAATCTGGTCAAATTAATATATGCTCTGTTAATATATAACGGATAAAAGAACTCTGACATGGTTCACTATTCCTCCATAGCCAACTGAGACTGGTAAGGGCTTGTAATGTGTGCTCAATCCATCCCACTAAAATGCTGAACAATATCTTTGATTGAATGCTCCTGAGTGCTGAAGCTATGCTGCCCTCATCTGGCCACTACTGTTACTGCATGGAACCCTCTGCTGTTGCTGTGGTAGCAAACAGCCCACGCCTCTACCTTCGTCAAGGACTATGCCAGCTGACTATCATATCTGAAACCACATAAATTAACTAGATAGAGAGTAGTGACAATATGGCATAATAAAGTCCAAAAGTACCTGCTGTAACATCTCAGTCTTGGAATTGATAACTGATTAGGATATAAAAGCATTTCCATCTGAGAGTGAGATCATTTTGCTGTGTCTCTCGGGAACCATATAACGATAGCCCACATGTTCAGATGACAATGTTCCCCTGGACCATGTGATGCTGCAGGAGGAGGCCAGTGTTGTGCTACTAAGGTTTTCCTCTGTGGCTCAGATGGTAGAGCATGGTGCTAACAATGCTTAGGTTGTGGGTTTGATTCCCGCTGGGACCATATATATATACAGGTATATACTAAAAAGAGTATGCACTCAATGCAATGTAAGTCACTTTGGATAAAAGCGTTGGCTAAATGGCATATAATAATAATAATTCTAATGAACAGCAAGGCGGGGTAGTAAGTCCATTCTCTTCAAAGATACGATGGGGAGCAGAGTAGTAATTCCATCCAGGGAAGGAGGGAATTAGGCTAATAAACCCGGCAGGCGGACGGATCAGCAGTTACAGATGGTGTTCCTCGTTCAGAGGCAGAGAGAGTGACTGCTCAGGGCAGTGTGATTGGCTCCTGGTAGTGGATGGGCTGTCTAGGTTCTGTTGTAATTGCTCTGATGTGGTTGCACCAGGAAGGCAATTTGATTACCCACAAAAAAGACAAGAGTTCCTATAGTGTGCATTGCAGGTTAATGCATAGATAGCAATTGTACAAGCTCTGCTGAGCTCTGGTGATGCACAGAACTGAGTCTGTGGCCCCATAGTCTCTGTATGTCTGTCAACCCACAACAACCATGACTAATCAAATCAAATCAAATCAAATGTTATTTGTATAGCGCATTTCTTACAAGATGCAACTCAATGCGCTTCACACAATGAAAATGTTCAGTCAATCAGACAATCAATCAATACTGACAGAGCCGCGAGCAGGCAAAAGTAAAAACCTGTACACTATGTAGCCAGGAAAAATTCCCTTGCAGCCCTCTACACATAGAGCGACTACTAGCCAGTTTGCCTACCAGTACCCAGCGGTGGGCCCCCACACCCCCCCCCCCCCGGGGAGCCCCCGCCGCCCCACGCACCCAGCCCGCCCCACCACCAGCACACCCGGCCCAGCCAAGCAAGCACAGACCAAAGAGGCCCCGCACAAGGACGGCCAAGCAGGTGCCCCGGCGGCGGAACAGACCAGGCACACAGGGAAGCCGGGGGGCCCCAAGGGGAGGCCAAGGACCACCGGCACAAAGCAAGCAAGCAAGGGCAAAAACCTGTACACCATGTATCCAGGAAAAATTCCTGGCATATTATCGGCGTACACACTGTCCATAAATGTAGTGTTATATCTGCATCGTTCTGCATCCAGCATGGTCACAGGTCCTGCCAAAAGAGAATCTTAAGCACAGTTATGATGCAACAACACAATAAAGACAATAAAGATGACAGCAATACAACCTGATGGTGGTCCTGGTACACCCTTGTACCGGTTCCAATACTGCTCTAGGTGCTACTGGGAGCTGACAGTGCCTCATCAGCACCCGGGTCCATTTTCCTGTCAACACAAATCTCAAAACACGAGTATGGTGTAATGGCCTAGTGATCCTAGTTCTATAATGTCCAATGTGAATGTCTCCCTTAGTATCAAAAGGCGACATTGAATAAGTAGGTTTTGAGGTCACGCTTAAAAATGTCCTGAGTTTTAGACAACCTCAGGCCCTCAGGTAGGGTGTTCCACAATCTAGGAGCATATATGCTAAAAGCTGATCCTCCAAATCTCTTTGTCCTAGCCTCTGGCACTATTAAAAGTTCCGTGCCACTAGACCGTAGGGGTCTAGCTGGTGTGTATCTTATGAGCATGTCCACCATGTAATTGGGTGCATCACAGTGGAGTGATTTATAGACTAGTAAAAGGATCTTAAAGTCTATTCTATGACTGACAGGGAACCAGTGTAGTGATCTCAAGACAGGTGTGATGTGCGCTCTTCGTTTGGTCCTAGTAAGGACACGAGCAGCAGCATTTTTAACCATTTGTAGTCTATTAATCATTTTTTGGGGGAGACCTGTCAGGAGAGCATTACAGTAATCTAGCCTACTAGTAACAAACGCATGCATTAATTTTTCACTGTCTGCCTGGGAGAGAAATTATTGTACCTTAGTGATGTTTCTTAGATGGTAGAAGGATGTTTTAATAGTATTATTAATATGAGTTTCAAAATTTAGATCTGGGTCAATTATGACACCAAGATTCCTAGCCTGACACTTAGTGTTAAGAGCTAGTGTTTTCAAGTGTGCAGATAATTTCTCTCTCCCAGTTTTCTCGCCAATGATCAATACCTCTGTTTTTTCTTGATTGAGTTGGAGAAAGTTTGGTGTCATCCACATATTAATATCGGCAATACAATCTATCAGGTGGTCGATCATCTTGTAGTCGTTGGGAGTTACTGAGATATAAAGCTGAGTGTCGTCAGCATAGCTGTGGTAGTTAACGCTATGCCTCTTGATAACAGAACTGAGGGGTAGCATGTATAGGCTAAAAAGCAACGGTCCTAAAATGGACCCCTGGGGAACTCCACAGGTTGTGCTATAATTTTTTTACTTATGGTCACCAAGGGCTACAAAGTAGTCTCGGTCAGCCAGGTAAGTCCTGAACCAGTTTAAGACCGGACCTGAGAGGCCAACCCAGTTTTCAAGTCTCTCAATAAGTATGGAATGGTCTACCGTATCAAAGGCTGCACTTAAGTCTAAGAGTACAAGAATCAAGAGTTTTTTCGAGTCTGCATTTATCCTAAGGTCATTAGTTACCTTAAGCAAAGCGGTTTCTGTGCTGTGGTATGATCGGAAACCTGACTGAAGTGGGTCATACCTATTATTTAAGACTAAAAATTCATGAAGCTGTTTATACGCTGCCTTTTCTAAAATGTTGCTTAGAAAAGTGAGATTGGATATTGGTTTTTTGGATCAGAAGGATCTAGGTTACTTTTCTTCAGGGTGGGTCTAACCAGGGCAGTTTTAAGCGCCGCTGGAAATATCCCTTTAAGTAGGGAGTGATTTACAATGCCTAGTATGTCATCAGACACAGATTCAAAAATGTCCTTAAAAAAGGTGGTAGGAATAGGGTCAAGAGGACACGTAGACGGTTTAAGCTGTGACACAATTTTACCTAATGTTTCCGTACTAATCATGGTGAACATGCTCATAGTCATGTTCTGTGGTGGCGGATCTATAGTGTTACACAAACCTAGTCTTTCCTGAGTAATACACATTCTAATATTTGTTATCTTATCCCTGAAGTGGGCTGCAAATTCCTCGCATTTGGTGACAGAGGCTGCGCCGTCTAGAGTTCTAGGAGCAGGGTTTACAAGGCAATCAATTGTCGAGAACAAGACCCTGGGGTTATTCTTGTTTGTAGATATTATATTTGAGAAGTTTTTTTTTTCTAGCATTTCGCATTGCCAAGTTAAAGGCAGATAGATGTTCTTTAAAAATATTCTGATCAATCTGTAATTTGCTCTTTCTCCATCTGCGCTCATCTTTCCTACATGTTCTCTTTAGGAGATTTATTTCACTGTTACGCCATGGTGCTCTCCTCTTGGCTCCAACCTTTTTTAGTTTGGTAGGTGCCATGGAGTCTAGGGCCATTTTTACTTTATTGTTAAGTCGTTTTCACATAACGTGGGAGTTGTGTGGTTACTGTTCATTAAAGCGTTGAAATTCTCAGCCACTGCAGGGGTAAGATAACGTTTTTTTAACAACACGTTCAGCATTGCTTTCAGCTTTACGTGTTACAATGGTAAAGAAAATACAGAAATGGTCAGAGAGGGCCAGGTCGCTGATACCTGATATTGAGACCTCAAGACCCTTTGTAATCACAAGATCAAGGGTATGGCCATGATTGTGAGTGGGTTCATTGACATGTTGGATAAAATCCATAGATTTCAAGAGGTCAATAAAATCCCTAGCCCTCAAGTCAGCCTCATTATCAACATGAAAGTTAAAATCACCAGTGATAATAATCCTATCATAGTTGGGATGGATAATGGATAGGAACTCAGAGAAGTCAGGTAGGAAGGTAGGGGCTGGTTTCGGCGGCCTGTATACAGTTACCGTTAGAATAGGTGGTTGGCATGCCATAACTGTGGCATGATATTCAAAGGAGGAGAATATATCAAAGGATATGCTCCTGCAGTTTAGGTTATTTGAAGCTATGGTAGCTGTTCCTCCCCCCTTTTTTCCATTTCTGATTGATTGGAAAAAACTGTAGTTGGGGGGAGATGCCTCAATAAGGGCTGCTGCTCCATTTGACTATGACTTCTTGTCCTTACCTCTCAAAATGAGCTGATTACATTGAATCTAAATGAATGAATTAAATGGCGTAGTAAGAGAAATACTTTTCTGGGAAATCTACTGTACTTTTCAAGATCTGTAGTCTACTCACTGGGAGTAACGCTTATGTGTTTTCCTTCAGTGAAAATGCTTAGTGGCATATACTGTAGCTTCTGGCACTGCACCAAAAGGGAAAAAGAGGCAGGAATTTGAATGAGGATGAAGGTGCTTTGCTTAAACCTTTAAATAAATAATAGTATTGGCTGAGGTAAGAGATTAGTAATTAATTATTAAGGCAAACACTACAGCTCTTTGACCTCCCATGTTTCATTACAACACAACACAAGTACCCATGAGTGTGGGTGCATTTAGTAGTTTGCACGCATAATCAGCAGTGGAGACTTGTGGTGGTACAAATCGGAGGACTGGCTCTTTGTAATGCATGGAATGGAATGCGGAATGATATCAAACACACGTTTTTTATTAAAAATAAGAAATTGCAGCTCTCATCCACTAGAGGGAGAATCAGTTCAACAACTCAAGAGTCAAGGACAAGTGTCAGCTCAAAATGAATGGGTTTGTTTACATTGTTTTAATTAACAGCTTTACTTTGGAGCTCCCAGCACTAATATGAAGTTGAATTACTTCTCTAATTGACTTGTAATCACTGCAAAGCAGCAAACAACTAGCAATTCAAAGCCACATTCTCCATTGCAAGGGGCTGTTTGTAAACAAGACATATTTGCTGTTGAGGTCTTTGTTGATACTCCATGCGATATGGCCATTAATCCTCCATGTAACACAGCTAATACAATAAGGCAATCATAAGTAGCGAAATAGGAGGTATTTCCAAAAGTACTGTTTCCAAAAACCAGGACTCTCTCTCCCATCTCCTCCAGCAGTGGTTTCCTATTCCCGTACGACTGTGAGATTACCCTTTAAGTCATCAATGGAGGGGGGTCCTCTCCTCAAAGTGCTGTCCTGGTTGTGGCCGTAGGGCCTTCTGGGAGCTCCACAGCCTCTCTCCCCCTGCCTGTCGCTCTGACCCCAACGTGACTGACTGATCCCTCAAACAAAGCTCTCCTGACCTGGGAAAGCCATAGAGGAAATAGGGGATGAAGAGAGAACAGAGGATAAAGCCATACTGCAACCACAGAGAGAGAGAGAGACCCGCCTCCAACACGGATGAATAATTGATCTATGACATGAGCATGTGTGGTTGAGCGTGTGTGGTTGTTTGGAGTTGTGATTGACACCTCTGAGTTCTGATTGACACCTCTGAGTTTGATTGACACCTCTGCACTGGAGAAACTGGAGAAAAGTGCATAGATTTACATAGTTGTGCTACTGCTAGGCTACATACAGTATTTTATCATGTAGTAAGTGAACCATATTATTATCAATATAACAATACAACCATTGTCAAATGACTGATAGAGAATATTAGCTTGTATGAATGCTCTCTCCGGGGTGATAACATTTAGAAGTAGACAGTTGTATAGGAAGAAATCGATACATACACGACCACACATTCTGCAATTTTTCAGACATGGAAAAACAGTGGAGACGTGACATTTATAATGAAAGCATGAATCCTATAAATGACGTCTGTGGTTTGTCCCTGGGAGTCCAATTTCCAATAAATAATCTGAATCATGCCCCCTTGCTGCAGTAGTCACCAGTAATTAGCTTAGTTGTGTCAAACACCAGACAGGTTGTGCCACTTCCACTCGATGGGCCTTCCAGATTGCCACTGGTGTACAGCCCGTGGTCTGGACAACACCTTGGAGCCACACAATTACACCAAGGTCATGGAGAGGAGGAATGTTCTGCTGATTAGTTCACAGGAGACAAATGCATGGCAATTACCGTTATGTTACTTCCCCCATCCAGCAACCTGCAGAGCCCAGCTCGGGTCTGCAACATCTAAATCAACAACTGGACAGACATTGATGTATTTCTGGCTGCCTAGCGCTTCCATTATACGTAGATGCGCAGTGCATGTAAAACAAGTGGAGGTGAAAAGCCATCCAAGTTGGCTCAGTTTAAGATAATGAAGTCACCCAATTGAATGTCACAGATCAGGACCTTTCGCAGGGCCATTCAGTTCATTCATCTCGTCCTAATGGTGTGCACTGTGCCTGTTGCATAAGAAAGAGTCCTGAATTGAGACTGCTGTAGAGGCGGACTTAGAAAGTATCGGTCCAATCCCCCCAGTTTCAATCTCTCCCGTAAGTGATCTGCTCCTGCTGACCAGAGGGGGGCAGCATTGGAAAAATAACACTTGTTGGACGAGCTGTCAGATCCCCCTATACGCAAATTGCACAGATAAACCGCTATAGCCCAGCTTTTTAAAAGCTGCAATAAAAAAGAAAAACATATGTTCATTACAATATGGATAAACTTGAAAACACCCCAAAAAGAAAACATTCTCTTCTTTCTTATATTGTACACATAATAGGCTAAAAACTCCAAGTAACAAGTTATAACATGTGTGTCATATGATTAAAACCAAAGGCACGATATCTTTTTTGTCTATTATTACACAAAGTATCCACATTATAAAGACCAATAAATGCAGTGGAGCATCATATTTAATTATCTACAATAATGTGGTCTGGTATATCTGGACTATTAATTTTGAGGCATATGCATTGTCAAGAAATAATTTACATTTAAAATGAAGATATAGAGTGAATAGACTTGTGTGAATAGAGTTATGATTCCTCGACAGGTCAAAAAGTGTATGCACATTTTTTGTTTGTCCTTTTTCTAACACTCAAATTAATCAATAAATACATTTTCAGATAAGTTGAGTAATGTTTGATAATTAATCTTAATTGAACAATTCCAAAATGCATGCACTTGGGCCTGTGGCCTGCATCTGTTATGCATGTAGTCATATATTTGATTTAATTGATTAATTGATTGAAATTGTTTGATTGAAAATTGAAATTGATTTATTAATTTAATTCATGTGATGGCTGAATAAACCCAATATATTTCACAAATAGTCTACTGAATTGTCCACTTTGGGGAAAAGGCTGGCCTACACCTAACCTGAACAATGTTTCACGAATTTCATACTGAAATAGTCTTCCCTTTTTTGCGGCCTGCAACTTCTGGCTTTGAAGTCACTAAAATAGTGAGCTTATGGTTTTTGTTTTTTGAGCAAAGTTATACTAATAATCACCTTTTATTCTATATTTGGTGACCCTGCTATATGGCCCAACGACGAGGGAAACCCAATATTATTTCCAAGTGCTCATTTGTTGCTATCTCACTTTGTAACACTTGAGGAATGTTTATTGCAAACTAATTCGTTGAATAGATCGTGGGATTTTATAAACACACACAGGCCTACACTGTTTATGGTTATCATTGTTATGCAAGAAAGTCAGAAGTGTTCGAACCATGAGGTAATCACGATGTAAAACTACATTCGCCTAAATCTATACCATTTGGAATTGATCAAGGCCGGCGGTAGCTATGGGCAGGGTGGGCTCAGACCACCCAAACGTGCGTCTTGCCCACCCAATCAAAAGTGATATTTTTTTCCCGAATTGATGACATTCCAGGGGCGTGTTTGAATGTGTAGCCTAATCTCATATTTGTATTTAATGTAGGTCCATACTATATGTCTATCTATTTAACGCTTAAGCAACGTAAAGCCACCAACTCCTTGGTCAAGTCTTGAATTCCCCCCATACCCCAAAATCAATATGGCCTTTCCAAGTTCTTGGTTCTGGCGCCGGACCTGGGAATGATTGGACCAAAGCTATTTGTTTTTATGTCACTTTTTATGTCACTGTAATAGATCTCATAACGTCCCGATGTAGGCTACCGGCCTATGGTTTATGACATAAGTCAATAATCACAACCTTTGTTATTCACCAACCAATCCAAATGAATGATCTATTCGCGCCTTAACACTATTACGCGCTCTCTCATGTCTCACTCGGCTCAATGGAAAACAAAGCATCTCCAGCAGCAGTATCGTATCGCTGCCCATTAACGGAGAGATTCGGTTAAGACATTTCGACTGATGCGTGACAGCGAAGGGGGAGTCACCCACCCAACAGTTCATTCAATGGATGAGCTACCTGTCCTGTTTGGCTCCGGGGGGCGAACCACTTAAATACTCCTCCCCCGAGTGTCTGAGTCCAGTCCTCTGGGAGAGACTGAGGGAGACATACAGTACATTGGGAACCCACTCGAGAGAGAGCGCAGTTTTATTCGCCCCCTGATTAGAACGGATTATGCTATGAACGCTTTTGGACAGCAGCCATCCAACGCACAATCCGGCCCCATTCAGCACCACAGCGCGCAAGAGATCCTGGACATGGCCGTGTACTGTGACAACTTCGGCATGTATCAGCAGAACCTCCATCACCACCCGGGTCAGAGGCCCCCGGCCCACCCTCCCAGCTACGGACTGGGAGAGTACACATCCCCGACTACCAACCCGTACCTGTGGCTCAACAGCCCCGGCATTAACGCGTCTCCGTACCTAACGGGAACGAACGGAGCGCCCTACATTCAGTCGGGATATGGACCGAATCAAAGGCCGTTTTTGCCGCCACCGACGGGCTTCGGCGGGGCTGACCTGGGGTGGCTCTCCATCTCCAGCCAGCAAGAACTTTTCAAGATGGTCCGGCCACCTTACTCGTACTCGGCTCTGATCGCCATGGCTATCCAAACGGCCGGGGATAAAAAGTTGACTCTGAGTCAGATCTATCAGTATGTGGCTGAGAACTTTCCCTTTTACAAAAAGAGCAAAGCCGGGTGGCAGAACTCAATCCGACACAATTTGTCACTGAACGATTGTTTCAAGAAAGTCGCACGGGACGAAGATGACCCTGGTAAGTTTGTCAACCTTAAGTTTGTCAAAAGTTATATAGGCCAATATATGAATGCACCTTTGGATGCCAGATGCATTCATGTATTGGCCTATAACTCCTGTCAACAGTTAATAATAACAATTTACATTATTGTATACATTATACTGGGGGTATTAATCTAACAACATTTAATTCAGTCTATTTAGCCTAATCATGGGTTTATCTAGTTGTATGAATGTATTGTATTATCTTGCCTAATATGTTGTGTGTTTATTCATTTATAGGCAAGGGGAACTACTGGACATTGGACCCAAACTGTGAGAAAATGTTTGACAACGGGAACTTCAGACGGAAGAGAAAGAGGAGAGCTGACTTGACTGGGGACAACAGCGCGATGCCGGTGAAGTCAGAGGAGGTCGGGGGGCTGAAGCTCTCCTCGGACAGTGCCAGTGTCCTGAGCTCCTCATCCCCTCCCAGTCTGCAGAACTCCCCTGGCTCCACCGAGTCTAAGTCCTCCCCATCACCGTCCGTCGAACACAGTCCCTGTTTCAACAACTTCGTCTCCAACATGAATTCAATGCTGGTGGGGAGCAATAACGGCCTCAGGGGCAGGGAGTTCAGCTCTGGACATCTGGGGGATTTGTCACAAACCAGAGAGAACATGTCTGGACTTGGCTCATACTCGCCTACTCAAATCACTCCATTGAACTCTGATCATAACGGTCATCTCACCTCCAACAGAATGAACTATTACACATCAGCACAGACCGGCGGAGGCCTGGGCCTGAGCAACCCTCTCTCAAACCACTTCAGTGTTAACAACTTGATATACAGCCGTGAAGGAACAGAGGTGTAGATGTGGCAGGTCGTGACGTTAGAATTATAAGGTTCTATCTCAATTTTTGGTCAAAATTGAGTTTTTTACATAATCTGATCCATTGGGTGTTTATTAATGCCTGTGTGGTGTTATTTTTAAAATGTTGACATTTACAACGGTTCCATCTCACAGAACATAATGGAATGTAAAAACTTTGACGCTCAATATCTCTGAACTGCCCTAAACGGAGATAGAACCTTATAATTCTAAGCTCATGAGGTGTTGATCTTAATACATCCCCTTGTATATAAAGTACTCAGAGAGTACATAGAATACCACGAATAGACTGTACTTCATATAGGAGCTACGTTCCATAATAAGATGTTGTAATACATGTACTCTCTAGTAGTTGCAAACAAAACAAGTTGCACTGAAGAAAAATGCTGAATATATGCACCAAGGGAGGTAACCTGGAACGATACTGAATAGCCTATTAAATGATGCTTAATTTTCGTTTTTTTATAAGCATGTAGCTGCATGGATTTACCCCAGTTTGCCTTTGAGGAGTCTTTCAAATTAAAATAGACAGACCATACATTTGTACAGACATTTTTCTTATGTAATATGTACAGACATATTTTCTTGTGTAATAAGAAACTTTGCAGACGACTGCATGTATTTTGTAGAAGGGATTATGTGTATTTTCTATTTAAACCCATTTTTTTTTTAATAAATGTATGTTATATCTGAAATCCTTGTTTCTGTGTCATATTTACTTGGAACATGTCAACACGATGGAACATGTCAAAGACACACTGTCGTCTTTTCACTTTTGTCAATCAACCTTGCAGTGAAGGGCTGTCTTACGCCATAATTATTTGACGTGTAGGCCTAAGTCTGATATGGACATAATTTTAAAAACATAATGAAAATAGCCTATAGGCCATGGCTTTTCAGGTTTCAAGGAAAGTAAAAACATTTCCCTTCGGCCTATAGTGATGACTGCTCCATGTTGACATCGATTAATGATGTGGAAAAACATTGATTAACTTTGATGTAACATTGAATGCATTATTTTTCCAACAAAAGATGAGCTAATGCATCAATGGAACTGACAATTATCTGAAAATATTCTGGTTTAATCGAGCGTTTGAATTAATCCGAAGCCCCGCCGTGCGTCTCCTCCCCTCGGCTCGCCCATTCATTCACTGTAACAGACGATAATCAGGCACCCAATCTACTGAGTTCTCAGGACATACTTCAAGGTGATCAATGACCGTTATTTTCTTGAATGGTAAAAACGAAAACAATAACCTATTGCCATATGATACTATAGGCCTACTTGGGTCGTTTTTCCCTGTGGTCATTAACTCGAGTGCCTCCTCAAACTGAACGAAAACAGTAGGTGAGACTGAGCCATTTTCCGCTTGTCACTTTGAATAAACTTGGTTTCAACAAGTCATCGCAGCTTTATTTCCAACCAAGTTCAGGAGTTCAGCGTTTCGTCTGGACAGCTTTATTCATACTGTGCTTATTTAACGGTGTATGAAAACTTGTCTTTTCAAGTTAAAACTGTCAACAGTCATATTTTTTTGAATAGTCCTCCACACCTGTTTCCATCTATAATTTCCGTGAATCAAAGGCTTCATCACGCATAAAAACGCTGGGAAAACTTCCATCGTGTGAGAATGCTGGTAGGCCCTAATTCTATTTCGTTTTACTTATGAACTGTGAAACATTCTGGAAGAGCATCCGCTGAGCGATTCATGTGAGTGCAAAATAGCATGTAACGTGCCTTTGTTGTGCATGCACGGTTGTTTAAGGGACAAAACAAGAGAAATCTTGTTCCAGGAGAAAATAATAATTAGAGCTCTCCCATGGAAACGTTCGAGCGCTTTCTTTAGCAGCCTACTCATGTCGTATTTCCAAACAATATGCAGTACGCATGAAATCAAAGCAAGTAAATAAAGGGAAACACCTCTTAATTGGTTCACAATTGAATGCACTCTGGTGCTCTGTTGTCTGGAGTAAAACAAAATTGACAAGACTTTCGTGCCCGTGGCTGCGACACAATGGGCCCTGGCAATACGAAGGATCCCCTCCTGCGAAACATTGTGATCTCAGATCTGGGAACAAATTATATCACTCAGTCAGACCACATTTTCCTCTTGTTATCTGTGAAGCAAGGGCATTGATCTAACAAAGAGTATTTTTGTTGTACCAAAACGTTCTCACAGCGACAGGTTTCAATTGAAATCCTCTCACCAATGTCCCATAGGCCTACCAGTTGATGGGCTATACACATTTTATTCTTAATAACAGCCTTATATAATTACAGTAACTCACTGTTGTCTACACTGTCTAGAAAAAAGATGCAATGCCGATATAAAATCTAGTTGCATTTAATCACACTTTTAGAAACTCATTGTATGCCTGTTGGTTTCGGTCTATTGTTGCGCCTTTGGTACCCTATTATCGTGTGTGGTGCGCAAAAGATGGCCGACGCAAGCACTGTGACCTAATACACCTCGATACACCTCGACTCAATTATGTTAAAAGGTTGGCTTCACACCTTCAAGGGTAAATACACAAACATAGGCATGATATACTAGTGAAAGGTCCTAGTAGAAATGTAGGCTACTTGATCAAATTGTCTTAATTTGACTTTGATATGTGACTAATTTCAACTAAGTTAGAAGGTACTGAATTTCAGATTTGGGATGATATTTAAGGATCAACTATTTGTGCAGCATAATCAATTCTAAATAGGCTTACATGTGCAGGACTATTTTCATAGTAAAGTCTCATGATTATTTTCATTATGTCTCAAAATGCTGAAGTAAGTAAACACACTGCACTCCCATTTATAGCACAGCCCCTTCCTAGAACTTCCATTAGTGGTAGCCCAGTTTTTCATACAGTAATTCATCAGAGAGCCATCTCAGGTCTCACTGCTGCAACGCTCCAGTGCCCTCTGCCTGAAGGGCACATTTACCTGGCCCCTATGAATATCAGTCAGGCCGGCCTGCAGCCTGGGCCCCACACTCCCATAGCTGCTGTCTGTCTGTCTGCTGCAGGGGGACTGGCCCCACTGCCCCAGGGCCAGGGATAGGCCCAGAGTACATACCTGGAAGGGTGGCCCCGGTCCCCACTACTCCACACACAAGCCCAGTGGGCTAAAACCATAATGAGGGGTTTCAGGCTTGCAAAGGTCACTTTCCGAAAGGCAATAGGCTCATAATTGGAGGGTCCTGTTTGACTGAGTTTGGAACTGGATTATTTTAATCCCGTTTCCCCCGTGGATGAGACAGGAAATATCCCCTCTCACACCGGTCATCTGATCCTGTCCCGTAAAACCAGGGTGCAGGACCGGGCAGTGTTTAGTCAACCCTGTTGGGGAAGTGCTATTTCCTGAAACACATCTAGAGAGCAAGAGATCATCCTCTGCCTCGATAGGCTGTACTATGGCTGAAGCTACAGAACAAATATCAGTCATTTGTGAAATAAATTAAATGTTCAATTCAGAACACCATAAATGACATATCATTTGATTATTTGATCTGATTATTCTCAAGTGTATGTCTCCAGTAAACTAAAACAACGAGTTAAGTCATGTAATATCTTGGACTATTGTGATGGTGGCCGGATGCAGGTAGAGAGAGGTGGGTCAGTGTGTAATCCATGTAACTAGCAGTGCCAGGGCCTCATCTCCAGAGATGATGTGGCTTGTTGATCTGGGGAGTTGAGAGGAGAGCAGTGCTACCTGTGCCAGGAGACTGGGGCCTGGGGGCCTGGGGGATAGAGGTGGGGGTCAGGGTGTGTGTGTGTGTGTGTGTGTGTGTGTGGAGGGGGGGGGGGGGGGTGGCAGTCAGTCAGTGAGTGACATGGGTTGGAGTGATGAATCACTGGTGGATAAAGTTGCACTCAGCAAGGTGTGAACCTTTACTTCCATTAGCCATTAGAAGATCCCTTCAACTGATAATGTTAGAAAGCAAAGCCGCACAGCCAGGTCTGCCTCCATTTAGACCAGGTGCTTTGATTCAGAGAGAGATACGTTATTTAATTTTTTTAAATGTTTGTGTGGAATGGCTTGTAGCTTTAGATTTTCAGTTAAACCATTACATTTTCGTGGCATTGGGTATGAGTGTGTGTTTTTAAAGATTCATGTATTAAGACATTATAAATCCGAAGTCAAAGTCAAATGCTGTGTCAAGCCAGTATTACCGCCTAACCTTTTCCATAGCCCATATAATACCCCTTTACAGACCATTCTGAAGGGTTATATGAAAAGTGATATTTTCAGTGAATCTCCTTTGGCTGTCTGACCTTACCAAAGAACATGATAGTGGGGCCATGGAGAGGGTGAGCACTGTCTCTATCTACCCTGAAATTTCACATCTGCTTGTAGCAGTCAGCAGGAATTACGGGGAAATATCTTATATTACATCTCAATCTCTTGAGGAAGTTAAATATTTAAGAGTACAATATGATGACAGCTCAGGGGTAGCCACTAGCAGCCTGGACTGTGGGGGGGGGGGGGGGCGGTAGGCTTCTTTCCACAGCACTGTAAAAAGATGAAGCGTACATTTGATAGCTGAGGATAATGTCTATCAATCGGCATGACCTGGTTCGGTTTCATCATCCTCCGTACTGGACTCATAAAAAAGCGTAATCTATGGGGCGATAACGGCATGGGATCCCGGTCTTGGCAAGTGGCCATATAGATGATTTTATACAGAACAGGTCCCATCTCACCAGGCCCCTCAGTGCTTCTGGAAAGGCACGAGACAATTCTCTGCTACTGTATTTGACTACTGCTGACTGTATTTATATTGATTGTATTTGACTACTACAGTAGTAGCTCACATTATGGTGGGCAGAGCATTGTTGGATATACTTGATGATAGACACCGCTTTGTTTCACAGATTTATAAAAGACGACATGCTGTAAAACGCTGTTGACAGGAACTGTAGGCCTATATCTCAGAGGAACTGTTTTCGAACTTGATCTTTGACTTCTTTAATTTCTTAGATACTGTATGTTCTGTGGTGTCCAATATGGAATAAACACCGTCACATTTTGATATCAGACCCGCCGTGTCTCGCTAGACTGCTGGATGAGACGCAGGAAGTGACTAGCACTTGAAAGGACGCAGTGACAGCCTGCTGAGGAGCTCGCTGAAAGAGTCAAAGAGGTACTGGGATTAACGGACTAGAACGGACTCCAGGGAATCCACGGTCGGGGCTTGTCTTCACATCGCTCCTTCTGTCTGGAAAACCTATCCATCCCCACAACAATGTAACTTATCCCGCCCTCAGTCTATCGCTGGAATATATTTTGACAATTCCGGAAAAAAAGATGCCTTTGTTCCCACATTACAGAACTGTGGGTAGATCATCCTTTATCCATGGCTTTTGTCATAACATTGTGTGTTGTAGTTTTGCACAGTAAGCTACAGGAAAGCTAGGGAGACAATGAGAGCATCCTCCAATGTTTACCTCCACCAGCCTCCCCTGTAACAGACCCATTACATTACATGGCATGTGTATGGGTCTGTTACAGGGGAGGCTGGTGGAGGTAAACATTGGAGGTGAAACTAGGCCAGTTTCACAGAATCTGAAAACTCAAAGGGGCATCTTGTTCTTGGCTCTGGACTCATCATTACTACATGAACAACACAACCCCCTAACCACATCAGTCCTGTATGATAAGGAGTCCTCTTGCAAAGATTCCTCATGACCAGCCACTGTCATATAATACTGTAAAATGGCTTCTTATGAACTGTTCTACAAAGATCAATCTTCCTTGTGAGGTTCTCACCCGAGACTGGCCTTTTAAGTACATCGCTCAATTTCTCTGTGCGGTGCAGCAGAACAAATATTTAAGTCCTGGGCAATACTTAATCATTTTAGCTGTACTCCTCTGGCTCCACTCAAAAAAATGTGTGCAATCTGACCTGTCAGCACTCACTTGAGCCCCTGTAGTTGTGTAGTAAAGTGGATGACACCAGCGGCAATTGTGACATTGATCAGATAAGTCCTTGTCCTCAAAAAATTGTAGTGAAATGAAAGAAAACATACTGTTTAAAAGACGCTAACAACAACAACAACAAGTTGATGATATTGTTTGGATCCTTCCTGGAAGAAATACCACCCTGCATGATCTGACACCTGTGTGCTGTTATTACCACCTCTTCACAGGCAGGAAGCGGTGACAGACGGCAGAGGAAGTGGTTGCCCCGGGGATTCCATCTTGCTCTGCAATGCTCTGACCCTGAGGTAAGACGGAAGCTTCACAGCATTTTCTACTCATGAGATCCCTAAAACAGCTACTTGGAAGACAACTGGTTGTTTTTGGTCGTGCAAAAGGAAATCAGGTATTGGAGCATGTGACATAAGTCTCCGTTGTCAATTGACACAGAATACCTGGACTTATATTCACCACGATGGGATGTCTTGCTGTAGATTCCGGGAATGTGGGTTCTAAACGTTGTATTCTTGCTAACATACTACACATGTTTGGAATGACAGAGTTTTGTAGGATACTCGTTTTGGGACTCAGGAATCATGATTTATCATATTCATACGTAAGATAAGGCATTGCAGATGAGTAGATGTTAAAGGGTGTATGGCGACATAATGGCGGACAGAGAGTAGCTGTTACAGGCCTCCATCTGGACAGTGATGCCCCTATGAGCATTAGTGTACATTTACAGATGACTTTCACCTGCTCCTCTGAAGCACAGTGGAACTGCTCCTGTGTGTGAGATGAGGCTGGTTTATCTGCCCTGAAGAATTCCACCACACACCCTCTCCAGACTTCTAATGACCCCCCCCCCCCCTTCCCCATTGTGTTCGATGCATACCAATGGAGGAACAGAAAAGAAGAGACAGACTGAGCCTTGGATATCTCTGGACCCCCCCCACCCTCCTCCCTCTCAACTCTAACCATCAAACACACCCCTCACAGGGAACAGAACAGGTTAAATGGGCCCGATCAAGATTTCCCCAAGTTTGCCCCGCTGTAAGCTGGAGATGATCTACGGCTGAAGGGTCTAAATGATACCCTTTCAAAAGGGACAGGCATGCCTCTCCCCCCCACCCACCCCCACCACCCTCCCAAACGCTCCTTTTGTGCTCTCCACTAATCCTACCCTGCACTTCAAGGCCCAGGCTCACTTCTGAGGCAGCTGCTACCAATTTAAAGAGAGGGGGGGGGAAGAGAGAAATGCCTCACTTTTAAACGACTAGCCCTTTTTTTTTTTTTATGTAGAGGTGATCACCCCCCCTTAACGTCAGTAATGACACTGTAATCAGGGCTGCACTGTGCCCTGTGACATTTTTAATCAAAACTCACTGACTGATAATAACGAGACGATGGAATGCGCAGTACACAGGTAGAATTCGGACTCTTACAGTTTTAATTATAGATGTATCGGGGAGAAACACTCGACTTTAATGCAGTATTCATTCAATGTATGACTCCGTTTAGGCCCTGGAAACAGAGTCATGTGACTCACTATTATATCCCAACTGGGTTGCAACAGACAAGGAAACAAAAGAATAATTTACATATCGCCCGACTAGTGTGCAAACACCAGTGAATAACAAGCGCAAGCAGTGTTGGGTTGAGTCTATAAACCCAAAACAGCTCTGTGACAACCGTAAACACAGGACATGCACCCTCTCTTGAGGACACACACCTATAAGGCATTCTAAATCATTATACACAAGTACTATAAGCTTATAAAAAGCCTTGTGATATGCCACGAACGCATTCTAACAGTATTCTGCAAGGAAAGCTTAGAAAGCTTAAAGCTTAACTCTAAAGCTTTATTCTGGTGTTGATATTCTGGTGTTGTGAACTAGTTGCTTTCCTTCCGTGATAAAAAAAAACAGGGAAATCATGTCATGTCACTCCTGCTCATTTAACACGTTCTGCTCCTCCAATGTCATGTGACTGCATTCCTCTCCGATGACATCAGTCAGGATATGAGTGTGTGTGTCATCCACTCCACTCCACTGACGATGACAGCAACTCTGAGAAACCTACATCATATTCTAAAGTGTGCTGACATGCTCCCACTTGAAAACGGGGCCTTTTTATTTATTTTTTTACTCATGATGAGGGTTTTGATTTTATTTATGAATAGGTTTTTACAAGCCTCAGATGACCTCAAAAGAGGCTCAAACGAAAACACAATTAAAACAGCAACTGGAAAGCATTGTATTTATCCTCTAACATAGATATTACTGAGTGAATAGTTTCTGTGAAGATATGGCAGTGTTGAGGAATATGGAGACAAAAAGGAGAGAGAGAGAGAGATGCGGGGGAAAAGAACGAGAGAGAGAGAGAGAGAGCACATTCTCAGCTGTCTGTCCCTATAAGATGAGCGTGCTACGCAGCATACAGTTATCTAAACGTGAGACCCTATAAAAACATTTAAGAACAATCAGAGGACATTCAAGATTTATGGCCACCCATTATCATCTTCATTATCTTCTTGTTGTTAAAGAGCCCTGGCATAGACATAAAAAAAAAAAGAAAAAAAAAAGACCTCAAACATGAGGTGTGAAGTGACAGTTTGCTTTTGTTTCCCCTCCAATCCTAGTGTTGAGTGTGCCAAATGTTTGCAGCATAACCGAGTTGGGTTCATGAGGACACTCGTATCATATGAAGCTTCTCTCACCCACCGTCCTTGTGGTCCCTGCTGCCACGGTGACGTGGGGAGTGATGTGAAAGGCCTTGTCGTTTACCTAACCCCTGCGGCTCCCAGCAGGCCTCGGCTTTTCTTAACACTTGTCACTGGGCTCAAGAACATGATGACGTGACGATGAAGAAGACCTACTGAATATGTCTCCCTGGACGTAAAACTGGCTCTTTTTAGATTTGTGTGCTTTAAAAATATCGATCTTCTTCAATAGGCTATCCGATGTGTACCGTGTACCGTAAGAAAGAAGTAAAATAAAGTCACACTGTTTTGTCATACCAGGCCAACATCTAGCAGAGCATCATACTAAAACCAGGAGAGAGACACGAATCGGTGGTTTAGAAACTGTAGCCTCGGTAGTGGACCGACATGCTATCAGGAGGTCAGATTGAAGCCACGTCTTAATTGGGTGGGTCAGGCGGCCTTATCCCAGGTAGCTTTCTGCCACACTGGCAGCTGCCCCTCCCTCTATAGATCACATAATTACCCCTCTCATTACCCTGCCCTCTCTGGCCTCCAGGAGAAAGCTCAAAGGGAGGTGTCACGATCTTATCATTATGCAAATGACACCAGTGACCGGGCAGTTAAGCCACAATAGGGGGGCAGAGCAGCAGCCATCAGGCCCAGTCTGCCTGTCTATTGGGGGATCCCATGGTGGGACCTCTCCGTCTCTCGTCTAATGGGCCAGAACATGTCCACAGGCGCCCCGAGCCCTAGCCACCTAGTAAGGGACAGCAGGGCCTGGGACAAGTCTGGGGGAGCCGCCTAGGCCTACCCCCAGCAATCTGCATATGGGTGGGCTGCCCAGACGCCTCCTAAAACCTATTTGAATATGATTAGAACCTGTAATGACCTTCACTAATGAGCACACGGACCCAGCTCTGTGTGGATCCACCTTTAGCACACTCAGGGAGTGCGGGAACCTGAGGGAACCGTGGGGGAATTCTGTCCGACTTGTCACCTGTAGCTGTCCGTCTGCTAAGCTGGAAGAGCCTGGCTCGAGGGGGGTAGTCCACTTGATTGACACCTAGCACATTAGATGTGCTACGATGATTAGAATCACTTATTCACACCGCGGTTGATTAGTGTACAGTTTGGACAACAGAAGAGTGACAAGTGGTTGTTTTTCCCATTAGGGTGAATGGGCCGGGGCACACTACCGAGTGCGTACATGTCAACAATGAGTAGTGCTTGGACGACCCAGGGGCTCCAGCCTTCGTACGGAACTGGCCGGTTCGCACATTCACTACAACAGGTTCCACATCCTAAATCCATCAGTCAGTCAATCAGTCGGTCAATCAGTCAATCAGTCAGACCCCCGTCGTTCAAAAAAACACCCTCAAACCATAAACACACAGAGCGGCTGACCTATATTTGACAGTTCCTCATGCCGCTCATATATGTAAGCCTAGTTTGTAGGAGAGCACAGCCGGGACCCTGTGGAGTATTACCAGGGATGACACAGGCTTAACTATGCAGGGGGCGAGGTGCTCAGACATCTATCAGGTCAGGCAGCAACATCTATCAGGTCAGGCCTTCTATCCAATAAATATAATGAGGATGAATCAGAGACTTGTGCTGTTTTAATGGTCTGTAATGGTATGAGAACTGACAAGGTAATAGCCCAGGCCTTATGGCTTTCTCATTACACTGATGCTCCGGCCTTGTTCAGCCACTATAGTTAGCCCCCCGCTGCAATCATCTGAACCACATATCGCTGCCCACCCTTTCATGAAGAGAGCAATCGCATGCCGTTTAAATTTAATGAAACAGCCACCTGCTGAGAAGCACGGGGCCGTCCTCATAGATAAAGCTATCTTTTTCAAGAGAGGGAAACCCGTTTTGGAGTCCTACTCGCTTCATAGTGAATTTGACGGTAATGAAAAGGCAACGGAGTCCATCCTGAAGAGTGTTTTCGTCAAAAGAGTTTGTGTCCTCCGTATTCATTATAATTCACGTGTTATCGGTTGAGGTTTTCCTTCTCGACTCGACACTTCAAACTCGATAACTGACATACTGTTTCCGCAGTCATCATAGAAATGCTAATACTGAAGTACAGAACGGATACCGTATGTCCAATGCCGAAGACAGATATGTCAAGGGTTTGCAAGCAGGAAGGCAAACAACCGATTTCTGACATAATGCAGGTGATTGTAAAGGCCTGAGGTTGGCTTGCCTATAGAGTGAGTAGCAGTGTTCTGATCAGGTGTACAGTGTTGATTCTGACTAGAAGCCAAGCTCCTGCCAGGTCTGGGAAGCTGTCAGGGCGGTTGGAGTGTTGTGTAAGAGACCTACCCTCGCTAGACAATGCTCCGTTTATCAAGACGCCTCTGTATGAAGTCCATATCGTATAACCAGATATTTGCAACCTGACAAAGCAATGGAGGGCTGTTATTCAAATGGGGTGACCATTTACCTGCCTAGAGCACAAATAAATGGCGAGGAAATATGAACAAGAGCCTTTCTTGAGTACAACAAATTGAAGGTTGTCATTGAGTGCTTGCCTCCAGTGGGCTTTTCTTGTCTGCAAGTGCCCCTCCCGGGGCCACTCAGATAAAACTCTGAGATTAAACAGTCGGGAGTTGGAGAGTCGACTTTCTCTCACGATGAGTGGATTCGTGTACTCTCTGTAGCCCGCGTGTTCCTTATAGCTCACAGTTTGAACACTCAATTCCCGCTATCGTTCAAGTTTCTGTTCTGCCTGTCCTGCTTTTTCCTACTTAAAATGACGAGGTAAAAACACCTGCAGGTCAGGTGTAAAAAAGTTTGGGCCGTTGTTTACAGTCAATAGGCTGGGGGTATCCACATGTGGGACAGATCAGGTGCAGGCAGGCAGTCCACCTTCCTGTGGTGCCGGGCTGTAGTCTATACAGATGCTGCTGGACGGCTGGAACACTCTGGATGGCTCACAGAGGATAGAACAGTGTGCTACGGTGCTTAGGTGGCGTAGCGGGTTAAGCATCGACCATGTAACCGCAGGGGGACATATCCTGCATGTCATCCCTCCTCTCTCTCTCACCCATCCTTCCTGTCTAATTCTCCACTGTATCTATCAATAAATAAAAAAATATGAGTGGGACTGCCCCACTCAGAAAAAAATAATAATATATATATATATATATAAGAACAGTGTGCTACACGGACTAGATAGTCAGGAGAGGGTCAACATCACTGAATCGCAGAGGCCAGAATCTGTTTAGGAAATGTTGAACTAGCCCCGAATAAAAGAGGCCATTACATCCAGAGCACATACGTTTAGCATTCAGGATTAGGAATTTCAACTGATTACTGTACTTGCGAAAAGCTTAGGGTTTGACTTATCAACGTCACGGCTATGTGGTGATTACAAATGCTGTTTCGGAAAAAGGTCTTATCCTAGGTTACTTCCAAGAACATAATCATGACCTATCTGAGTTCTATAGACTCCTATATGTTCGTTTGCTCTCAGGTAACAATAGAGTCTGTCAAACACACTCGGTCCATTGAAACTGCCGTCTTAAGATGAACAGAGTTGTATTATAGAGACACCGTCTCGTTTTTCCAGCAGCCCCTGGTTTGCAGCAGACCCTCACCCGCAGTATGTGATGGCTGAGCCAGCGCTTGAGAACTCTGAACTGATTATTTTGACATTTTATGGCAGACAGAACTCTCCTCTCAGCGGGCAGCGCTTAAGCACGGCAGAGAGGCATTCCTTTGTTAAGTGTTTGTGTCAAATTTAAAGGATTAAAAAGCATTTGAAAAGCACAAGGAATAATGTTTGGAGTCACCTACTGAAACATTTTACTAACTAACTGGGCAATGAACCACACTGTGATTTTTATGAGATGAAATTAGCAACTTTGCCAAGTCACCAAGAAAACTGGTTGGGGCAAAAACTCTACTAGGGGGGTTGGGAGAGAAAAGGGGAACTGTACGGTGAGTGAACTGTACTGTATTATATTGCACCCTCTACTGTAGTCTACTGGATGCATCGTCTGGGAAATATTCGACCGTCTTGACAGTTTGTACATTAAGATGTTCCCATATTTCATTGGTTCTGTCAGGCTCATTATAAATCCCCTCACCTGAATCTGACAGTTAGGTCTTAGCATGGTACCGTAGCCACCGCCTGATGCTTCACGTTGAAAGGACTGATGGGATAAATCATTGCAAGATGATTCTACCCAAGATGGTTCCCATACATCTCCGATTTTATTATGTTTAAGAATCTTCTCTGTGTCTTGATATGGCTTTAGGATGGTGAGTGTGGGTTCTTGGTTCCTGGTGAATGGAGACAGGGAGACAGGGATGTAAGGACCTCTGCTGGACAGGTTGTGCTACTGATATTCTGGTAACCAAGTTCCAAGTTCCACATTTCTTTATTAATAATAATATTCTTTTTGCAGTTTGTGAAACTGAAATACAAGAATATTGACAGTCATGTCAACATCAATGAAATATAACATAAAAATATAAAACACAATATTGGATAAAAACAGTGATAATAAATAACTTGAAGTGAATCTTGATTTATCTTGATTTAGTCTATGGCGGTGATGGGTAAGACTAAAACGACTTCTTTCTGATTTTGCTGTCAGTTCATATCATAGAAATATAAATATAAGATACATTTTAGATTTTGTTGTTGTTGTAAAAGATCATGATAAATGTCAGGATAACCTGGGGGGTTGGTAAATGTAACCCCCCTGGTGTCCTGAGTTTGCTATTTGTATTTTTAGATTTATAGATTTGTTCAGTTCAATAAACATTATAGATCAACGAAAACTAAATACAACAACATACACTGTTAAAGACAGCGCTTTACAATCCTCCACATATGCATTGAAATACATCCAGGCACCCACATCAGACTCTGACAGTCGTGGTTTCTGACATGAATTCTTGCGATAGCCTTATTGAAAAGAATGCTAGAAAAGAAGACCTTAGTGACATCCAAACGGTCAGCATTTCTCTGTAGTCACAGGGGAAGACTCCTGAATGACCGCAGGGAGGGAGAGAGAGAGGGGGGGGGGGGGGGAGAAGACAACACTTAGATATCCCCAGGGTAGACATTCTTTCAAGACTTAGTGTCGAACTGTTCTTCTCAACTAGGTTCCCAAACCATTCCTATTAAATAGAGGACCTATGGCAGACCTATGAGCCTTGCAAAATACATAAACTGCCAAGGGCCATGTTTTGCTGGACAACATCTGAAGGTGTAATCCATAATGTTAATGCTTGACGACTAACCTTAGAGCTTTACTAAACAAAATGGTCTTTCACCATAACTTATTATTATTATTATGTCTTATAAGACCAGTTCAAAAACCGATACATTTCAATAAACCCCCCAAAAATCAACAGAGAGGCTTTTGTCTATGGAATGTTATCAACGATCTTATTTTTAAACCTGCGATCGAGCCTTTGCAAGTCATTTCTGGTCATGACACGATGTGGACAAGTCCCGTTTGGCGATGATAAATCACCGGGAGAGAAATGAGTGACATGTTTCAAAAATGTTTACGCCCGGCCCCTATTCCTCGGCCTGGGATCTGAGGGGGCCGAGTTGGCGGGGCATCTTCTTCCCCCCCCTATGTCTCCCCTCAGAGGTTGTGTTACTGCGTCCATACATCACTCTGACATGGGTGCACTCTCTGAAACAGCGCAGCTCGGCCCCCCTGTCTCAGGGATGATGACATATTTGCCATTCTGCTCAGCGAGGTGTGCTGGTAGACTATCCCTCTCTTATCATACCGCCGCCGTGGTCGGATCCAGGAGCATCTGTCTGAGCGCTCATCCATACGCCTTCGCCAGTCGCCATACTTCACCACCCTAACCACCCTAACCACACTCCACACCTCTGTTGCCCCCCCCCCCCCCCCAGCTGTCTAAACTGGTCAACATGATTACTGAATACAGGTCTATGGAGATGGGAGATGATGAGGGGGGAAAATTATGAGTGTTCATGGAGCGCTTGTGTGTGTGCAGGTCTGTCCTGCGTTCTGCCCCCTGATGTGCAGTGTTTGATAGATGGGCCTGCGGCGAGGCCCCGACATTGATACACCCCTGACCTGCCTGGGAGTCCCCTTCGGCGGAACCCCCCCCACCCCCCTTTTCCACCAACCCCCCCCACACCCCTTCTCCCCTCACCTCTCCTGGGGTAATGGACGGAGGAAGAATGCGGAGGAAGTGAGTTTCCTCCAGGCGGATTGCTCACGGAGAGGCTGTGAGACAGGCGGATGACAATGGAGGGGCCAGGCCTGAGTGTCGCCCCGGGGAGCCCTGCCGCCCCGCACCCCGCCTACGTGTTGAGTTGACTCCCAGCCGGAGCGCTAAGTGCACAGAGCGGAGGCCAAGGCAAGGTGATCCATTCACCCTCTCCCCCCTCCCCCTCCCTCTCCCCCTCCCCCCCCCTCCTCCTCCTCCTCCAGTCTTCTTCCTCCCCTCGCTGACACACACACTCCCAATCAGGAGGTGATGAACTGACACAGAGGGTGAAGACAGGTCTGGGAGGTCTATCTCTCTCTCTCTCTTTCTCTGCCTCGTTGGTTCCTCTTTTTTTTCCACCTGGTGCCAATGTCCCAGAAGCCCCATACATACACCCATGCACAGTTTGATTATGTGATATAATGCCGTTATTATCAGCGTGAAGGGGGCAATGTTGCGGTGACTGGTGAGGGTCAACTAGTTATGTGGTCTGACAAATTGTCCCATACACACACAAACAGGCCTGAAACACTTTGAGGCACACAGACATGGAGTCTCCATGCTTGTGCCAGATGATACTTGTCCTCTGAGAACTCAGAGGATCGAGGAACTCAGAGAACTCAGACTAAGAAAGCTGATATTAACATTCGGTTCTATTAAGGGAAGAACAAGATGGCGAATAACGGCGTAGACATCTGCTTTCCGCATGGACTACAGTGAAACACTACGACCGTCACCCAGACTGTTGATTGAAGGGTCAATAATGAAAATAATATACCGATATGTATCGGGTAACACTAGCATTCCTGAGGGGAATATCTCAAGTGGTATCGAGAAGCTGTGGTAATTTGTCGTGTCTCGTGTTATGATTGCATAGCCTGTTTTATTTCCATAGCTCAGGGTGTCGGTGTGTGGACGTGAATAAACTCCCTGACAGATTATGATACTCTTCATGACAGCAGCCTCAAGGTTCCCGTGGTCGAGTCGTAAATTGCTCTTTTGGTCGGACGTGGCGGGTGATTGACAGCTCCGTGACAAGCCCACTGCAAAGCCTTTAATCCCGTCATGAAGCTCAATAAGAGGCACTTGACGCACTGTATTCCCGCACCTTTCTCATCTGGCTCCTGTAAGCGACACTGGATGCCGTCAGAGCCCGCCGGGACGTCCCATGACAGGACGCTGAGAGCTTTTTATGGGACATGGAATAGGCTATTTCCCATATGAATCCACTTACAGTTATGCTACGCAAAAATGATTAGAAATCTCCTGTTGTGATCATGTAAGTAGGACTCACTGATCGAACCTTCAGTCAGTGATTCGAGTCGGAGGGTTTTTTCGTTTGATTTGTTGGAATTCATTCTGATTAAGAGACAACAAGATAAGATGAGACTCAACCCAGGTGAGACACGTACTGTCTGTAGAGTACAGTTTATAGGAGCTGTCCGTTGGAGTCATAGACTGGTGGAATCTTAGGTTTTACGGCCATATGGATCGGGGAACAGCTTGCACTGTGTCTGTGTGAATCGCCGGGGTGTCGGTTACACTGGGGAGTCTGTGATCTCTAGAGCCGTGTCCATGTCCCGCTCCAGTGACAGTCTGG
>NC_137681.1:9442618-9475118 GCF_963989245.1 Nansenia antarctica | reverse complement strand
AAAAAATGTCATCTCGAAGAGAAAAAAAAACATTTCAGCATTCTAATAAACGGAGTGCTTTGTTGTGTGTGTGTGTGTGTGTGTGTGTGTGTGTGTGTGTGTATGTGTGTGCCTGCGTGTGTGTGCGTGTGCATGTATGTGTGTGTGCTCTTCATGTTCTTCTGTTGTGGAAGGAGGGAATATGTGATTGTGCAGTGAATTTCCAACATTCAACCAGGCTGTCAACCTGGAAAGTTAATCCCTGAAGTAACCAGATATGGATGAGATGAAATGCTCTGCTGGAGTTTAAAGGGCTCTCTCTGTTGACTGCTCCTATCCTGACATGTGGATGGGTTAGGGTCTGGCACTAGTAGGAATCACCAAAAGTTTCCTCTGTCTGGATTTCCAGTCATGGGAAAAAGCTGGTGTAGTGTGTGTGTGTGTCCTGTGTCACTGCTCATCGCCATGAGACATTTCCTGGGGATTTCCCAGACTGGTGGCTACTTCCCTTAGCATCCTGTCTGTCTCTCTTGACAAACGAGCATAAGCTGCACTTTCCAGCTGGTTTGAAAAAAAATGCTAGAAAGAGCAAATGCAATTATTTAGGGTAAACTCACTCGTCTAAATTGGTTTCTTTTGGATTTTTTTCTGGACAATTACTCCAATTGGATACTTATCCATGACCAGCTATAGGACATAATGCTGGCTGAATTCCCCCTGTATGTTATTATCAATGTCAATCCATAGTCTGTGTTTGGTAACCCTTTACCGAATGTTTTGAGACATTCTGTAAACAGACAGACAATAGGTTACATACCTGCTTGGGGTAAATGTGGTGGTTAGAAATTGTGTCGGGAGCATTACTCAGTCCCACAGATGGAGGGCAGCAGAGATGCACATTTTACACTGATTCCCACTGTGGAATAGACAGACTTGTGGTTGCTGCTGCCCCCAGGTGTCAGAAAAACAAGACAAAAATTCCTAAAGATTGAATATTCGTTTTACTGTGTGGGTGTTACATGACCGTTACTATTTCCTATGGTGACTGTTCTTTTTGGTTCAGCGAGCATCTCAAATCTAATGAAATGATTCCCTATCTAAGCCTCCATACTAATGATTTACCTGTGTTCCTCACTCTCATAAATGTAAATAAATTCTTGTAACTATATGGCATAAAAAATGCCTGTAACTACCCATGATAAAGATAAGAGATATGATTAATTTGATATGTTACTGCATCAAGATGTAAAAGTTAAAAGCAAAACGTTTGTTTCACATCTAACTTAATCAAACAATTTCTTTAGGTTGTTTATAATTAAATAATGTACATACCTTTCTATCTTATATCAGATCTGTTTAAAAAAAAGATTGGACTGGCATAATATTGTCTTAATATTAATCCTACATTACCCCTCAAGGAGAAAATGTCAAGAAGTTATGTATCAACACTTCACACATTTTGTAAAAAGTCGTTTTATACAGGAAACACAACATACACTATGGCCAATGTATGCAAGTATATAAAACAGATGATACCTAGAACCAAACAGCGTTATTCCGCTCCTTCTTGTTGTGCCATGTAGAACAGTTCTGCTACGGGGACAAGCTGAAGAACCCTTTTCGGTTATAGGTAACACCTCTTTTCCATTTATTCCACAATAGAAAATATATTGTACTAGTGATATTAGTGATATTACTAACCCTAACCCTAGTGTATATTATTTCAGCTGGCAGTTTTATTCTAAGTCCCTCAGATATACAAGCTTGTTTAAAGCCCTGTCCATTGATAACAATTCATAAATAAATAAACATGGAGTATGGAGAAATTATAGATTTTTTAAACAGGGTTTTTTCTTTTTTTTTGTTGTCTATCAAGTGTTTTATTTATAGGCTGTTGATTTATTTATGACTGTACGACATATTGCAAGCTAGGCTGTATCTCCAATACTACGACACATTACTGGATCATGCAAGCCCATTTCAGGACCGTCACTCCTGCTATCACTCTATATCTGTGTTATATCTGAAGCAACCAACCAAATTAAAAGCAGTCTTTGTCTGTCTGTCTGTCAGGATGATGCGTCTTAATTCATGATCAATGACACTGAATCTGTATAGCCAGACACGCTAATACATCATAATCTCCTTGGGTGCGTCTTCGGTGGGCCTCTGCTGCTCCCTCTTCTGTGTGTACGCTGCATGCTCGTACAGGTAGACCACCACGATGGCGCCCAGACTCAGCAGCATGTATGGGATCAGAAGGTAGTAGCCCACTCTCAGCTCAGTTGTCTTGCCCTGCAGGTCCACAGGGTTGTCCGACGTGCCCTGCGCCATCAAGTCCTCAGCCATGCTAGTGGCCATGATGTTCACCGCGTATAAGATGAGGACCAAAAAGGACAGGCATGCTGCAGGAGACAGGGTCATTTAGTAAACAACTATATAGTTATCTAGTTAAAAAAAACTGTCATCAAGAAAGAGATAAAACATGTTCTCTAGGCTTACCCTTCCCTCTGTTGGGTGTTATTGAAATTTGAATGTGTTCACTACCATTGAGTATACACCATGAAACATGTTAAAAACAAACATTGGAGGATATGAGGCTGATAAATGAATGAGTAAATAAAGGAGTGAGGAACTATATCAAAATACATATAAAGTTGCTTCACAGGGTGAAATGTGACACAGCCCAATGAAAAGGGCTACCTGTAGGCGAAATCATTTTTCTGTTTTTTACATGTGCTTAATCTACAGATTGTAAGCTTTCAAATGATGCATCATACATTGAAATCGGAAACAAATTGAAGACGACATGAGTATTTGAAAGTTGCTACACCGGAAATCACTAAGCACAGAAAATCCCCATCAAAGATAATGAATCCCCATCAAACAACAAGAAACGAAGTCATTGTGTTATAGATTACACTTATTTAATGAACGTAAAACTGTTCGGAAAAATAACGAGTGGGTACTTCACATCTTCGAGTTGAATGTTAGCTAAAAAAACGAAAATTTAAAAAAAAAAAAAAAAAACTTTAAAGACGAATTTGACGTCTTTCTCATTTCCGAGAGGTGTCCAGAAACACCAGGAGCAGTCACAAATTAACAATGCACAATAAAGTTAAAGGACTTATTTCCATTATATTCTTTGTATCTCACACACTTATTAAAAAAAAGGTTGCCTCTGGAAAATGAGCATCCACTCATATTCACTGCTCTCTGACATAAGTTGGCAAAACACATGTGACAATTGCATTCAACAGGGTTTTTTCTTTTTTTTTGTTGTCTATCAAGTGTTTTATTTATAGGCTGTTGATTTATTTATGACTGTACGACATATTGCAAGCTAGGCTGTATCTCCAATACTACGACACATTACTGGATCATGCAAGCCCATTTCAGGACCGTCACTCCTGCTATCACTCTATATCTGTGTTATATCTGAAGCAACCAACCAAATTAAAAGCAGTCTTTGTCTGTCTGTCTGTCAGGATGATGCGTCTTAATTCATGATCAATGACACTGAATCTGTATAGCCAGACACGCTAATACATCATAATCTCCTTGGGTGCGTCTTCGGTGGGCCTCTGCTGCTCCCTCTTCTGTGTGTACGCTGCATGCTCGTACAGGTAGACCACCACGATGGCGCCCAGACTCAGCAGCATGTATGGGATCAGAAGGTAGTAGCCCACTCTCAGCTCAGTTGTCTTGCCCTGCAGGTCCACAGGGTTGTCCGACGTGCCCTGCGCCATCAAGTCCTCAGCCATGCTAGTGGCCATGATGTTCACCGCGTATAAGATGAGGACCAAAAAGGACAGGCATGCTGCAGGAGACAGGGTCATTTAGTAAACAACTATATAGTTATCTAGTTAAAAAAAACTGTCATCAAGAAAGAGATAAAACATGTTCTCTAGGCTTACCCTTCCCTCTGTTGGGTGTTATTGAAATTTGAATGTGTTCACTACCATTGAGTATACACCATGAAACATGTTAAAAACAAACATTGGAGGATATGAGGCTGATAAATGAATGAGTAAATAAAGGAGTGAGGAACTATATCAAAATACATATAAAGTTGCTTCACAGGGTGAAATTAACAATGCACAATAAAGTTAAAGGACTTATTTCCATTATATTCTTTGTATCTCACACACTTATTAAAAAAAAGGTTGCCTCTGGAAAATGAGCATCCACTCATATTCACTGCTCTCTGACATAAGTTGGCAAAACACATGTGACAATTGCATTCAACTTGCAATACACTCTAATATAAATTCTTTGGCAGTGTCGTCCTGCTCGTTTTGCGATGACATCATATTTATTATTTGACCTTTATTTAACCAGATAAAATCAATATCCCAGAGTCTACTTTTAACATGGAACCTAAAAGGGTCCCTAGGCAAGGCAAGGCAAGTTTATTTGTATAGCACATTTCATACAACAGGGGCAATTCAAAGTGCTTTACATGCATTATTTAAAAATACAGCAAGAGGAGCATAAGAAAAAAAAAATAGTAAGTAAATAGTTAAAACATTTAAAAAGACAATAGTTAATGGAAAAAAGACATTGATAGAAGTGTTTGTGTTTAATCATAACTGGTGCAAAACATGAAGGTTTTTAGCTTAGATTTAAATATTTTAAGGGTTTGGGCCTGTTTGATTTCTTCAGGGAGTTTGTTCCAGGAGCATGCAGCAGCGTGACTGAAAGCTGCTGCACCATGTTTTGCTGCACCGTGTCTAGGCTGTAACTCTGTACCTCTGGGGTATCTTTTCGGCCAAGGCAATGTGAGGGCCGGTCCCTAATATCCAACCAGATCTTTGCGTTTCGACAGCAAAACATTAACGTAATCGCCGTCCACAACAATCGCGTCAAGCAGCACAAATACTTTGGACCAGTCGTATACAATGATACACTGATATTATACAGTATACTCGCTAGCCCGTGGAAAAGCAAACCGGTTCTTAGAAGGTTCACAAGTTGCGAACCAACTGCGAACCGGCACTAGCACCATTCCAGAAGTAGAACTAGGTTCGCGTTGGTGGAAAAGAGAGCCAATTGAAGAAGATTAAAAAGTTCCATGTAGAACCGCTTCCATGAGGGTTCTAATCTACATGGAACCCAAAAGGGGGTTGCAGAAGAGTTATCCCAGAGGAACAGTCAGAGAACCCTTTGAACTAAACTAAAAATGCATTGTGGTCATTTGATATCAGGCTGGTTGCTTACCACTGACTGAGCTGCAGGTGTACAGGCCTATAGGCCCCATGTAGGTCTCATAGGGGTTGCTGACACTGTTGTAGAGGGTGATGAGGATGCTGCCCGCGGAGCAGAGCAGACACAGACACAACAGGCCGATGATCACACCATGGAGGGCCAGAGGAGCGCCACCTAGCTTCCCCAAATCAGCCAACACTGCAGGGGAACATGAGGAACTGTCAGGTCAATGTGAATACAGCATCAAGTCAATCAATACTACTTGATGGAGATTGTCTGTTTAAAAAATGCTGTGATTTGGATCTTCAATTTGATACACACATGTCATTGCAGTTATAGTATTGAGAGAAGTGTGAGTTCTACATTTGTAACACAACTTACAGAGGTTGTAGAACTCATCTTATAGTAATGCATAAGAAGGACAACTTACCGTCAAATGGTTCATCGGTGCCAAAAGCTGGACAAGAATCTCTAACAGAGCGACCGACAAAGAGTCCAAATGTTAAACTGGCGGTGCCATTGAACTCATTGCCATCCTTACGAGAGCAACCCATGTCGGAAATGGCCCATTCCGTCGACATCCCAAATCCCAACAACGCAACAGAAATTGCAGTAAGAATCGCACTGCTCACAAAATGCAGAGTCTTCTTGAGGGAAGGCATTATTATCACAATATTCCAACCACCCCGACTGAATCAAAAACTGCTTCTGTAAAATCTTCAAATCAACTCCTATGCCAGAGTATGTACCATGTACCATCCCAGTGTCTCAGAGGCAGGAGTTTCCGTACTGGGTGGAGAGATAGAGCCTCGGACTGCTGGTCATAAAACCACTTGTTTATGACTGTGACCTTTGGTCAGAGAGAGGTGGTTGTCATAGAGTTGATACCATATTCCCAAACACCATAAATGGGATAGGCCTAGGCAACCAGATCAATACTACATGTGTATGAATGTGATCAGCATATGACTTATTAATTTCCAGTTGAACTAAGACACACCTGCCACATTTCACACTGGTGCAAAAATCCCTCAGTAGATGAAGGAGCTAATCTGTGTGTTTTGGATATCAGTGGCGATAATAATCTGATTATATTATGGCATCAGGACACCATCAGACACATACATAGGACACAGTCTTATTCTCCAAATGTTTCCATTTCCTCTCTTCCCAGTGAACTCTGGTGATGTTGAAGGAAGTTTTCAGCATAGATCCAAAGTCCCTCTCTTGAATCAGCGCAGTCTCATGTCATGATGATGCCATAAAACACCATTGAGATTAATCATTGACCTTTTGTACTAAAGGTAGTTTGAGAAAGATCAGATCTAACATGCGCGTGATAGACTCTAATCATACTTGAACAAGAGACACAGATGCTGTACCTATAGTAAGGTGAATGTTACAAAACAAAAAAACATAACAATATACAGTTCTGCTAATTGTCATATTATTGTGATCAATTAATAATGATCATTACTTGTTTTATTGTTGTATCATTATCATGTTGCCTTATTATCATCTGCATTGTTTTGTTCCAAGCACAAGACGTGAGGTTAGAATGATACGGTTCTATCTCCGTTTAGGGTAGTTCAGAGATATTGAGCGTCAAAGTTTTTACATTCCATTATGTTTTGTGAGATGGAACCTTTGTATTTTATGAATTACTAACTCAAAAATGTCAACATTTTAAAAATAACACCACACAGGCGTTCATAAACACCTAATGGATCAGGTTATGTAAAAAAACTACATTTTGAAAAAAATGGAGATAGAACCTTATAATTCTAACGTCACGAAGAGGCACTGCCTGTGCCAGTGTGGCTCGATGTCCCTGCCCGTTAGGTGTCATTATTGTGCACATGCTGCAATAGACGCCAGGCGTCGCTGTTCAGCAGCCAGGGAGGAGGTCCGAGCCTCGGCTATTCGCGACGCTGACAGCAGCACAGTTATGTTGGGATAATAAACACACTTCGTTGCTTTCCGATGACGGGCAGGTCAGACTTAAAGACATGACCATCCCTCTAGGTGTGGAGATCCTCTGCCGGCGCGAACACAGGATTTAATGTCACACTACAACAACGGGTAAGGGATAGTTATTTTGGATGATCTTAAAACTGATTGCGTGACGTGTTTGTGTTTTTTTCTCACAACATATGATTTAGCGATAGAAAAAAACGACAATAGTTTGGCAGCTGGTGTATTTAAATGTTGTAAATGACACGCCGGGATTCTTCGCTTGTTTACGCACCTAGGCATAGATCGCTGCTCAAACCAAACGTCAGCAATATTAGGAGAATTTCCAATATGGTAAAAAATGCAAAGGTGTGCATTTTGACTGGGATATATTCCATTGCAACCAACGCAATAGGGTACCGTTGCAATGTCACACTGCTTGTGAAGCGAAAGGTGTGTGGAGTGAAGCATGTCACTTCTCCTGTCAACGCCGATGTGGGTGAGGAGAGCAAGGTTCTACAGCGGGCTAGTGATATTTCATATCAACACACAGCCCTCGAATTCATGCGGAATCGTTTATCTAATTGTTGAATTCCTTGCCGACTTGTAAAGCTCCCCCTGACTGTTGCACAATATTGCCTGCTTGCATTCAGTAGGAGGGAGCGCCAGTTCAGTTGAGACATGCACTTACAATCAACGCTTAGAAGCAACGTGGATTTGCTACAATGCATGGTTACATTTTTTTACATTTTGTTGCAGAATACACATACTCAAATGGATTTCTTTATCTCTATCTACTACAGAGATGAAGAATAATACTCAATTGGACTTATTCAATAGATTGAATAATACCCCCTTAACCAAAACCTGTTTATGCACTGACAGAAGGCATGTTATTATCTGCTAGTCTACATTCCTCAGTTCTGTTTTGGCTGTTGTTGGTTGGCAATTTCAAGTTGACTGGTCTGTGACATTGTTTCATAGTTCCCCAAGATGTATGGCCCTGTCATGCTCTGAGCAGCCTCTCTCCTCAGTCCCTGTAGTCACCCAAGCCAGGATCACGTTGCGTACATTGTCGAGTACACTGTTATTTTCCATTGTACTGTAATGATGAGCAAGGATGGTGAGGAATCCACCTGTGTAGGTGTACCAGATGGCATCATACACGAGTCCAGGGTTTAATCCTCTATGCTTAATCCTCATGCTCTATTAGCAGATGATTTGATTTGAGTTGACTCCATAAGTCCCTGTACAGTGGGTAATGCCACTTCTGTACTGTTGATATCATAATATCAGTGGTCTATACTCTATTGATGTATTACACTAATGCACACAGTAAAGCGTCACCCATTTGTAAGGGACACAGACTTTGCCACGGGGAAGATTGTTGAGGACAGAACTCTACTGTACTCATATCCATTGACTTTGTTCACTGCCATAAATACATTCACTCATACTTCTAAAGGATACAGATGTTACTATAGAATTGAATAGATAGATGATAACCAGCTTTCCTCTTTATGATATTTACACACTGATGATTGCAAAATTATAAATACTCCATGATCACAATATGATATATGAAATGTTTTCCAAGATTTGGAGCTTGGTTGTCGCCGGTATGTAGATCTGAAGTAGGTACAGTATTTAACTTAGCCTACATACAGTAAATCTTCAGTGAAGTTGGGGTTGATGAGTGAGCTATGCTTAAGGGCTCATCTGGGAGTGTTCTTCCAAGGCATAAACCTCAAACTACCAGCATCACAGCCCCCCCCCCCCCCCCCCCCCCCACACACACACACACACCCCACTGTGTCTCAGAGAAAGATATTTCCACAGATTCATTTTGTGCAGTGGAGGCAGGACCCCTTGCTGTGCTGCGCTGTGTTGTAGGTTTCGGCCACATTGAACATTCTATTTGAGCGTTCACTTCCTCTTGCATAAGAGGGGAACAAGCTAATTACTGTAAAGTTGTGACTAGTAGGGGGTGAAGAAACGTTTGACCCAGAATGTGTCAGTTCTATATAGTCAGAGACTATTCTGGAATCTCAAAAAGGAATGTTCAGGAATAAGTCGAAAAAAAGGCCCAGAATCTTGCTTTTGATTGAAAACCGTGAAACCAGTTATTTGTAGCCAACCTGTTATTTTTCTGCTCGATTTGGTGGATGATTGCTCCGGCACATGCTGCTGTGTTGCAATTGTAGGCTTGTTTGTGCTTGTGGCTTATATCACAGCGGCGCAACATTACAGTGTGCTGTTTGGATTGTGTAATGTCTCTATGCTCTTTTACATGTAGCTAATGAGATTTCTTACATTAAAAAGATGACGCAAATCAGATTTTTTTTAAATCAAGAAAAAACTGCATATTGCTGGAAGTTATACAAATATGTGGTCTACAGCATAGCAAAGTTATGAAGGCCCAGGACACTGTGTGGACATAATAGTAATGGTGTTGCTTCCTGTTTGGAGGCCCGTGTCAGGAAACCCCCTATTTTTCCAGAGCTGGGACCTCTGTGACAGAGGGTGTGTCGCCTCTGAAGAAACAGGGCCCTGGGCTAGCTGGGACCCATTAAACACATGGCTGCCGCAGGGCCGGTCCACAGCTGTGCAAACTGTGTTACCTGCTGCCCTCTCTCACACAACACACCCAACGAGCAAGCTGCAGCATGGTCTGAATTACAGCACACTCTGTCCGCATATAATACAGCTGGGGTGAGTCAAACACCCAGCAATAACATCTTATTTGACATTCGATATTAATAATGCCATTTACTTGCGCGCTTCATTAGTGGGTGAAACGGGTGTCTGTTTACAGTCAACTGCATTAAATGCCCCCGCAAGGTCATTTGCTTGTAGAAACAGCTGTGCCCGAGATCGAGAATGTCCCCATTCAGTTACAAAACAACTTATCAACCATCTGTTAAAAGTAGCGACAGTATTTCTCTGTTTATCCTTTCCGAGGTCACAGCATAGGAAGCGCATGGCAAGCACATGAGGTGGACACACAGGAAAAGAGCGGTAGGAGACTAGAGGAGAGGTAAAAAGGAGACCGAGAGAGGTGAGACGTGCCTTAGTCAAGCTAGCTGGAGGAAAGACTTCTGGTTTGAATAAGAGAATAAGCGCCGACTGGGAAGGAGTGAATGATGTCACTGTGAACAGCTGCCCAGACGTATTATGGTGTATTTCCCCCTCAAGGCAACACATAGTTTCTCTATTGTAACTGTGTCACTCATTGCAAGAGCACATTATAAGAATCTCTTCAAAGGAAACGTTCTGGGAAACTGTCCTTAGTCCCCCTAGAATTGCCTTGATGTGTCCCCAAGGACCGAAAATCCAGGTTTTACTGTAATTCTTGACAATTCTATACTGTGAGGATTTAGAAATTTCAACTGAATATAGAAACTTGGTTGCACGATTAAAGTGCTGTTTTCCATAAGGTACTGTATATCATATTCTCACATACAGTATATGATTCTCTGACTATGTTGTGATGTTCACGGATGTGATTAAGCATGTAAACTTTGGATAGAGCCATGTTTTCAGGCCAGCGAGTATGTCAGCCCAATTTGGTGACCCGCTCTGGGACTAGAAGCTGGGTAGGGCCCAACGGAGATTAACCTTGTGATTACGTTTTGCCATGGCCTGATTCAGTTGAAGTGACAGTAAACACTTGAAGCTCTGACTCTGACCTGCTTCTATCGACACGTTTACCTGAGTGAAAGGACTGAACAAAGTAAACATATTAGTCTCTCTTGGAAAATAATAAGAAACCTTCAAGATCAATTCATTCATTTTAACCATTGACCCTCTCGATGAGCATGGACATTTAGAGAAGGGAGAACAGCTATGGCAGTTATTCAGCTGATTTCTCAACATGGGAACACACACTGAAGTATTTAGAAATCTACTTTGTTCAAAGGAAAATATATAACTAACCAGGGATGTCTGGAAACAAAGATGTATGTTTACAAAACTAACTCTGCTACATTACAAATCCTTAGCCCCAGGGGATATTTTTAACTGCCTCTGAATATATGATTTTCCTGTTGTATTAGGAGTTCCGTTTTCCTGCATAATTTGCTAGCGTCCGATGGAGATTCTCTTAATCAGCGGTTTTCTGAGGGAGAGGTTTTATGGTCTTGGTGAATGGCTGTGAGATCTGCATTTTTAACATGGTTGTGCCAAGACATCACACACATTCCTGGATCTTAGGATATTTATGTGTGAAATTGTGAATGTGTGGTACTGTCTCACTATCAATGGATGATGCAAACAGTATGAAACTTAAGTGGTGGCTTGGATCTTCAAACAACTCACTGTTGCTTTCTTGATTCCTTCTTTAAATGGTAAATGGTAAATGGACTGACTGACTTATATAGCGCCTTATTCCAAAGCGCTTTACAATGGCCTCTCATTCACCCATTCACACACACATTCACACACCAATGGCGGCAAGCTACCATGCCACCGGCCCGCTCGTTGGGAGAAATTGGGGGTTCAGTGTCTTGCCCAAGGACACTTCGGCATGTGGCCAGCCGGGGTTTGAACCGCCGATCTGCCGACCTTGCGATCACAGCCGCCCCCTCCTGCGCCACAGCCGCCCACCTTTAGGTTATGACTTTGTTTGAACTTCTTTGAAGTTGTAGGAGGCAACATGCCAGGTTTCTTGAACGTTATCACATCATTTGATATGTTTCTTGGTAAGGGCACCAAATGATCTAGCCTTCGCAGTTCTCTCACACCTCTGGTGTCTGACAGTAGCTTGCCAGTGATTTCCACAGGAGCGGTATGGCTGATTACATGGTGATATACTGGGTCGTAAGAATGATTATCTCCCTGCTCTGGCCCAAGACCATAAAACATGGATCTCTTCAAGAGTCATATCAAGGTTGCTGTCCGTCTTATGATTTATTTTATGAACTGGTTGTACCGTCATATATCTAGTGTCAAATAGATTTTTATTAAACCTCATATATCAAAAACACTCTAACTTTCTAAGTTCATTGTTAATTATAACCATCAAGATTTGCGATAGGCTTGTATAGTGTTGTTTATACACATCCTTCTTACACATGGTGCCTTTCTACATGGTGCCTTTCTACATGGTGCCTTTCTACATGGTGCCTTTCTATATGCTTAAATGTAATTTCACATAATGACACATCCTTTACAGCCCCAGGGAGGCTGGTGGAGGTAGAAATCAGAGTAGGCTTGGTGGAATGCATGGAATGAAATTAGGATTGGTATCACACATGAAATCACACGATGATTTCTACCTCCACTGTGCAGCCTCCACTGATAGAGCTTAATGACTCATCCAGATAGCACAGGGAAAGGGGAGTGGAAGCCTGGATCCTCAAGGTAGACCAGGCAGCATACCAGCCTGGCTGTAGTAACACAAAAACATCTGCTGACAGACATGGAGGAACACAGCTCATCATGAATAATGTATGTCTTAGCAAAGAAGCTAATGTCCTATTCATCCATCCTCTCACAGGCATTACGTAGAGAGCTGTATGATAGTTTCAGCTTTTTCAATGATGTCTGCATTGCACTGTATCGGCATCACCATAATGTGGTCGAATACACTTGAATGAGCTGAACAAACAGTTTCCTTCGCTGTAGCCCTGAAATGTAGAACGGAATTTACATGTTCTTTTATTATTTTCAGCAGATGTGATTCGATCGCCGTTTAATAATAGTCATGATAATTATGCTGATTTTACCCCCCCGAAAGAAGAGCCCTATTGTATTAAAGGCTATATCTGACATCCATTTTGTTTTCTGAAAATATCATTTACGTTCCGTTTTTTCCCCCACTGCATTCTCATGAATTTGAAGTGATGGAATTACCCCTGCGAAGAGCCCCGTTTTGAAATTGCTTGAGATTTGTTCTCTGAGATGAATCCAATTCATATTCATCACATCAAAGGCACATCAGCATCTGTGTGTCAAGAGTTGATTCATTGAACATGGTGTAGCTGTGTTGTGCAGCTGAAAGGCCTTTGTGGGCGCCAGGTCAGGTCTTAGGATAGAGGTGCCTTTTAACTTTGTGGTCTTTGGCTCCTTTGTAGCCTTTAGCGTTGTGAATGTGATGGCTGTCTGTGTCTAAATGAATGCAGTCAGATGCTGCAGTAGAGCAGGCTGCAGCTCGGAGCCAGCGGACATGCCCTGCATCCTGATGATGGCCCCAACGCCAGCATGTGCTAATGCATGCAGGGTAATCAAGCCTCTAACTTGTGGTGGGTATCCAAGGTTGAACGTGATCCTCCTCAGCCAATCGCACCTCGCCTTATACACACTGAATGAATCACAGGTCGAAAGAAACCTTGGAGGACAGGTGATTCAATTGAATTTCTGTTACAATGCTCAAGGCTATTATTTTTCGCTCACCTTTGTGTAATGGGGGGAATTAACCTAAACTCAGAGATAAGATTGTACATTATACTGTAGTGTGACTCTGTCCTTGAGTCTCATAGAACGAAAGAATTGCATCGCCGATAGGGCTGCTGGATGTCCCAACAGAAAGCAATTATGGCTGTGTGTTCATATATCAGAAAACTGTTGAGCTTATTTAACCATTTCATTTTAATATGTTTATCTCACTTTTGTTTTGGTAATGATTGTGTTAAATTACAAAATATGGTCAGTAATTCCCAGCTTTGTTAGGATTGTGCTAATCGTCACAGCAGTTGGTCATGTGTTCGTGAAGCACCGTGTGAATGCAAACAGAATGTTATTGACAGTAGCACAGCTTGAGATACCCCCAGCCCCTCTGTGCACTTGGAACATTTCTTTTTCCACGCCATTCACTTTGAGTAATGGGAATTCTTTTATCATCAATGTGAGCAGATGCAATACTGCTCTCTGGTTAGCCTGGATGCTACTTAGTGTTGGCTAATTGGTAACATGTTTCATCATATGAGCTAGAGTTTTAATACACGTGAATGGTGAGGGCTTGTTGCGTCATACAAGGCCTACTTATTGTAACAGCTCTCTATGTGGACTGTGCAATGTCAGAATCTTGATCTTGAAGCAATCTGGTTAACACATTCAACTCAACACGGTTATTTCTTCACTGTGCATCAGTCTGCCAAAGTTTGGAGATTATACTTTTTTTTAACACAACTGAGCACACCCAAACCATGAATGTAGGTGAACTTACTAGTAGTAACTCACGCCAATTATCCTCAAATATACCCATATGTAAAAAAGTAAATGAATTAAATGGAATGAAAAAAAAGGCCATGGTAATGTTCGAAAGCAATATGCTAACAGTACACTTCGCTATCTAGTAGCCACCCACCCCTCCTCATGTGCCTCTCCACTTCCTGGTGTAACCATGAGACAGTGTATGATCAGCTAAAGAAGGCCCCGGAGCAGCACAAACAGTGATCTGAGCTTGAGGACTCAACGCTCTGTCCTGGCCTGGAGGAGTAGGAGGAGGGTGGCGAAAAGAAAAAGTTCATAATAATCATAATAATGATCTGTGTCTGCTGGGCTGAATCAGGCCCAGTGTTTTTCCCCCCGGTGGGTTGAGGGGGTGGGCTGCTCCTTCTGCGAGACCTCTGTTTTACCCTAGTGAACTACGGCATGCTGGAGCTGTCTTTACTGCTTTCTTTCCCAGAGCATCTGGAGGCCGATAAGAAGACAAAATACACAATCGGGGTCGGGGAAGATATTTTTAACACTGGGAAACTGCTTCCTCCTGCTGTTCCTCCACCGTCTATAAAATCACATTGACTAATTTGTCATCATCCCAAAGATTATACGGTAGCTTTCTCCAAAAATGAAAACACATGAAAGTATCATTGAAGAGGAGGTTTGCAAACGGTTGTAAATATACGCTTTTCCCCGTGACATTATAATTGCATACAATGTTCATGTTTTTGCGGCGTGCAGTATACATGCCTCTCCTCCACAACAACACACGCTGATTTAAGACCACGGGGCTGACTCACAGTGAAGATACAATGTAGGTGGGTGGTTTATGGGGATGGGGATGGGTGGATCGAGTCAGTGACGACTAGTGTGGATATATGATACTGCTGGGACGGTATATTGTAATTATATGACCGTGCCAGTTTATTTTAAAGAGCCTTACATCCTCTGGTTACAAACGTCTGTTTGTCTGATACCCATCTTCCTTTTGCTGGGTGAAGCCAACCCCTCCTGGGCGGCTTACATATTTTGGGGATCTTATCGGCCTCAGAGAGCAGTGGGGTGTGTCAACATGGCTCGTTGTGCGACAGACTCAGACCCGCGATGGAACTCCAGGCACGGAGGGGGGGGGGGAGGGGGGGCGGGGTTGGAGGCGGGGGTTCATCGGGGGCACGAAAGGAGCTACCATCATCACATCTCTCCTCCCCAGAGAGTGCCCTGCCTGCTTGCCTTCCCTCAGTTTGGACTGTCATTGGAAGGGAGGGGGTGTGGGGGGGTGGGGGGGAAGAAAGAGCTACTACTGTATGTCGCGTTTGCCTGGGGACCAGACTGATCATTTCATTGATAATTTCATTTCTTTTCACATTGCTGTGTGAATATTAAGCCAAACTACATCATTCAGTCTGGTGGTCATTCAGCAGCCCAGGGTCATGTTGTGTGCCTCACTACGATTCATAAGCAGAAAACAGAATCCCTGCTTACTCTGGGACAGACACACAGAGACACAGACACACAGAGACACAGACACAGAGACACACAGAGACACAGAGACACACAGAGACACACAGAGACACAGAGACACACAGACACACAGAGACACAGGGACAGAGAGACATAGAGACATAGAGACACAGAGACACCGAGAGACATAGAGACACAGACACACAGACACACAGAGACATAGACACACAGAGACATAGACACACGGATACAGAGACACAGACACATAGAGACACAGAGACACAGAGAGACAGAGACACAGACACACAGACACACAGAGACATAGACACACAGAGACATAGACACACGGATACAGAGATACAGACACATAGAGACACAGAGACACAGAGACATAGAGACATAGAGACACACAGAGACACACAGACACACAGAGACACAGAGACACAGACACACAGCCACACAGACACAGAGACACCGTGCCCTGTGCCAGTTCCTCTTTCACTGAAGTCTGTCCCACTTGGCCAGTGACTAAATAACAGGAAGTAAAACCCAAAGGCATCGTGCCACCACTAATCCATTCCTGTACTACTGTTACTACTACTACCGTACGCCGCTATCACACCCAGCAGCTGTGTCCCAGCAGGGGGTTAGTTAGCCGCTTAGCTAGCCTGGGGAGGCCCCTGCCTTCAGCCTCATGGAGAAAACCTCATTAGTGCAGACTGGTTGGGAGTCCATCTCCATCCTGTTCAGCCACGCGCCGCCATACTGTTTCTTGTTGGGCTGTGGCGCTGGTGAACAGTTGGTAGTTGGAAACAGCGAGCTCTCCCGTGGCGTCGTCGGGAATTGTTTTCGTTAGACCGTCGGTGGGAGCCTGACTGAAGCGACTGTCCTGCGCCACGATGCCCGTGTGTCTGTGTGTCTGTGTGTCTGTCCGCCTGTCTGTTTGTCTGTCTGTCTCTCTGTTTGTCCGCCTGTCTGTCTGTCTGTTTGTCCGCCTGCCTGTCTGTCCGCCTGCCTGTCTGTAATTTTTTCCACGAGCTGAAACAACAGGGGAGAGGTGAAATACAGCGGTTGTTTTTCAAGTTCCCCGCCCTCTGCCAGTTCTCCTATCATGTCTGTGGAGAATGATGTGAAGCGTTACCATGCTCCAGGCCACACATATCACACAGCATTCCTCTGACGGTATTGGGTTATTGTTGAAGGAAGAAGAAGTACAGAAGAACGGGGGTTGGGGAAAGGATGTGTGGAGAGACAGGGAAGGGAAGATTGGGGAGGAGGGGGGGTGGGGGTGGTTCTTTATTTCAACTGAAAGTCAAGCTCCGCAGCATGGCACCACCACTGGAGATGAAACGCAGAGAGAGAGAGTGAGAGAGAGAGAGGAACAGAGAGAGAGAGAGAGAGAGAGAGAGAGAGAGGAACCGCGGGTGCCAGTGCCAAAACCCGTTCCCACGTGATGAAGCAGGAATTCTCAAAGCGTCTTTCATTTGCATGTGTCCAATTAGGCGGTGCTCAGATCCTGCTGTGGTGGCGCTGGGTGCTGGTTGCTGGGATCTCTCCTCTCCTCCGCAACCTCGCGGTGGTTGCCAAGGATGACATGGGCGTGTACTCTGGGCTTCGTTTTGTCTTGTGAATTTTTTGTTTTTGTGGGTAACTTGCTGTATGCAAGACTACTCCATGGCTGTCTCTTAATGCATAACTGCGTATTTGAGTTATTTTCTGTTATGTTTTGTTAGGTAGTCTGTCTCACCGTCACCCCCGTCCCCCATGCGAACTAATGAGTTGATCAATCTAATCACTCTGTACTGCAGTGCCCTCGGCGACATTCTCATTATATATTTACCACATGGCTGGTGGTGGAGGTAGACATGGCGGCGGATGGGCTCATTGTAATGCCTGGAAACGAAATGAGAAAGACCTCTACCTCCACCAGCCTCAACCTGCTGTCGACAGACACTAATCCCGATTAGCACCGAGCTCAACAGTCAACATGCATATTTATAGTGTTTTAAATAGGAGTTTTGCACATGTTAAATTACACCCCGCATTTCTGCCGGCTCCTATGGACTTATTGATGTGGTTGTTGGTTGTGTGAGGCCTCATTGAGATGCATTGTAAATAACTGGCGCGGCTGGGACCTGACTGGCTTGTAATCTCGTAGTCACCTTATCTAGCCCAGACACATTGGAAGTCATTACAGAATGTCTTCTTTTGATGACTGCATGCAAAGCCACTCACAGATCCAAATTGATCTGTCACTGAAACCTGCTGAATTTCACTTTTTTTTCTCGCGCGATCAGCAAACATATGTGTGTGTGTGTGTGTGTGTGTGTGTGTGTGTGTGTGTGTGTGTGTGTGTGTGTGTGTGTGTGTGTGGGTGTGGGTGTGTGTGTGTGGGCGTGTGCGGGCGTGAGTGTGCATGTATGGGTGTGTGTTTGTGTGCGGGCGTGTGTGTGTGTGTGTGTGTGTGGGCGTGTGCGGGCGTGTGTGTCTGTGTGGGCGCGCGCGTATGCACGCGTGTGCGTGCGTGCGGTAGGCTAGTCTGTGCTTTCCTATTTAACCAAACCAGCCTGTTTCTCCCATGCTGTCAATCTTGGTTTTAATGGAATTCCACTGGAATGTGTCTGAGGGGAAGCGTTTGTCCTTCAGCAAGTGTTGTGTTCTAATGTTGATACAGGCAGATCCATTTCCAATCACTCATGAATCATTTATGTCTGAGGAATACACATACGAACCCATTAACGCAGTGCAGAATGCGCATATTTACTTATTTATATGTATAATGTACCTCAGTTAGACTAATTGTATGATTCTCAACGAAAGCCTATAAATAGAATATGCAGCTCATGGAAAAGTAGAAAGAGAATATCAGGCTTAAGCCCTGTCCGGATGGCATATGAATTACCTGAGGACCTCTGTAATATATTTCTTACCTGGGGTAATTACAGTAGGTGATTTTTATGCCATCCGGACAGGGCTTTAAGCTGACTCTATCCCTGGATATCTCTCCCATCTCCCACTGATATAGGGTTGGTGATAGCCCCGGTGTAACCTGTGTGTCACAGAGAATAGATTTCTAAACGGGCTGTTCTTCTGATCATTATTCTAGTACAGTAGCTCGGTGGATCAGGGGAGCGGACTCAGCCCCGTGACCTTTTGCCGCTCTTTGGATTTGAAATGATTTTCTGTCATCGCTCAACAATACAGTAGGGAGGCCTGGGTGGGGGCGGGGGCGGGGGGGGAGGGGGGAGCTCCCCTCCTCTCCTTTCCTTCTCTCCTCCTCTCCTCTCCTCTGCGATAACCCTACCGTACTCTCCTCTATTTGCTTCTATAGGTTTACGTTCCGAAATCCAACTTCATCCAACTGAAGAATGATGAGTTTAAAATGGCTGTTCTGACTATTATTAATCCATAGAAATGATGGAGCGGGGCAGACCACCAATTCATAATGCACAACCGCATAGGGTGTCCAAGCATTCGATTGCGCCTGAGTTGAGCTCATTATTGGCTGGGAGATGGGATTCAATGGGAGAGCACCCCCACTGCCTTGTTCTGTGTAATGGCGTGGTTTATGCTTTGGCCCCTTTCACTCAAGCGGCGGCTAATTATGATTTGCAGGCCCAGCCCTGGCAAGCCTTGGTAACCTGATTTTTTTTTTTAATTGCCTTTAGTCTTTTGAGCGAAATGGGATTCACTTTAATGGGGCTAAAATTGAATTACTCGGAGGTGTCGTTGTGTGAAATCGCTTTTTATTGGAGAGTGGGTTTTATGAGGAGGACATTATAGAGCCTGTATTTCCTTGTTTGTCTCAGAGCAGAGTTAAAGCGTCGGCTACGTTGAGGTTTTAGGTGGTTGATGATGTTGCAAACTGTGTATTAATCGCTCATGACTTACGTCGTGTGTAAGAAGAGCGGAGGTCCGTATGCTCGTGCTGCTGTGGGTGTGATGCTGTGGAAAGCGGGAGTGGATTGCCACTGCCCTGTTTCTGAGTCATGTCAGCTGATTGGCTACTCTGATGTCATTTGTTTTTGTGCGACGACGAGGACCGGTCACACTGTCCTTTCTCTTTCTCTCTCTCTCTCTCTCTCTCTCTCTCTCTCTCTCTCTCTCTCTCTCTCTCTCTCTCTCTCTCTCTCTCTCTCTCTCTTCTCTCTCTCTCTCTCTCTCTCTTTCACTTTTTCTCTCCTTTTTTTGCTCTCTCTTTCTGTTACTCCCTTCCTATCTCTCCCTCATACACTTTGTCTGTCTCTCTGTCTTTCTTTCTCTCCCCCTCTCTCTCTCTTCCCCCTTTGCTCTCAAGAAAGAAGAAGCATGACTATAGCTCTTAGTTTCTTTAAAAAAATAAATAAAAATAATTAGAGATAACAGCATGAGAGATTCTCAAATCAAATTAGACTGCAAGGCTACCCTGCTATTCCATTCATCTGATAACAGACTCATTATGAGCTTGATATCATGCATTCATTCGATTCATGAAACAAAAATGGTTCTCATAATGATCTGTTGACTTTCATTGATTTTGTTATGTTTGACTGTCTGTCTTTTTATGTGGACCCCAGGAAGAATAGTCCTCACTATGGTGATGACTAATGGGGATCCGTTTAAATAAACAAATAAACAGACTTGGTTTGGGAACCATTGCTAGAAGGGAAAGAAAACGGGAATGACTACATGTGTGGGTGGTACTGGAGTAAGAGCAGTGCCTCTGACACCGCAAGCTGTATCGATTGAAGTTAAACACATTGAAGTACAACAATTTGGTAAATATTCATGTGCAAGGGGCTAAAAGGGTGGCTTGGTTCATTTGCAGATTTCTCCAGACTGTTAGAACGTATATTACTTTGCTGGAGGGCATTAGATACACAAACAAGCTGCAGCCTTGTACGTTGTCATTAAGATGATGAGGGGGGAGATGATTGGTGCAGCCTCTGCTGACAGCAGAAGAAGTCACTGGGAGGGAGAAGCCGAGGAAGCCTGCTAGATAACATGCCCTGGGGTCGTCCAAGCCTCACTGAGCTGGCTCCACTAATGACCGGAGGGCAGGCCACCACGAACAGTGTGTGTGTGTGTGTGTGCGTGTGTGTGTGTCTCTGTGTGTGTGTGTGTGTGTGTTCTATATTCTCATCCAAGTCTTAAGCTCCATCTTTAATGCTGAGAGCTGAGAGCTATCTTTCATCTCACTTATTTAACAGCCCGGCATTGCTTCGGAGCCTATCTTCCCCTGCTTCAGTATATATGAGTGTAATGTACTGGAGCCTACACTTTAAGGGGTGAGCTATATCTTTTTATTACTAGTTTTCACGGGTGACACCTTGATCTGTCACTGGAGATCAAAATCACATAACACACAGTAGTGACTGTAGAATTTTATATATGGGTTTGACCTTGACTAACTGGTTGTAAACACAGGATAAACACAGTGGTATATTTTGTATATATTATATACAAGTGCCTTTGAGTGTCTAGAAAAGCGCTATATAAGTCTAATGTATTATTATTATTATTATTATTATTATTATTATGTTTGTATGCGTGTGCACTTCATAAACCAAAAATGCTCATTATGTCATGAATTAGGCCCTGGTTATTTTCCCCAGTCAGGTCACATGGGGCACTGGGGCCCCATAGATCTATGAATCTATGATGTAATGCGAAATAAAAATAAAATATCCACTGAAATTGCACCCTCACCTCTTGTTTGTTTACCTCACATTACAGCACTGGAACCTCCCGTAATGGACTAATTGGTGATTGTGATGTCATAATCTCCTAAATCCAGTATTATTCCGGGGGATTGTGGGGTGTGGGTGGGGGGCGGGGGGGGGGGGGGGGGCGGTGGCGTCTCGATGGGCCTGCCTGCCTCTTGCCTAATCACTCCTGACCTTGTTCCAAATGAGTGGCCCATTGTTCCGGCCCCGAGTGCTGTCAGCCCCGCCAAACAAACATCTTCATTGTCTTTGCACTTTCCCGCGTCCGGGACGGGCCGTAATCCAGCCCGCGGAGCATGCCTCAGGATTTCCATAATCCAGATTTTCAGAATTAATGACGGTCTAATCCTCACATTTCTGACCCTTGGGGCGGGAGAGAGAGAGAGAGAGACGAGAGAGTCGCGCCGCTCTGCTGCCTCCTGTGATATCGTTCGCTAACCGCCACCTCGCGCCGTTGTGCCGCCGGGAGGAAGACATGTGTAGGACATGCTTACTGATCCGTCAGGATGGAGTCGCAGTCGCTACCTAGTTTACATGGAGATCAGGCTTCTGTAGGCACACGCACACTCACACATACGCACACACATACGCGCACACACATGCACACACACACACACACACACACACACACACACACACATACACACACACGCACGCACACACACACCCACCACACCCACACAGGTCTGTTACTGTGTCGCTAAGCGTTCCTGACGTCTTTCTTCAATCTGTGTCAGGTCCTCTAGGAACATGTTCGTTTTTGTGTTCACCCCCCACGGCCATGCCGTGACAACATATCATCAGCATGTTCACTTTGTTAACAGGGTTGTTTCTGTGTCCTCTCAGAGAGAGAACATTTCGGCCTCCAGACGACCGCGGCTGGTGAACACACGGTAATGGCATGCGATGCCCGTTCTGTGTTCAGGCCGACATGCCGAAGGAGCGCCGCACGCCAGTGTGTTTGTTCATCTGAGCGTGGCGTGCTGCGTGTGTCAGTACAGTGAAGGACGGGGTGAGCGAGCGGTGATCTTCCACTACAAAGGGCCTCTCCTCTTTGCTCAACCGCACAAAATGGAAGAACTGATAGAGGAGCGTACAGTATGTGATGTGTGTGAAATCCATTGTACGGCTGTGGGCTCGGCGCAATGATCCGCCCTCCTCCCTCCTCCCCCGCCCCTCCTCCCTCCGCCCTCCTTATCTCCCTGCCTCAGAGCTGTGCACGTGGGCCTTTTGTTTACCTCTCCCCCCAGTGAGCCACACCAGTGCTCCCACTGACAGAGCAGCGTGCTCTGCTCAGCTGATGCCCCTCCCCTCCCCTGCCCTGCCCTGAAGATTTATTTATTTATAAATATATGTACATAAAAACACTACAGTCATCTAAAAAAGGATTTCTTCTCTAGTTTTACCATTAAGCATAATAGAGTTAGGTAAGGTCCACGGGCACTACAGGGTCAGTCTGTACTCTCTAAGCAGAAAGCTCAGTTGGTGTTTTTGGTGTGTGACTGACTGGCTGTGTGCATCTCCCATTGCGCAGGTTATACTGGTGTGGGTTTGTTGATAGGGGTCAGAGCCTGGAGAAGTGGGTAGGTGGGTGGGTCCTCTCCGTCAGTGGCAGAGTGAGCTCACGTCTTGTGACCTCGTCTCTTCTCGCCCCCAGGCTGGGGAATGTGTCCTAGGTTATTGTAATGATACAGCAGCCTCCTCTCTGAAGGCCTTCCATGTCTTTGATCAGGTGCTTTGGGAGACCTGCCCAGACAGGTGAAGCCTATTCCAGGACGGGTCTGATGAATATCATATATATTTGGGTTATTGAATTGATAACATTAAATCAAAAAGTTTGGACACTCATTCGATGTTTTTTATTATTATTTATATATTATTTTCTACATTGTAGATTAATTCTGAAGACATCAAAATTGTGAAAGAACACATATGGAATTATGTAGTAAACAAAAAAGTGTTAAACAAACCGGAATATGTTTTATATTTTAGATTCTTTAAAGTAGCCACCTTTTGCTTTTTTATGGTTTTCTCCCACGTATTCTAGACAATAGAATGCTGCACAGTGTTCACAGTTTCCTTTTCCATTGACACACATGCACACACACACACACACACACACACACACACACACACACACACACACACACATACACACACATCAAGCTGATTGAGAGAATGCCAAGAGTGTGCAAACGGTCATCAAAAATAAAGGTGGCTACTTTGAAGAAAAATACTTAAAACACGGGGGGTGGTTAATGTTATGACAGTTTTCATAAATGTTGATGTCGTCAGCTTATCTGTAATACATCTTGACCGATGGTTTATGCGACATTTACAGTAATCACACATTTTCATCCATCTCTTGACATGGTTTGATGGACGACTTTTCAGTTTTATCAATAATTGATTTGTCTGTGCTGGTTGAACAATAATGGAAATTCTACTCAACCATATGATATTCTTTTGGCAGGTGCATTACCTTGGGACAAATAAATCATTTATCAATTTCATCTGAGTTGCGATGGGAATGTAATTTCCTGTGCTTGATATGGTCGAAATATATTCCTGACAGCATTTGAAAATCTAAAGATACCCTGAATCGGCACTCTTTGAGTGTTTATAAAAGAGAAATCAATGGAGTTGCCACATGGATGTAATGTCCCATAGAAACAATCAGTCCACTGGCCAACAGGAGCAGAGATGATATGCTGAAAGGACCGTTCACTGCTTCCTGTTCCACAGACACAGCCCTTTCCTAATCTACTAAATCAAGACATTCCCTCAGACGTTCCCTGTGGAAATAAGCAACAGTGGAGTCTTGAATAGTAGTTTGAATAGCCTTCGACAGGCCCATAACATGAATGTTCTGGATCCTGAGTCTCCTTGATGATATGATGATGTCAAGCACTAAGAAAAACCCGACTTTTACTATCAACACTATATCACCCGAGAGGATTCGGCCCTCCGGAAGTTTGACAGCCTAATGCGTGTCGGTGTTGAGATGTAATTTCATCACAAAATGTATTTTTAGAGGTATTGGCCTTTTCTCTCAAGGGTCCGTGTTTAGCGGTCGGTCGGTCGGTCTGTCGCCACCGTGGCCATGTGATACAGTAGGCCATAACTGAAACGTACCCGACAAGCTTGGGCGAGGGGTCATGTTACGGGCCAGCACGGTATATTTACCCTATATTTACATGACTGCTTCCTGCGAAGGGGGTTTTAAGTGGCCAACGGTCAACTGATCACACGATTATTTACTCACACGCATGTCCTGACCTCAGATCGACTCGAGTGATACCTTTGAAGGAGGAGACGTGAAGGGGCTTCAGAACTTCAGTCTGGCCTCTCTCTCTCTCTCTCTCTCTCTCTCTCTCTCTCTCTCTCTCTCTCTCTCTCTCTCTCTCTCTCTTCTCTCTCTCCCCCTTCTCTGTCTCCACTGTGGATGACTTACAGGGGTAGGGGGGGTCGTTACAAGGACCATAGGGCTCCATTATGAATCATCCGTATCCTGTTGTTTTAAGTGGTATGGAGAGTGTACAGGACATTCTTCTTATGGGCGCTCACATCCTGCCTCAGCTCACGGCCTCTGTTGTCATGTACAGTGGCGACATGAAACCAGGAGGTATTGCGTCGATGATGACTCACTTTTTTGTGAAATAGGATTCGACTATCCATTCCCTCGGTCATTCGTTGGTGAGTGATCACGCCATGGTTATGAGTGTGTGTTTACAATATTCAGACATATTTCTTTTATGACTGTGTGTGAGGTGTTTGTCAGCTGATGGACGTGAGGGAAACACCCGTAGTCAATCTGGAACATCACAGGGCTGTAGCACGTTCCCATGTCGTAATGTGTTTTGTGAATGTCAGGGTTCAGAACACATTAGTAAATTCAGCTCATGATGTCATCTGTGTTGGCCGAGTGTCTGAGTTGTCACTGACTTCTCTCCCTAATAGCTCTAACGTTTAGAGAGCTCTCTCTTTCTCTCTCTCTCTCTCTCCCTCTCTCTATCTATCTTTAACTCTCTCTCTCGCTCGCTCGCTCTGTGGCTTCATTAGCGTAAGGTTCTCACAGTGTAACAGTCATTTTATACTCCACAGTCTGCCTCGCCACAAACACTCAGGCCTGCAGTAGTTCACACACACACACACACACACACACACACACACACACACACACAGGATACGATCTGAACTGTTTCTCTTCCTGTCTTTGGACACTGAGTCTTCTGAGTCAGCTCCACACAATGACTAAGACCAGAGACCTCCTGACCAACAGCCAACAGCTGGAACAGTTACTGGAACACAGGTACGCTTCTATGTTGTAGCAAGTTTCGTAAGGAAGAAGCTGTACTCTTTCTAAGTAAGTAGCCATCCTTGGTGACACCCTTTATTCCCTCATAGATAGTTTGTGGAACTCCCCTAAATCCTCATATCCTCAATAGAACACGATTTCACATAATATGAGGTCATAGTTTTCCATATAACGATCTCTCCCATAACCTGTAGCGGCCTACAGTTTCCGCACTTGTGTGTGAGAGAGCAGCAGGCCTGTCTTTGTTCCTCTCCCCCGCATCTAATAGGCCTCAGCTCAGAGACCAGGAGAGAGGATGTGCAGGCAGACAGACAACACATGTACTGTAGCCTTGGGCTTCAGCCAGATGCACACACACCCACACGCACACACACACACACACACACACACACACAGCAAAGGGTGTTCCACTAGGCATTTCTCTAATTCAGTACTCCTGGGTCTCTGTGTACTGTAGGTGTGTGTGTGTGTGTGTGTGTGTGTGTGTGTGTGTGTGTGTGTGTGTGTGTGTGTGCGTGTGTGTGTCTGTGCGCATGTGTGTGTGGCCGTGTCGACGTGTCGACGTGTGTGTGTGCAATTGTGCATGTGTGTGTGCATGTGTGTGTGTGTGTTTAGAACAACACCTCCCTTCTGTAAGCTGTCATGAATATTTACCATGTGGGGTTCAAGGAGTTTAAGTGTTCGGCAAAAAAAATCTCCACGGGGTTGTTAATTCCTAACCCCCGTTCTGTCTGAGCTGCTGCTCACAGACGCTGAGGAGAGGAGAAGTAGGAGGAGGATGTGAGCGGGAACGAGCAACAACACCAAGGGGGATGTGTGGAATGGAAATCGGAATCAGCTTCAGTTGTGTTTTTACACGCTGCACTCTTGTTGCTTTAATGAAACGGGGGATTTCGGGCCTCTGGCTCGTACTAACTCATCACCAACCCTGGCTGTGTGTGTGAATAGCTAGGCTCCGTGGGCTGTGTGTGCTGCTGTTGAAATGACACGCCGGTCCCTTAGCTCGCAAAGTGCTAATCGATAGCGCCTAGCTAGCTGGCGGCTCGAGCACAGAGGCTGGTCGACACAGGGGCGGATCCTCAGCGCAGCCCAGCTGCAAGGCATTGTGTTTGTTTTTGTCCTGGGGTCTGTTTTCTACACTCCTGCCTCTGGAATCAGATGATGGGGGTTCTCACTTTCACTTTGTTGTTTTGTTTTTCTTTTCACTGGCTGGCTATCATTCCCCCCCTCTCTGTGTTGGCTATTGATCTGTGGGTCGAGAACTGGGCCGTGTCTCAAGAACGAGGTTTGACCGTTATAGCTGTTTAGCCACCCTCAGTGTATATGTGATAGATACAGTACACTACCTTTCTACCATCTGTTAAGGAGAGAGAGAGAGAGAAACAGAGAGTGAGTGAGTGAGTGAGTGAGAAACAGAGAGAGAGAGAGAGAGAGAGAGAGAGAGAGAAACCCTGCAGGAATAATTCAGGTCTGTTTTGGCCTTCTGTGAAATTTCAGCACTTTGATTGAAGCAACAAGTGCCAGGTTTGGGAGTGCTCTGATTTGATATGATCAGATTCACATCCTGCTTGCTTTGGCCAACCGCCATTCACTGATGCTCCAACCGTGTGTGCCAAGATGGAGTCGCTGGCTGCACTGGGGGGGAAGGGGGCTTCAGAGAACCTCGTCCAGGAAACCACGTCTCAACTGAACAACATATACATTCCCCATTGCCTCCAAGCACACCTTCTCTCTCACACTCAGCATACAACATGTTGACAGCCCCAGCTGGGTAGCCAGCCTTATTCACATCTATTTTAGAGCCGTAAAGTATGAAGTACGAGTGCATTTGTGTCCTCTAGTATCATTTATTATAATTCTGTGTCGTGGTTTACACCCAGAGCACATTCTGCTCCCTTTCAAGTTTCCTTTAAACACCATTTATCTAAATAAACCATGACAACACCTTTATGCCTTGCATTCTATTCTCCTGCGTTTGAGTACCGAACAGGCGAGGCAAGCAGCTGTTACAGTATTTTGCAGCCGTTTCCTCATCAGAGGCCGTGTGTCGTAAAATGTTTAATGACGCCTTTTTACTGTGTTCATTAGTTCAGATGAAGGCAGAAAGCACAAACCCAAACGGCGAGATATATCAAAGACCAGTGGAGAAGAGTAGGAATGGGCTTGTCTACTACGGTCTATGGCGGTACAGCTGTGGCCAGTCTGAGTCTCAGTTTGCTAGTGGATTTGGACACAGTGTGTGAGGTCATAAAAAACGAAATCACTTCTTCTTCTTCTGCTGAGGACACTGGGCTCTCAGCCCTCTTCAGATGCACCCTGGGTTTGGATTGCACACTCTCTCTCTCTCCGTTGGACTGGGCTGATGCTCGGGCCAGATTACGACCCTGGCAGGCTGCTGCCTGACGGATGATGTGACACTGACGTCCTCCTCTCCCTGGCCCGTGTACACCCAGCCCAGCGGTTTCACTCAGAGCTTATCTCTGTAAACGGATTTGTGTTGGTGCGGGGAGATCTTGGTATGATTCGGTAATCTGATTGACTGCAGCCCTGTGAGGTGCCCCCCCCACCCTCCTCCCCTCACCCTGCTGAACAACCGCAACAACAAAGCTCAGGTGTGTGTGTGTGCGTGTGTGTGTGTGTGTGTGTGTGTGTGTGTGTGTGTGTGTCTCTGTGTCTCTGTGTCTGTGTCTGTGTCTGTGTGTCTGTGGATGGGTTGGTGGTTGGGTTTGTGTGTGTGTGTGTGTGTGTGTGTGTGTGTGTGTGTCTGAGGGTGGGTGATTGTGTGTGGGTGGGTGGTTGTGTGTTTGTGTGTGTGTGTGTGTGTCTGTGTCTGTGTGTCTGTGGATGGGTGGGTGGTTGTGTGTGTGTGTGTGTTGTGTGTTGTGTGTCGTATGTTGTGTGTTGTGTGTTGTGTGTGTGTGTGACCATAATGTGAAAGTGTCTGTCTTTGTTTGTGTATGTGTTGATCAAGCTAAGCTCGGTCAGCCGAGTGAGTGTTTGCAGGGGAAATAACGGTGGAGTTGATTTATAAAGCTCTTAAATACGTCACTTTTTCCGTCTGCACCGGTAAATCTAACTTATGTCCACACCATGTAGCGTGGACATTCTATTACGCCTGATGCTGTGTGTGGGTGAGTCATCGTGTGGATGTGGACCAGGATCCCTCTTCATATCCGTGCAAACCCAGGTGCAGACACATCACACACAATGCCACACCAATATTTCACATGGCCTTGGTTCTGGGTGCTCTGTCTCTATAAACACTCTGAGAGTTTAGCTGTTGGCATGAAACACATTGTTAAATGGCTTCTGCCTTTATTGATATGGTCCTCCTCTACCCGATCGGTGTGTGTGTTTAAATGACTGTGATCATTGGGTGAATTGATTGCATTTCAGTGACATACAGTAAGCTCATTGAGAGCTCTTCATCGACAGCTTGGTTATTCATCGTTTTATTCAGGTGTAAATCCATTGACAGAATAGTGTACCGAAGCTGCGTTCAACATCTGAGATGACAGTGATGTGAGACGGAAAGAATGTCCACGGAGGCGACTGATTATCTTCCAGAATGGTCTGTTACGTAACCTCCTCCGTGCTTTCACTTCTCTTTCACTGTTATTGTAGCAAGACCTTCTTGTCAAGGTAGTAGATGTGACAGCAGCTGCTGAAAGCGGGAACAAGTCAGCAACCGATCAAAATGTTCAGACCGTTTATTATCGAAAAAAAGTAAATAGATTTCAGCATTGTTGAAAATCAGTGACATCACACTACTCGCTAGTCAAGCCAAAGTATTGCAAGCTAATCTTGTTTTGTGAGCCTGCTAAGAATGTGAAGTAGTGTTGTAGTTAACTAGGTAGTAGTGGGGATGACTCACCGAATCCATTACATTGCAATATTTTGGCTTGATTAGCAAGTGTTGCTAATCATTGACATTTCTTTAAATTTTTCTGAATAAAAGTCTGAACATTTGAACTGGTCGCCGACTTGTTACCCCTTCCACCAGCTGCATATGAGCACTGCATGTGTGTCAGTCAGGGAAGGCTGCTGGAGGCATTCCATTCCATACATTACAATGAGCCCGTCCTCTGAGTTCTGCCTCCAGCAGCCTCCCCTGGTGTCAGTACTCTACCAGTCTCAGAGAATCTAGGTCTGTGGGAGCTACTTTGGGCCTGCCAGTGCCATCTGATTAACTCTGATAACTCAGAGAGCACTCAGGAGAGAGGCTTTTAATACATGCACCACTTCACCATGACCCTGATGGCTACAGTACGTACTCGCTCAACAGTCCTGTCTTTTGGAGTGTTCACTGTAGATCAGTGACGCGCAGTGAAAACCAGCATCAAAGTATAAATGTATAAAAGTATCGTGCCGTGTTTGGATAAACGTATATTCGACATGAGGAGTAAAACGGTTGCCTCGAGCGAGTCTTGCTTGGAACAGGATATCGTTCGGTATGGTACATAGTTGCCATGTTTGCATTTTTTCCCATTTGATTCCCTTATCTCCACCATTGTGTTCTTATCAAGGCAAACAGGGTTGCAGAGCTAGAGAACGCCAACTCACTCTGCCATTACAGCTGAACACGTTTCTGTAGGTCCTGCTAGGACAGGACAGTATGTGCATGTTAACCTGAGTCAAGAAGGCCTTAGGGCTAGGCCAGAGGGGCTAGGCAGAGGGGCTAGGCCTGAGTAGAGGGTGCGCAGTGGGGGGAAAAGGTTCACATGTGGATGCGTGGTTTGGGCACCACTGCCTTAGGGGCTCCCAAGTGTGAATCAGGCCTACGGGTACACACACCCACGCACACACACACACACACACGCACGCACACACACACGCACACACACACACACACACACACATACATATACACACACACACACACACACACACACATTTACACGCGCACACACACACACACAAACACACATTTAAACACACGCACACACATTTACAAAACGCACACCAAGCGACTCTATCGACCCAGCGGGTCGGTCAGCGGCCACACCGAGCCGGGGCTGGTGACCCCTATAATTGGATCTGAGCTTGTTCCACACACATAAAGGGACATAACTAGATTTTCCACACAAAGCTCATAGTCAGCGTTTGGTCCCTTTCATCTCCTGTTTAAAGGTTAGGCTGTTCTCTGACGGTGTACAACGTTGTGATTGGCTACGGATGTTGGTGTCAAAGGTGCAAAGGCTTTATTGGGATGTCAACATCTAAAGGAATCTCGATTTCATAGCAGAGGGGAAATATAAAATAAAAAAAATATCCAAGTTAATGTTAGTTAATGTTAGTACAGTGTCGAAACAAAGCCCCCACGTTTGACAGTATTGTGATGACATTTGAATGAAAATACTCTTTCTGAGCACATTAAAGAATTAAACGCGTCCCCCGTGTACCGTAGGGTGATATCATCCGTTTTAATGGACTATCGCTTTACACCTCTAGCCAGGCTAAACCCCCCGCGCCCAAATGGGGAGTTTTAAATCTTTTTTATTTCCGCTATTATTTGTCTGTCATGGAGATCCTAAAGCATGACACCTCATTTTCCAAGATGTCATAGTGCAGATGCTGCGTGCCTGTGTGCACATACCTCAGATCATAGGGGGAATGTGTCCGTATCTACCCCCCCCCCCCCCTGTTACAGACCAGAGAAAGAAAGCCCCCCACAACAGCCCCTTCCTCCTCCGCTAGACTAGACTAGACCGTCTCCATAGCAACCGCTCGGAATGCACACGCTCTCTGTGCCTTGGGCTGCGCGGCGTTCCCAGGTAGATAAATTGTGCTCTGCCACCCCCCACTCCGCCTCTCCCCCTCTCCGCCTCTCCCCCTCTCCGCCTCTCCCCCTCCCTTCCCCACCCCATTTTCTCACACCCACCTCCACATTTTCTCCATGCTAGCTCTACTCCTCCAACCGTCACAAGGATTATATTTCATGTCATATGACAAAGCCACAATCTCTCCATAAAGGTTGTGTATGTATGTGTGTGTGTTTTTTTTTTAAATGTTTAAATGTTCATATTAAATCATATTAAAATCATATTAAAACCGACTTGATTAAAAAAGCTAACATCAAAAACCTGTGAGCACAAGGCGGAGTCCATTTGAATTAAATCTGGTGCAGCAAATAATATTATTAATAATATATTCAGTGACACATCTAACAGTTTGCGGGATCAAACGGAGTATGGTGGTAATGAAATAGAAGGAGGCTTCATGATTAACGCGTTCCCACATCCGCGCTGAGATTATACTCTTTAATGGGTATCATCATTTTTTGCCAGCAGCGGATTTGGGAAAATTAAGGGGAAAGATAAGATATTTTGTAATACAAATGATGTTTGTACTCATTTTAGCACAGGGTACCAAGTGGGATATGACTATATCAAGAGAATTTGTACAAGATTCATTTACAAGGCTTTTCTTTTCCAAATGCGTTTATTTCTTTTCCTACTATTTCTCCTACTGTACAATGAGTGAGAGAACTCAGTGTGCGTTCACCTTGACATGCTGTGTGTGGCCATTAGCTGTCTCCTTCAATAATAACCTTTGATTACATGTTTCCCCTTTTCCCTGACACTAATCATACCACAACGGTGACGCAGGAGAAATGTTTCTTGATATTTCTTCCTGAAGCAATATTTCATAGGTATGACATTAGTAGCCTACCCATCCCACACACACACACACACACACACACACACCCTCCACT
>NC_137681.1:9402618-9430118 GCF_963989245.1 Nansenia antarctica | reverse complement strand
TCTCTCTGTCACACGCAGGTTTGTCAGTCCTGAGGCCTGGTCCAATTGAGGGTAAACAGTATTGCAGTTCCTGGCCAGGAGACCTCAGTGTACCAAACACTCACTCTCACTCAGCCTGGTGAATATGTGTCCCCCTGTTCTGAAATACCCTCTCAGGCTGATGTATTCAAAAAGACAGAGAGAGAGAGAGAGAGACACTAACGGTTCTCAGAGGAGAGAATGTATCTTTTGACAGTACAATTCCGTGGCAGCGTCTTTTTTTTTCTTTCTCTCGCCGTCATGCTAGCTACAAGTCTCTTTTATCTTTTTTTAATTGTAACAAGCTTGTTCATTTTGTTCGCGGCAGCCATTGTTGCTAATGAACGAGTCGCACAGAGAGAGAATAGCTCCGAGGAGCAGGGCTATCATTACAGAGCACCGTAGGAATATTTCAACGTCTTGTCAAGAAGAGAGCAGGCAAAATACAAACAAAACAAAACCCACTGAGACGGATCGGGAAGGTTTCTGTCTTTGATTTCAAACTGTGAACTGAACAACACAGATGTCAGACAGCGAAAAAAAGAGTCGAAAAAAACCCACATCAAGAGTGTGGATTCATTGTTTTGTTTTCGAGAGTGTAGTGTAGAGGAGAGGAGGTCTGAAATGTCTTTGTAGTACTCTCCTCTTCTGTCACCTCTGTGAAACAGGAGAGGGTGAGATCATCGAGCAAGTGACACTTAGGTTTTTTTTCTGCTGGGTTCTCTGAGGTAAGCAGGTATTTAGAGGTGTCACGTCGTAATCAGCAGGAGAAGAAGTGTGACTCACGCAAACAGTTCCAGGTGCGAGGGACCCCGTCACTGTCTGTTAACTGTGCGACTGTGACTTTGTGCGAAAAGACGTCTAGAAATCTAGGAACGCTACTTTTAGTGAATTTAATATCCGACTCCTTTGCAGCTAAAAATCCCCCTGTCCAACTGTACGACGGCATCGATTTCTTCCAACAAGAATATTATTTTTTCTTCAGAACACGTCAAAATGCTTTAGAGCTGCTGTCTGTCACGACGTACATGCTCTTAAATTGTCCAGTGTTATTATAGCTGCCTCAGTTGATTTGTCATTGCCTCGTGGTTTCATTAGTGGTCATTTGTTATTCTGTTTCATCATGACAAAGTGGTTTGTCACAGGGCTGAGGCTTGGCCTAGGGATATAATTCCCTCTCTCTCCACGTAACCAAAACAACTATTTTGTCTCTGTCAAAACCTCATTCCTGGCTGTCAATAGAGCTGACTATAGGCCCCGTTCTCATCCTCACACAGGGAGCAGATTGTACCTAGGGGCAGACAGACAGACAAAACACCGTCAGTGCCTGAGTGACTCGGGACATACCAGCCGACAATGTCCTTACCCAGGGCTACATGCATATGAGTGGGATATAAGGAGGCCTATATAAACTATCCCCAGTGAGAGCGTATCCCATGACCCATTTCCATGGAGGACATTCTGGTGACGGATGGGTGCTGAATAGAGAAAGGACAATGGAGGGGATAAGCATAAACAGATGATGTTGTTGATCTCACCACGCCATATCTCAACACAATGTGGTCCATGAGTAATAGTCTAATGATGTGAGGAAAGGTTTGGGTCGGATTGGACTGGTTGTACTGATATGGGAGAATGAGGAGAGAGAGAGGGGGGGGGGGGGAGGGAGAGGGGGGGGGGGGGGGGGAGAGAGAAGCAATGGGACGTCCGGTGAGAAGGAGAAATAAATCCATGTCCATGAGAGGGAATCAGAATCGTTTTTATTATCTTACACAAGTCAAATTCTTTGGCTTTGGTTCCTCAACATTGACATTTCAGCATTCAGATACAAAAAACACAATAATAAGTAACATGAGTAAGTAAAAAAAGTAACCCTACATTGATAAAGTGATGGATTTTACAGTGGCTTCAATAGCGCAAAATGCCGAGTACAATGATGTGAAATGCAATATAATACAATACAGTACGGTAGTAAATTAGTCCAGTAATAAGTAATCCAGTTCTGGTAATCCAGTAGTTATAATACTGTAATATGTAAATGTTTATAGTGTGCGTGGGGTTGGTTGGGGAGTGGCAGTCTTTTGCATTCTTCCAGTGTATTTCTCCAGGACCCTGGTAACTTTGTTTCCTCGATGGCAATAACTCAAACAGTTTCTGATTGGGGTGGCTGGGGTCCCTAATAACCCTGAGGGCCTTTCTGACACACCGGTCCTGGTAGGTGTCATGGATGGAGGGAGGATCACATCCGCTGATCTTCTCAGCTGTCCACTGTCCAAGAGGCGGGGAGGGGGGGGCTTCACTCTGCATTAAAGGGAATTGGGGATGACGATGCTGTTATGATGACAGGTTGAATCCCTTTGAGGCTGGGAGTCGCTAAGGAAAGGTTGATTCCACTAAAGCCCCAGGGTCGAAGCGCGAGTGAATGTCCCTCACACACACACACACACACACACACACACACACACACACAACCCCAGGGTCGAAGCGCTGAGTGAATGTCCCTCCTGTCCCTCACACACACACACACACACACACACATACAGACACTCACACAACCCCAGGGTCGAAGCGCTGAGTGAATGTCACACACACACACATCATGTGGGCCTGAAAGTCCCACACTGCCATGCCTGTAAGCAGGATGCCGGTAACATAAATAGAACTCACACATTTGTATAACATGATTCCACCACAAACATAGCAATCTTCCATATGAGACTGCTGGTTACACACGCGCGCACACACACACACACACACACACACACACACACACACACACACACACACAGTGCAACTCACTCATCTCATCCTCTTACTGTACAAGCATGGCCAACTCCCTTGGTGTTGCTCCTCCCTCCTTCTCCTGGCCCCAGCCGATGACATTTGCACAGGGAGGAGGGGGGAGGGGGAGGATGAGGGGTGGGGGGGAGGATGAGGGGTGTGGGGGAGGATGAGGGGTGAGGGGGAGGATGAGGGGTGTGGGGGAGTGGGGGGGACTCCTCTCTCATTAGAACTCTCTCATCAGTCTCCCCCTTGGAGCGACTGACATGCTTGGCTTTATTAATCGCCCCAGGAAATAGTATTGACCCCGACCCTCTGTCGCAATGACAGGCCTGCGCAGGGGTAGAGCATGCCTCCCCTCCCTCCCCTGCCTGCCTTCCCTCCCTCCCTCCCTCCCTCCCTGCCTTCCCTCCCTCCCTCCCTCCCTGCCTTCCCTCCCTCCCTCCCTCCCTGCCTTCCCTCCCTCCCTGCCTTCCCTCCCTCCCTCCCTCCCTCCCTGCCTTCCCTCCCTCCCTCCCTCCCTGCCTTCCCTCCCTCCCTCCCTCCCTCCCTTCCTCCCTGCCTCTCTCCCACCCTCCCTCCCTGCCTCCCTCCCCTGCCTGCCTTCCTCCCTCCCTCCCTCCCCTCCCTGCCTTCCCTCCCATCCTCCCTCCCTTCCTCCCTCCCATCCTCCCTCCCTCCCTCCCTGCCTCCCCTTCTGCCTGTGTCATAGACCACATTCCCCTGCTCTCCTGGTGCGATTGCAGGGCACTGCAGCAGTGGTGCGGCCACCACCGCACAGCAGGAAGCAGCGCTTACTTCATTGACACCACGTGTGTGTGTTGTAACCGCAGCTGCAGAGCGCGTATCGCCGTGTAGCGTCGCGTCGACACTAGCAGCCTTGGGGCCTGGGACTCCTCACTCAGTCACTGCCTGTTTTTTAGTTTTTTAGTTTTTTTTAGCCATGCTAGGTTTGGCTAGCACTCGGGCTAGCGCTCTCTTCACAGTAGCTGTGTCCTGAATGTTGTGAGCTCTTACTGGAAATAAGAAATCTCACACGGTTTATACGATTATACCGGCCTTTGTTGAGCAGTTCTAGCTTCACTTACTTAGACAAATGTACTTTGGTGTAAGTCGCTTTGGTTAAAGGCGTCTGCTAAATGTCTAAAATGTCAGTGTAAATGTCGATACGGTTGGTTCCAACGGCACACTGTACCAGGAAAGCTGTTTGGTGCTGAATGCAGTGATCTATCTCTAGCAACAGGAGCTTGTTTATTTTTAATTGAATGTGTTTCAGGAGGGCCCTGTGCTCAGACGCTGTCTAGAGATGGGACATCCTCTCTCTCTCTCTCTCTCTCTCTCTCTCTCTCTCTCTCTCTCTCTCTCTCTCTCTCGCTCTCTCTCGCTCTCGCGCTCTCTCTCTCTCTCTCTCTCCTCCGTGTATTTCTTTCCCTTGAGAAAATGGGTAAGATGATTGGAACTCAGGAGTCAGCTAGGGCCAGATCAGCAGAGGGAGAGAGAAGGGAGGAGAGGGAGTGAAGAGAGGGGCTCTGGGCCGGGGGGGAAGGGGGGGGGGGGGGGGGGGGGGGGGGGGGGCTAGTCCCCATGCTCCAGTGGCATGGCTTAGGGCAGGCTGCAGATTGCTCTCCCCATGATCCAGCCCAGCTCGCCAGCCAGCCTAGCGCTGAGCACCGAGCGCTCCCTTTTGGATCCGAGTCAGCTAGTGATTACTACTTCTCCACGTCTGGCCCCTGGTTAAGCATGTATGCTACGCTAAGACCCAGAGTGTACTATAGTATGTGTTAAATCACACAACGTGCTTAAGTGGGGTGTAGCAGATTTAGTTTTTTTTTCGAAATTGTGGGGAATGGTTGTAAGCTGCTTTGAAAACCATGAGGCTCTCGTTCTCTTCACTTCTAATCACACCCTACAGAGAAGAAAACACACACTAATGCTTGGGTTGTAACGGCTATAATGTGTCTAATGGTTTAACAACATGCTTATAGAGGTAAATACCATATCCTCATGCTTGTATACATCACACACACACACATACACACACACATACACACATACACACACACACACACATGGATTTCCATGGACTCCATGAAGGGGCATGTACTTCAGTATTTGTTTTTGTCATAATAGGGAATTTAAAAATATGTTTTCGATGCACAGATTTTTATGCTTTTGATCACATCTACCTTTTGAATACCTAAATGGGTTTCACATTCTCAAGAACTAGGCGGAGGAGACCCTACTGGTTTAGGTCTGTTGTGCCACCATGTGGAGGATAAGGGCATTACAACCTGTTGTACGCTTATACGCTGACTTTGGGTTTCAGGGAGGTATAGTCAATATGTTGGTGGTCACTCAAAAACATCCTTTTGAGCAATTTCCCTTAAAAAATAACATACGGCTCTTTTAAAAACCACTGAATACATTACGTTTCTTAAAGCCTGGCTTTTCATAAGCTAGCCACTATTATTGCATTCAATCATGTCAAGCATTTATGTAAATGTGTATAGAGTCGGCAGGTTAATTCAATAGAGTAGGCAGTTAATTTCTTAAGTTAAGTTAAGTTATTTTTTCTGAGTGGGGCAGTCCCACTCATATTTTTCATTTTTTTATTGAGAGACACAGTGAAGATGTAGACAGGAAGGATGGGTGAGAGAGAGAGGAGGGATGACATGCAGGATATGTCCCCGGCCGGAATCGAACCGGGGACCCTGCGGTTACATGGTCAGTGCTCAACCCGCTACGCCACCTAAGCGTCCCGGCAGTTAATTTCTATGACGCCCTGATGTTAACACTTCTCTGTTTCCTTTTGTGTTTCAGTCACGATGGTCCTAGTTCTGTTTTTGGTGGCAACCACGACCACAACCAACAACTCCTCCAATGGAACGGCAAGTGGTGAGTGGACATCATTTACCAGAACATTCTGTGTGATTCTGAACACTGAACACACAGGCAATAGGACCCAGAAGTCCCGACTTCAACAACTTCCATGGAATGTACCTGTAACATGCAAATCCTGTTTCTGAATTGCCTGACGCACAGTTGCTCCATAAGTGTGTTGTGAAACTAGGTTATTAGGTTAGCTATTTACTGGACTGCATCACAGTCATGTTGGAACTGGATAAACTTGGACAGTCATTTACAGCTTATTGTTGTCATTTGTAAACACAGGTAAACACTGGCTGTGAAGCCCTTATCCCTGTCTGCTGTGCATGGAGCTGCTAATTTTCCTCCCTAGACGTATCGCCAGGTTTAAATCAGCTTGCCCTTGCCTGATACTTATTGCTGCAGACAAAATACTGCTGAAGCAAGTTATTAAGTCAGGCCTCTGTCCAGACCATAATAATGGGTCTAGCCCTGCCAACCATAACTCACACCCGCCCCCCCCCCACCACCACCACCGCCACTCCAGAGCCGTGTGGTTAGCATGGCCTGAGCTCAGCTGCTCTTTAACGCCCTTGCTCCCTGGGCGGCCCAGCGGCCTCTTTCCTGTTCCTTTGTTTACCCTGCCTCTCTCTGCGCCTCTCCTTCCTCCCTCCCCTCCAGAAGACCACAAGTTCCCCAGCCCCCACGTCCTCCCCACGGTGCTGGTGCTCTCCGTGCTCCTGGTCATCATCGTGCTCCTGGCGTGGTACTTCCTCAGGTAAGAGTCATCATCTGCCCACAAGGGTGGGGCGGAGCGGCGGCCCCGGGCAGGCTGCCAGACTGTGGGGCGGCAGGCTGGTGACGTCATCCCTCTTCCTGCCCAATCAGAGAGGCGGGGCAGGGCCCAGGCAGGAACTGGTTGTTGTACACGCCGCTGCTGCCGCTGCTCAAAGTGAAACTGTGACAGCCAGACAGGCAGGTCAGACAGAGAGAGAGAGAGAGAGAGAGAGAGAGTGAAGTAGTGTAGCCCTACAGGATCCTACGAGTTGCCGTGTTCTGTGTTCTGCCTGGTCTCTAATGAAAAGGAGCAGCTTCAGATGGTAGGAGACATGGACATGTTTATTAATTGTGCTTCGCATGTAGAGATAGAACTGGTGTTTTGGAAAGTGAACTTGAGTTCATACTGGATTGGACTGTATGAAATCACGGTGGACTTATCTTCTATCGGCTCTATCTTCCCTTATCTCTCTCTCATATTCTCTCTCTCTCTCTCATATTCTCTCTCTCTCTCTCTCATATTCTCTCCTCTCCTTTTATCATCTTTCTACCTGGCAGGTTAAGGAGCCAGAGGAAGGCGGTTGTCGCCACAATGGACAAGAAGATACCCAATGGCATACTGGAAGAACAAGGTAACTTCTGTCATTTTCTTCAACGCAACCAGACATGTTGAGAGGAGAGAAGACTTAAGGAGAGGAGAGGAGTCCCTTTTCGATTCTCTCAAGTCAATAAACACTGAAACCTTGACTTGACTTGACTTGACTAGACTAGACTAGAGAGAATCGAAAGGACTGTTTACAGTTCTCTGTAGGAGTCCTATTAAAGTCTGGTGGTTAGGGGTTTGACTTCCTGTGACTTGATTCGGTGTAGGAGGTAAAAATAACACCAATGAAGAACATTCAAACATTTCACACGATCCAGAAGCTCAGCTCAGAAACCATAATCATCTACGACGTGTGAAATGAGCACCTCTGCAGGGTTTCCGCAAAACACCAGAAACCATTATAAGCCTCTTTTGATATACTGTAACTGCAATTTCCTCCAGGGAGCCGTATACAACATCATGGCATAGGGACTGCGGATGAAAACTAGCTTTCGGGCTAACTCTGGCGTATTTACAATTTATTTTTGTTTTATTAATATGCACTGTCCCTTGAATAAATAAATGAATCTGAATCTGAATCTGCAATGGGTGTTCACTGTCAGGTCGTGGCTTGACTTGCACAGAGGTTTATTTGTATTTTTGCAGTGTTATTATTACAGCTTTTTTTTTTTAAGACTTTTGAGGAAGCTGTACCGTCCGAAGGTTTCACTATACAGTATCATGGGAAGTATTTCTTATCAAACAGCACAATGGAATGTATGGAGCAGGGTTCCTCCTGGCCTTATTCTCAGCCTGATGGAAATCTTACTGGCACACTGTTGTTGACTCTGACAGGAGCAGCCGCGGCTCACGCCCAGACTTGTACCCCACTTCCAGTGAAGCTCGAGACATTGATTGAGCTCTTTGTTTTGGTCATGTTTTGAAAGCTTTCGAGATAGTGGAGTGTGTGTGTGTGTGTGTGTGTGTGTGTTTGTTTCTGTTCTCTCTCTTCCCCCTGTCTCTCCCTCTCTGTGTCTCTCTCTCTCTGTCTCTCTCTCTCTCTCTTTCTCTCTCTCTCTTTCTCTCTCTCTCTCTTTCTCTCTCTCTCACTCTCTTTCTCTCTCTCTCTCTCTGTTTCTCTTTCTCTCAGCACTTCTTAGTACTTTTACAACACATACCTCCTGCTGTCTTTGGAAATGTAACAGTGCTCACTCACTCACTGTGTTAGTTGTTGATAACAACTTGTGAGGTTGGGCAGTAACCTACAATATTCTCTCGTGATACCCTTATCCCCATGCTTGTGATGTACAGGTGAAATGAATATCATATATGAGTTCCTCGCCGTGTGTGTGTGTGTGTGTGTGTGTGACTGTGTGTGTGTGTGTGTGTGTGTGTGTGCGCACGGGCTTATGCGTGTGTGTGCTTATGCGTGAGAGTGTCCTACCTCCCTTGGTGTGTCATCAGGGTTTGGCTCCTGTCTCCTGTGTTTACACATGAATGTGTTTTGTGTGTTTTGTGTGTTATGTTTTAGACGTCAGTACACAGCTCGGAGACAGTGCTGAGTCGTTAAACACACCCTCTCCACCAGGTCAGGTATACAGATACAGGGTGTAGGCAGCGGGACTCTCGTGGCACTAACACCCCTCCTGGAATCCTAGCCGGGAAAATGTTTCCAAACTTTCCCAAAATTCTGGACTCACAAATGCCGGGGGGTTGCTTACAGTGTCCTGTACTGTTGTGTGTGTGTGTGTGTGTGTGTGTGTGTGTGTGTGTGTGCTTTTGCTGGGTTCTTTTGGGTCCGGACTGCGCCTTCTAACAACTAGTGAACTACAGTGATGATCAGTACACACTCACATTACGGTGCTGTGATCTACACCAGTCGTCTTAAGCATATGCATTTCATTTCTGCATGTATGACCAAATGTATTGTAATGTGCCATAGACCATTTATACGATGATACGTTGTTTGTAGTATAACATTTGAATAGCACATAATCAACCCGATCCTAGATGTACTTCCCCTATGATCCTAGACCTACTGCAGCGATAGATAGAAGTGATCTTCCTACAGGTTAAACCCAATCATTGGCCTAAAACACTGTGTTCTATGCCACCCTGTGTGTGTATAGCACCACTTCCTGTTCAGCCGGTGTGTCTAACCCCCCACTTCCCCCCCCGCTGTTCTCTACCCTCCTACAGAGCAACAGACAGTGGTCCTCCTACCCCGGTCCCCCTCTGCATCGAAGACCTATCTCCCCATACCCGTGGACGGTCTGGAAGACGAGTACCGGATCCGCTCAGCTGACGACGGGAAGCTCTTCAGAGAGGAGTTCAATGTAGGTTCTCTTCAGAGAGGAGTTCAATGTAGGTTCTCTTCAGAGAGGAGTTCAATGTAGGTTCTCTTTAGAGAGGAGTTCAATGTCGGTTCTCTTTAGAGAGGAGTTCAATGTAGGTTGTCTTTAGAGAGGAGTTCAATGTAGGTTCTCTTTAGAGGGGAGTTCAATGTAGGTTCTCTTCAGAGAGGAGTTCAATGTAGGTTCTCTTTAGAGAGGAGTTCAATGTAGGTTCTCTTCAGAGAGGAGTTCAATGTAGGTTTCCTTCCTCAGGAACTCTTGAGTGCTGGGCTGTTGTGTATCTGCCTTTTTAGACTGGACGGATGATGTTGTCTCCACAGAGGTCAATGGTAGAATGGTAGAGTTGTTTCAATGTAAACTGTTTGATCCATTTGATATCGGTTCTTGTTTGAGCAAGTTCCCATGAATAGGATTCAAAGTGACACAAGCCTAAATCTAGATTCTTCGTCGAATGTGGCAGGAAAGATCTGCACGTGTCGGTTGATGACCCTTTTGGAAATGCTTCCATGTTCGTTCCATGAAGTCGCCACTATGTGTTGTCTTGTATGTATTTTAAATTTGTGAGGAAATTCCAAATTATGTGACACATTCATAAAAATCTCCCATGGTCTATTTAAGGGTTATGATTCAGAATGCATGGACTTCTTAATAGAGTCTCAGGTTTTCTGTAAATGATAGAGGAAGTTTATGTTGCTACATTTAATGGACTGTAGGTGGAAGAGGAAGTGACCTTACACTGGCTGAACAAAGCACCACAAAACCTGTGCAAAGTCAACCTGATCTGTTCTTGCAGAGGTTGGATTATATAAAAGGTTGAAACACGTGTTTTTAAGAGGTATAGTTGCTGACTGCAGGGCTATGTTTTGTCGCAGTCCTTGCCTGGTGGCTACACCCAAGGGACGTGTGAGGAGGCGAACAAGGAAGATAACAGAGAGAAGAACAGATACCCCAACATCCTTCCATGTGAGTGGCCGACATCGTTCTCTCTATCTGATTGGACAGGGTGGGATAAACCAGTGTGTGAAAGGAGAAGGCGGTTTGGATTAGAGTCGCACTTCATCATAATGTTTATAGTGATAATGATCCTGCGTGTGTCTGTGTTTGTGTTTGTGTGTGCGTGTGCGTGTGTGTGTGTGTGTACATGTGCGCGTGCGTGTGTGTGTGTGGGGGGGGGGAGGGGGGGGGGTGTGTGTATGTACGTAGAGTATCTGTGCTTCTCTCTCTCTCTCTTTCTTTCTCTCTCGTCTGTCTCCCTGCAGTCATGTTGCACCTCAGTCAAAGTGTGAATACCAGTAACATACCAGTAATAGTATGAATACCAGTAACATACCAGTAATAGTATGAATACCAGTAACATACCAGTAATTCTATATCCATCCTCACAGAAAATGTTTCTTCTTTATGCACTCTGTTGACAGTTTCAATTCCTCCTAGGCTCTTCATTGCTCAACCCTGGCTTCAATGTCTACTCTTATGAGATACAGTATATTGAATGGACTGTTGTTGTCTATACTAAAATGTCATTAACACTGCCTATGTGTTGAACAGACGATCATTCCCGAGTGGTGTTAACCCAGCTGGATGGAAACCCCTGTTCAGACTACGTGAACGCCTCATTCATAGATGTGAGTTGTGTTTTAACTTCTTGTATCCTTGTATTACCCCCCACTGAAAAAATGTGATAACCATATGTATTTGGCAGTATAATGTAAACGATATATAGCTGTATATCTTCAAAGTGTAACACTACCTTTTAATCTTTATTAGGGCTACACAGAAAAGAACAAATTCATCGCAGCGCAAGGTAAGGCTGAATGAATCAAATCCGTGTGGTGTGATTGATGTCATTGATGTCCTATCTTCTAAACGTTTTAAGACAAGCAGCTGATCACATTTTGGTTTAGTCCGGCTGTTTCCACAGATCTAAGTCAGCTGTTGTCTTTCAGGTCCAAAGCAAGATACTGTTGCAGAGTTCTGGAGGATGATATGGGAACAGAAGGCAGCCACGATTGTAATGCTGACAAACCTGAAAGAGAGGAAAGAAGTGAGTGCTTTAATGTGTGGTTTTTCACTTTGACCAGACTTCCTGACTGTGTAAGTGAGAACTTCCTACCCTGTCACTGACACAACCTGGCCCATACACCGACTGTATACACCAACTAATAACGGAACTAATAACAATGCTTAGGTTGTGGGTTAGATTCCCGCTGGGCCCATGTATACTGAAAATGTATGCGCTCGCTGCAATGCGAGTAGTTTGGGATAAAAGCGTCAGCTAAATGGCATATATTATTATCATATATGGGACAACTGCTGGTGAAAGGGCCACACAAGGGCCACACAAGCCAGCAGCCGATTTAATCTTCGGACTTTCATTTTGAAAAATGTAAATACATTTCAGCGTTGTTGAAAATCAATGACACACTAGCTAGCTAACTAACACAGCTTGTTTTGTGAGCCTGCTAACAATGTAAAGGCTGTAAACCCGGCTAACAATGTAAAGCCTGCTAACAATGTAAAGCCTGCTAACAATGTATAGTTAACTAGGTAGCAGTGGGGATTAGAGAGAGCGAGTGTGAGAGAGTGTAGACAGGGTTGTGTTAAGTTCATCTCAGGGGGGCTTTTGATGAGGCTTTTGAGAGTTTTGATGCTCTTTATTGAGACATCTTCACATAGAATGTAACACACCTAACACAATAGGCACCTAAACTAAAAAACACCTCCTTAAAAATGTTCCCAACCCCAAACCAGCCCCAGACACAACACAACAGCTCAATACATAGTATATCACTATACACACAGAGAGAGAGAGATCAATATAAACATAATTAAAGGGAGATTATGGTCACTTTGGATAAAAGCGTCAGCTAAATGGCATATACTAATATGTATATAATATATATATATATAATATTATACAGTGTATATATATATATATGCCATTTAGCTGACGCTTTTATCCAAAGTGACTTACATTGCAGTGATTGCGTACATTTTTCAGTATATATGGTCCCAGCTGGAAAATCTGATTAAAATCAGCTTTTGCACAGTTTAAAATCAATGACTTAATCATGGTAATGCCCACTAAGGCTTCTACATGATATCAATCAGCAAACCTTCATTAAGTGGTTGTATCCACGCCTCCCTCAGACAGCCTGTTTCTGATTGACAGGTTGGCAGATTAAGCCATGGGATTTGCAGTGCCTTAAAAGTTACCCTCAGGATAGAAATGTTGTGCATTCAACATTGAAAAAACAATTCTTCCCTGTTTAGTTTCTATATATCAATATCAGGGAGATTCAGATTTACTTTGTGTGTGAATATAACAAGAAAACCACCAGACTATGATGTGCACACTGTAATACATTGTAATACTGTAATAACTGTGTACTGTAATAATTGTATGTTGCTTTTTTCTAACTATACGGTTATAGGATGTTTAAGTATGGCTATAACTGGTATGAGTGAGGTGACTCACTGCTTCCCTGTCTCCTCAGGACAAGTGTTACCAGTACTGGCCTGACCAGGGCTGCTGGACCTACGGGAACCTCCGTGTCTCTGTGGAAGACTTCACTGTGCTGGTGGACTACACCATACGCAAGTTCTGTGTACAATATGTGAGTTACTCACTACAAAGTCAACAACTGCTTTATAAACTGAACCACTTTGGAAATGTCCAAAAAAGGACAAAGGCACTCTTACCACCCGTTTGTATTAAAACAAAATACTCTATTTCTGTCCTGGACTCATTTCCCTTAAAACAACAGACAAGAAACCAAGAGACTAACAAAGCATGTCAGCTTTAATTGAAAAGTGCTGGCATATCAGTATATATATATAAACAGTACGTTATGATAGCATGTCCTAAATACCTTCAGTATATTGAGGTTATATTAAACGGTGTCGTTTATTTCAAACGTGTCTTCTGTAGTGCTCAGCGTCACTGGGCATGGGAATGTGAGTGGGTATAGATATGGATATGGGCTTGGGGTGAACCCACCTCACCACCCGAGCCAGTATCAAAGCCCACCAGGGGTAATGATAATCCCCCTGACTCACCTTCTTCAAAGCTCCTCCTGGGGCCAGGGTTTACTGTGTGCTGAGACAGTACCCACATCTGACAATAGCCCCGTTCTCAATTGTTAGAAACTCGAGTCCTCTCCTCCTCTCCTCCTTCCTCCACTCGTTTCCTTCTCAAAAAGCATTGTAGTAGAATACTGTATGTCAGGGGTTAGGGGGGAGTGGGGGGATCTTATGGATCTTCTCCTCCCAAGTGTTTTGAGTAGGAAATGATTGGAGAACCGAGGAGAGGAGGACACACGGCCTTCTAACAGTTGAGAAAAGCCTCGATCGATGTGTCTGTGATTTGTCTGACTCGCTGGCCAGTGATGGCTGCTGCAGCCCAGGGTGCTGTTCCCCAGAGCTGGCTCTGACTGGGTTGTTGTTCCGTTGGTTTTGTCTACCGTAGCAGGCAGGTGACGGCACCAAGACCCCCAGGCTGGTCACCCAGCTCCACTTCACCAGCTGGCCTGACTTCGGGGTGCCCTTCTCCCCCATTGGCATGCTCAAGTTCCTCAAGAAGGTCAAGACGGTCAACCCGTCCTTCGCTGGGCCCATCGTGGTCCACTGCAGGTAGGCTACCCTATGAGGGGCTGGTACTGGGGGTGGGAGGGGGTCAACAGGTTCCCTATGAGGGGCTGATACTGAGGGTGGGGGGGGGTTTCAGCAGTGTCATTCAGGATGTTGTTTCCACGTATTCTCTCACATTAAGTTAATCAATCAGTTCATTAAAATCATTAACATCATATTTTCCTCAAATGTATTCATTCTCTCATTTCCTTTCACATACGGACACATCTAGGGATCGTTTTTTTTGGCTCATGGGTAACTTCCATGCTGAGATTCTCAGCTGCTAAGCTGATTGGCCGTGTCTCTGTGTCTGTGTCCCTGCAGTGCCGGTGTGGGGAGGACGGGGACTTTCATCGTCATTGACGGCATGATAGACGTGATGCACGCAGAGCAGAAGATAGACGTCTTCGGCTTTGTGTCCAAGATACGAGACCAACGCTCGCAGCTTGTTCAGACGGACGTAAGTGGAGGCGACCACAATTCTCAGAGAATTATCTCAGTCTCTGGTGGCTTTTTTAGTCATGTCAACTTTAGTTTGACATCCACTTCACAAAGCTAGAAGAAGTATCACTTATTTCCTTCATACTATATTTCAATGTGTTTGTCTCTTTGCGACCCCCAGATGCAGTACTCGTTCATCTACCAGGCCTTGCTGGAATACTTCCTGTACGGAGACACGGAGCTGGACGTGTCTTCTCTGGAAGGTCACCTGCACAAACTCCACAACACATCGGCGCCCTTCGACAGAGTCGGCCTGGAGGAGGAGTTCAGAGTAAGGCCCTAGTCTCACTCACATTCCTTAAGTCCGAAATCTAGGTGTAATTGCAGTATACAGAGTAGGTTGTCCGACAAAGACACGTCTTCTAAAGTGTTAAAATGTAATGTCTATTGTAGAGACTATAATAGTCTCTTTGCTATTCTGACATAATAGCTGTGTTATTGTGGTGGAGAACATAGTAGTTGCTGTTCTTGAATTTTTACCAATGAACTTATTCATATCATCACTCATATGGCTAAAATAGATAGGTGAGTATATTGACATGCAAACTGTAAATCTTCAATCTTCAATAACAAGACCAGGCCTGATCACATTCCTTTCCTCCCACGACCAAAAGCGTTTGCAGTCGCTCGTTCTTCAAACTGTTTCTTTTAATGGGTTTGACATTTGACTGACATGTGACATGGCTGTATAATGTATTCTACTATTTCACTTGAATGAATATGAACCTGGATTGTTCCAGATGACTTCAACAGAGTGATCCTCTCCATGAGAAGAGGCCAGGAATTCACAGATTACACAGTCAATGCATCTTTCATAGATGTAAGAACTTTATGACCTGTCTCTCCATCATTACTTCAACTGTGTCTGTTGTGTCTGTTCTGTCCCCCAGAAACTGACCAACATGCGGATCATGAAGGAGAACATGAGAACGGGGAACCTCCCAGCCAACATGAAGAAGAACCGAGTCCTCCAAATTATTCCATGTAAGGAATGTCCGAAAACTTTCAACCCCCCCCCTTCCCCAAGCGGAATGAAACAGATCTATTTTCAAGTCCTGTACGGTATATTGCATCATGCAATATATTCTGACTGGTCCCAAGTTGTGACCTCATGATTACATTGTGTTCATATCCACTTTTAGAACTAAAGTGAGAGATACTATCAAACCCTTTTGCTTTCTCCAGAATCTAAGCCTTCAATTGCATGCAGAAATAGAAGGGAAAGTCATTGTCTGTGTACCTTCTTACATAGTTGGTATTTATATGCCGTATTCAAACCTTTATTGTTGTCATTGAGAGATCTTTCACCCGGTCCTCCTGTTTCCATTGCCCAGCTCTCAGCCTGTAAATAGTGTTTGGGAAATGGAGCTCAATGATTCAATCCAAAATGTAAATCTTCAATCTTCAATGACAAGACCAGGCCTGATCACATTCCATTCCTCCCACGACCAAAAAACGATTGTAGTCGCTCGTTCTTCAAACAGTTCCTTTTAATGGGTTTGACATTTAATAATAATAATAATTCATCGTATTTATATAGAGCTTTTCCGAGGCTCAAAGACGCTGACATGACATGACATTTGACTGATATGAATGAATGAATGAATGAATGGTCTTTATTGTCATTGATATAGTACAGGTACCAAACAACGAAATTTGGGAGGGGGGGCTCCCGTGGTGCTAGAAAAAAAAATACTAAAAACAAGAAGGGAAAAGAGCTGGTTTACATAAATGAAGGCTATGTACACTATCCACTATACTATACTATACAAATAAAACACTGTGCTGTACTCTATGCTATGCTATACCTATTCTAACATTTCCTATCTCTGAACCTTATGTACCCGAGGGTTGTCATATTGCACATAGTGTTATTGCACATTCATTTAAAGTGTCGCAGTTTGCAGGTTTGAAATGTTCACAGTTGTGTTTCAGTATTACACTTGATTTCAATCTAGTAGCTGCCATCAATTTGTCTAGATTGTCCAGGGCCTAGAACCTAGGTCTTTGCTGTGTTCAGGGCCTGAATGGCCCTGGGGTAGAAGCTGAGCTTCAGTCTGTTTGTCCTTGCGAACATGGTCCTGAACCGCCTGTTCGAGGGCAGCCGAGCAAAGTGTTCGTACCCAGGGTGGGATGGGTCTCTGGAGATCTTGGAGGCCTTTCTGTATAATATGATATGATATGATATGATATGATATGATATGATATGGCTGTATAATGTATTCTACTATTTCACTTGAATGAATATAAACCTGTATTTTTCCAGATGACTTCAACAGAGTGATCCTCTCCATGAGAAGAGGCCAGGAATTCACAGATTACGTCAATGCATCTTTCATAGATGTAAGAACTTTATGACCTGCGTCTACATCATGAATTCAATTAATAGATCCACCTGTAACGTTGGGAATAATGATTAATGAATATGTACTATGTGTTTTCTGTTGCCTCCCTCAGGGCTATAGACAGAAGGACTACTTCATCGCGACCCAGGGTCCCCTAGCGCACACCGTGGAGGACTTCTGGAGGATGGTGTGGGAGTGGAAGTGTCACTCTATTGTCATGCTGACTGAACTCCAGGAGAGGGAGCAGGTGAGCAGGAAACTCACACACCACCTCTAAACTGTACCTCGGCAGTCCACAGCTGGAGTCAGCTGTCGTGATCACAAGCCTTCCCACAAGAAGTTTTAGAAATACTGAGCCACATACTATGTGTAGCCAGGTAGTAAAACACAAAGCAGTATTAGTTTAATTCCACTAGATGGCACTGTCCCTTTAAGAGAATATAAAATAATGTGTGCAATGTTTTATGGGATTACACCTGCGAGGTGATGTAATATATCACATAACATATGTAACAGCATAATGTTAGTGTTCTTATATTTCTGTGTACTGAACTACCTCAACACATCTACCCCCATAAGAATAAGGCAACGACTGGATGCTGATGTCAGCAACGTTGAGTCTGACTGTCATGTCTGTGGTTCTGTCTGTCATAACACTGTCATGTCTGTGGTTCTGTCTGTCATGTCTGTGGTTCTGTCTGTCATAACACTGTCATGTCTGTGGTTCTGTCTGTCATAACACTGTCATGTCTGTGGTTCTGTCTGTCATGTCTGTGGTTCTGTCTGTCATAACACTGTCATGTCTGTAGTTCTGTCTGTCATAACACTGTCATGTCTGTGGTTCTGTCTGTCATAACACTGTCATGTCTGTGGTTCTGTCTGTCATAACACTGTCATGTCTGTAGTTCTGTCTGTCATAACACTGTCATGTCTGTAGTTCTGTCTGTCGTAACACTGTCATGTCTGTAGTTCTGTCTGTCATAACACTGTCATGTCTGTAGTTCTGTCTGTCATAACACTGTCATGTCTGTAGTTATGTCTGTCATAACACTGTCATGTCTGTAGTTCTGTCTGTCATAACACTGTCATGTCTGTGGTTCTGTCTGTCATAACACTGTCATGTCTGTGGTTCTGTCTGTCATGTCTGTGGTTCTGTCTGTCATAACACTGTCATGTCTGTAGTTCTGTCTGTCATGTCTGTGGTTCTGTCTGTCATAACACTGTCATGTCTGTAGTTCTGTCTGTCATAACACTGTCATGTCTGTAGTTCTGTCTGTCATAACACTGTCATGTCTGTGGTTCTGTCTGTCATAACACTGTCATGTCTGTGGTTCTGCAGGACAAGTGCCTCCAGTACTGGCCCACAGAGGACTCTGTGACGTACGGAGACTACACCGTAGAGATCAAGGGAGACACTCTGTGTGACACCTTCAGTCTACGGGATCTGGTACTCACCTTCGGCCCGGTAAGTTCATGGAACAACTGTAGGCCTATCCTGAAGAAATACGGACTTGAATACTAAAGAAATGAAGGACTGGAATACTATTTTTAAAATATATTATTATTATTCTTCTTCTAATCTTCCGTTCGCAGGACAAGCAGACACGGCTGGTCCGCCACTTTCACTTCCACGGTTGGCCAGAGATCGGCATCCCAGCCGAGGGCAAAGGGATGATCGACATCATCGCCTCCGTGCAGAGACAGCAGCAGCAGTCAGGAAACCATCCCATTGTCGTACACTGCAGGTAAAACAGGTTGTAACCCGGCCCTTCTGTTCACGCCCCGTGGGACATGCCGCTTTTACAACAGCCACGCAGGGCTACAGTTACAGTGGGGCTCCGGAGGGACGAGAACCCCCACAGCAAATCAGGGAAGAATCATAAGACTTAAAATAGAATATATACACTTTCTGGCCCGCGACACACACCTTAACTGTCTGTCCACACCGTGTCTGACCAGTCCAAATATCAGCCTCCTGATGACGTGAAGACCTCGGCCTTCCTGGAAGCACATTGAGTTGTTCCACCAGAGAGAAGCACATTGAGTTGTTCTACCAGAGAGAAGCACATTGAGTTGTTCTACCAGAGAGAAGCACATTGAGTTGTTCTGTTCTACCAGAGAGAAAAGGGACTGAAAGTTAGGCTACAAAAAATCCATACACATCTGTGACATCGGTTCTAGGATTATTAATAACATAAGTAGATGTATCATTAACACTCATAATCATGCCTGTTTGTTTTCTAGAAGAGAGCAGGTACAGTAATGCGGTATTATTTATTTTATTATCCAACGGATGGTTCGGAATGGACATGGTTAGAGCCTATCCTGCCCAGGGTGTAATTAGACAACATACTCCTCTCTCCTCTCCCGGGACCGGCTGGGGGTGGGGGGGGGAGGAAGGGAGGAAGGGAGGAAGGGAGACCGAGAATGAAGCACTTAGACTGGGCATTGTGGGGTAGGACTTAGGCCCGACATGGTCACATGCTGTAGGCCCTACATGGTCACATCCATTCCTAAACATTTTAAACATGTCACAATGTCAATGTAGATAGATAGATGGGGGGGCTAATGTGAGTGGAAAACTCTAATAAGTACATGTGGGCCAGCTGCAGGAAATGAGGGGCGCACAGCTGAATTCCCTCAAATTCAGATAGATGATTGTCCCAAGCTGTTGTGCTGCTACATGTAGTATTTTTATCCACCACAGGTGGCACTGTGTCGATTAGCCTATCATTCTGAACTAGATCAGGCTTCTCCGTCTTTGACCTGTTCCTGTCTACTCTGTAGGGCAGACTCATTCTAATGCCTTCTTTGGAATTGAATGAGGATGGTATGACACACAGATGTCCTTCCATGTGGACATCCACCAGAAGCTTTGTTTTGTTTTGAAACTGAGGCTGACTAAAGAGCAGTGGCCAAAGAGTGAGCCTTCTAGCTTCAGAGACAGTGACTGGTGTTGTGTAGTGGAAGTGTATAGTGGAAGTGTTTTAGTGTAACTGTGTAGTGTAACTGTGTACTTTTTCTTGCTATGATTGATGGATAGATTTACTTAGACAAATGTATTTGTTGTAAGTCGCTTTCGGATAAAGGCGTCTGGTAAATGGCAAACATTTTAATGTAACATATCAATGTGAGCCCCCTACTAAAAAGTCCAAGTCATTGACGGTACGTTAGTCAGTACTCCCAGTGTGTCACCTTGTCCTCTTGTCATCTACTCAGTGTTGTCATCCTTGTCCTCATCCATGACCTATGACCATTCTTCCTGCATGTTTCCTCTCTAGTGCTGGTGCAGGGCGAACAGGTACGTTTATCGCTCTGAGTAACATCCTGGAGCGAGTGAAGGCAGAGGGACTACTGGACGTGTTCCAAACTGTGAAGAGTTTACGAATGCAGAGGCCACATATGGTTCAAACCGTGGTATGTCATTTGGTACACATCATCTTTTGAACACAGTACATCCCATAGAACTTGTGTGATGTCATGTATCGAATCGTCCCCATTGCAATGGTCCCTAACAGCTCTTCAACTCTTTTTGCAGGAACAATACGACTTCTGCTACAGGGTGGTACAAGACTTTGTTGACATTTTCTCAGACTATGCCAATTTTAAATGATGAAATTTGCCTTAAAACATATTTTTGTTCAATGTTGTTTTTCAAAACCAGTTGGTCAGGATTTGTGTTTCCTTAACTGGATTAAATGATCTTCTATTTTGCTATGCACTTGTCCTTATTGTAACTAAAAACATCCCCTTGCTGTAATATACTGTATGTCAATGGATGAAAATTGTAAATGCCAAAAGAAATGTAAGAGTAATGTATATTTCACATCATGTATATTAATTATTTTGTCATGAAGTTGTCATTCAAGTGTTACTTTAACTTTGGTCTCTTCATTCCAACTCATGTTGTTGTAAGATACTGTACTTTTTGTTTGAGTTTCTAAAATCTTGTTCATTCTAACCGAGTGTTATTTTTGATTTACCATACATGTCATATTTTTTAAATTGTAGCTATTGTTAATGTATTTATGTATTGTTGCTGACCTTTCATTCTTGCATTTGGAGAACGTTATGTGAATGTTAAGACATTTTATTTATGTAAAAGTAACTTCTGACATCTGTTGATGGCTTCTGTCTGTGACCAGAAGTGATATCTACTCTATCTTTTTATTTCTTGGAGATAGATGCCCATTTCAAATATGAAGGTCTTTACAGTGCAAACATCAGAGAAAAAAATTGATCATTTCAGCCACAAGGCAGAGAACACACAAATATGCAAAGCATGGAATTGCAAGGAATCATTTCCATTGACTTTATTAAACTGATTATGTACTTCAGTCCAGCAAAGTGATATGCAACTGCACATACAGTATAATAAAAACAAACTAGTGATATACTAGTAATACTACGACAATACAACAGTTTGCCTTTTGTCTGTTGACGATGGCAGATATTTTGCTAAAGCGACTGCACATATTCTTAAGCACATGTATATTGTCAAGCATATTGTCAAGAACTTACAGACATATTTCAAAGGTTTTATTACATAAAACAGAAAAGCTGCATTCATCATTTGTACATATTTTATATTGCTAAAGGGGAATGGGTACATCCTATATTAATGCTGAACTGCTAATTTTTTATTTGTAGTTTCTTTATTTTTACTCCCTCTAAAAAGACTGTGCATACATAAAACACAAATACATTTCTGATGTTGAGGCAATGGTCACAAAGAGATCTGGGGGGTATTTCATCAACGTCGCTAAAGGAAAATCCAGGCTTATTTTGATAAATCTCACTAGCTTAATCAAAATAAACCTGGATTTTCCTTTAGAGACGTTGATGGAATACCCCCCTGTAAACACATCACAATAAACCCAACAAAACAATACAATGAAGCACAGAGGGTGGGCATAATTTTACACTTACCGTAGATTGGTTTAACCGATTCACTTAAATCTTTTTGTAATATAGCCACAAATATGGAAAAAAAGTCTCATAAATCCCAGAGATCTTCTCTAAGCTTTAATGAACCATTTGCATTGAAGTGTAAGGTGAAGTACTGCCCCTACATATTACCTCTACATCACCAGCGGTGCTTCGATGCCACTTATATCCAGGTTACCTTGTTACCCACTAATCTCAGAACATCACCTCAATGCCAAGAACCAGAGGTCCTTTGTTTCTTTACCAAGTCGTTTGTCTTGCTTGATACAGTATGTCTTGTTAATACAATAGATGAACATGTGCTAACCACGTGACAGCTGAAAGGACTCATCTCATTGGAATGAGACGTGATGTGAGACGCTGTTTGGAGCAGTGGAGATTTATAAAGCTAGTCACACTTTACACAAAGTATGCCTTTCTGTTGTTTGATAAATGTGAAGCGTCTGTGTGGGCTTTGTGGAGGGTTTATGAAGGCTTTGTTCAGTTTAAAATGTGACCCAAACCTCCTGTACTTCAGATCCCCCTTTTCTTTTCTTTGATCTAAGAGGTTCTCTTCAAGTTGGAGCACTTTGCTTTTTGCTTTCTGCTTGTTTCCTGTCTGTTTTGAATTTTCAATGTCTTTTAAATGGAGACTACAATATTAAATTAATTGAAAAACATGTATTTTATCTCAATAAATTTACTTACGTATGTGTATTACATAACAATTCAGTATATATTGTAATAATAATAACTCCTGCAAACGTTGCAGCTTAAAGTGCTTGTACGTAGCCATATGCACATTTGAGGCAGTCTGCATGGTTAACACGGCCAATGCCCACTGAATATTTTAGTGTGGTTATTAATGTACTATTTATGTTATTAATATAGGACAAATCCAATGAGAGCATATCCTAGTCTAGCTATAGCCTATTATGCTTGCATTTCACCACTGAAACCAATGATTGATTAATGGATACAAGATACATAGAAAATAGAATGGCATACAAAAATGCATATCATATTTATTGATTATAGGGCAGTGTTGAATATTTAGCCTGATAGTTATTTTACGGGTCACAGAGTAACAGACCATGATTCATAGCGCTATTGGGTTTATTATGCATTAGCGTATTTTTAAAAAGCAAATACAAATGAACCTAGGAAGAAAATGTCTATATTTTATAGTACATTGCTCTTTCAATACATTTTACAGTGCTTTCAAATCAGTGAGGACCGTTTCTTACAGAATAATTCTCTCATCAAGTCCCTTTCAGTTGTGGCCGAATCAGGGCTACAGGGAGTAGACAATAATATGAACATGAACCACTAGAGGGCATTGCACCACCATTCTGTTTAGAAAGATAATATCCTGTTATGTTATTTTTCATTGTATTCTATGCTAACTGTGGGAGAGATATTCAAGTTATAACCAACCATTACCTTTAGAGCTAAAAAAAGAATTAAAAAAAAAAAAGTGGAGGATGCTATAATGAAAGCTGCATTTAACAACTCCAAATCAGTGATACCGATCAATGGCCGATGTTTATGTGAAAGGATAACTGCTTCCTCTGTGTGTGTGTGTGTGTGTGTGTGTGTGTGTGTGTGTGTGTGTGTGTGTGTGTGTGTGTGTGTGTGTGTGTGTGTGTGTGTGTGTGTGCGTGCGTGCGTGTGCGTGCGTGTGTGCGTGTGCGTGTGCGTGCGCGTGCGGCTTGGGTTCTGGGCACTGACTCACTCCAACCCTGAACCTAAAATAGAACCTTCCTGTCACTCAGCAGTGCTGCCCTCCCGACGAGGGGAAGTGTCCAGGGACATGAGAGACCCCTTGTTGATTTCCACTTCCTCAGAGACATGAGCACTATGGTAACAGGAGTCTGGGGGTGGAAAAGAACGGTCACATGAATTATACATGGACCCTGACCCTGAACTTGACCTCCTCATCCCACCACCTTCTAACCCTAACCCATTACATGATCTACTGCTTCCTGTTGCCCTAAATATAGAAGGTCTACCCCAAGCCTCTTACCCCTGTGGAGAAAGCTCTCCCTCTCTACACTCTCTCTCTCTCTCTCTCTCTCCATCCTCTCTCTACTCTCTCTCTCTCTATCTCTCCTCTCTCTCGCCATCCTCTCTCTCTCTCTATCTCTCCTCTCTCTCTCTACACTCTCTCTCTCTCCATCCTCTCTCTATCTCTCCTCTCTCTCTCTCTCTCCATCCTCTCTCTACTCTCTCTCTCTCTACATCCTCTCTCTCTCGCCATCCTCTCTCTCTCTCTCCTTTCTCTCTCTCGCCATCCTCTCTCTCTCTATCTCTCCTCTCTCTCTCGCCATCCTCTCTCTACTCTCTCTCTCTCTATCTCTCCTCTCTCTCGCCATCCTCTCTCTCTCTCTCTCCTCTCTCTCTCACCATCCTCTGTCTACTCTCTCTCTCCCTCGGCCCATCAACTGAATAAAATGCAGACATGTGGGACGTTTAACACCTTGTCTGAGTAAATATTTTAACCCTGACCTTAACTCAATCACGCAGCTTTCAGCTCACATTCGAATGGGAAACCAGTGCCAAATAGTGCATTAGCGTTATCTCCTCTCTCCATCTCCTCCCTCGCATCCGACGGAATCTCTCTCGCAACTTGTATTCAGAGCTGCCAAGTCTCACGCAATCACCGTGAGACTCACGCATTTCAACCAGTTCTCACGCTCTCACGCCGCATCTCTATTTCTCACGGCGAGAAATAACAATTGTTTTACGGGACTTTTATTTTTGAAATTCCTTGAAAGAAAGCTACCGGACATGGGTTTCGTGGCATCTTTCTGCACGCGCGTTAACTTGAGTCTGCAATCTAAGCGGCAGGCGAGCGCTGATGGAAGAACCTGTGTTCACGCGAGCTGCAAGAACGTAGCGAGCAGTGGTTGCCAGATTGGGCTACTTTTGGTCACACTGGACGGGTGCATTCGGCAGCTTTTAGTCCGGTTGGGCTGGACATTGTCAATTCCGTCTGGCAACCGTGGTAGCAAAATATGTGCATACAATTACAACATCGTATCTGGTAGCCTGCTGGACTGGGTTGCACCAATTTGGCGTAAGTCATTATAAATGCAGGCATTTATTAGTTACTAAACCGCTAGTTGTTACTAGCAAGTTTCAAACTAGTTGTTTACTAATTTCGGTTGCACCACGCCAATCTTTTGTCAATCTTAGCTAGTAAATACTCCGTTTTTTTTGGTAACTGTGTTTTGTGTTTCTCTACTGTAACATAACCAGGTACATTAATAATAATAATAATTAATAATATTTACAATTTACAATACAAATACAACAATTGGGGGTCCCTCAAAAAAATGTGGGCGCGCTGCGCTCGCACAAGATCAACCACCAAAGCCCTCATTCTGACCCAGGAAAAACCCTGGTATGTACTGTATAACATGATAGCCATCTATGAGCAATGCACTGTATATAAGATGATGACCAAGGGTCTTTCTGCTGCTGACCAAGGGGCTGAGTCCTGTTGATGGGGCCCATTTTTATTTTAGAGTCTGTAGGCTACTGTATTTGTTTATTAAGATTTCATAAATATGATATATTGTCTGAATTTTTTGTTTTGTTTTATAAAATGTTAATTATTTTCATTTCTTGTGCTGGTTTATTATGAACAATATGTAAAATTGCAGGAAACTAGCACAAATAATTGGGTGGGAGAGAGGGGCCGCCGCTGCCAAAACGTGCACAGTTTTGGGTCGCTCCACCGCCAAAAAATCTCACTCCAAACTTTTGGTGAAACTTGGCAGCCCTGTTGTATTGGTGGTAACGGGTGAAAGTAGCATCTCGCCTGCACTGCGGTTTGGTGGAGTATAGCGGTAATCGAGGTGTGTCCAGGACAATGCGCAGATTCAAGTGTCCACCAGGTGCGCGGAAAGATTCTGGTCTTAGAAAAACAGGAACATTTCAGACACACCCCATAGTGCCACTGGCTGGCAGCACCATATGCCAGCAGCACCCACAAGACAGGTTTCTACACCGTTAAAATATAGCCCTCGGTCTCAGTTTTTTTCCATTCATTTCTTCCTTTCATTTTCCGGTACTATACTTTTTGTAGAAGTTCAGAAGCAGGTCATTTGAAAAACGGTATCCCAGTAGGCCTGTTCATGATGATGGACACTGTCTCGCTGTCTGGGCTCCTTACGGTTGAGCATAGGCTACACCTTTGTGGAAGAAACTTCTTCAACAACAGTCTTGTTCCAGTCAGAACTTCTTTATCTAATCCTATTGCAATATGGAGAGACAAAATCTTTCAATGCAGAAAAAACCCATTTACAGAATGCTGAGATTTCTCTGCCGGCCTCGTTCCGACACATCAATTTATAGATCTCCACAAGCAATGCAGGCTGAAAGATAAGAAAGTAACTGTTCAAGGACGACTGGATGAGTCATAAGTCCACATTCCAAAAGGGAGTGCACTCAATCAAAGGCCCTGTGTTTAATTCTAGTTAGATCATTACAGTAAATAATATATATTATACAGAATAAAGTATAGGATACTAAGTATGGGACATAAAGGGCCGGTTTCACAGACAAGGCTTAAGCCTAATCCTAGACTAAAAAACATCTTCAATGGAGATTTTACATTGAAAGTGTGATTTAGTCCAGGACTAGGCTTAAGCCTTGTCTCTGAAACCGGCCCAATGTATAATATAAGTACTTGGTATCTTCTGAGTGTTAAATGTGGAGATGATGGATGAAGTGTGTGTGAGCAGTTTAGCTTTTGAAGCCATCTGTGTTGTGATGTGATCAGTCTGTTTATGGAAGGCGTTTAGAAACCCCCCGTCTCCTCTCTCTGTCTCTGTCTCTCTGTCTCTCTCTCTCTCTCTTTCTCCCTCTGCCTCCCTCTTCTTCTCTTTCTCTTCTCTCTTTCTTTCCCTCTGTCGCGTTTGCTTTCCCCATCTCCCGCTCTCAGTTCCCTCCCTCTTGATTGGCTAAAGCCGTCTGGGTGTTTTTTAGGAACCAAAAGAGCTGATGAATCATTAACGCGGTTACAAAATGAAGCAACAGTCCACACACACACACACACACACACACACACACACAGAGACACACACACACACACACACACACACACACACACACACACACACACACACAAAGAAAAGGACAAAAACACACACACACGTCAGTTCTGAGGTCACGTTGGTGTTAGAGAGTCACAGACCAGTCACTCACATGTCTCCTGTTTGGTTTGCCGAGTCACACCCCGACCCGGTGTTTAGATTGCCGTGTCTCTCTAAGGCCCTCACACTGTCATGGCCCTATCTGTATTTGTATATGTAGATGTCATGGTTAGTTTCTGTGGCTGCGTTGGTGACTTGGTGTGTTCTCAGCAGTGAGACAGAATAGGCTTTTGTTTCCAGCACTGCGGGGATGGGGAGGGGTGGGGGCTGTTCACCGTACTTCCGCTCTGGGAGTTATAACAATGCTATCCTCTCACCCAGTACTGTGCCTATAAACACATACAGGTTCTTCAGGACTTCAGTAACGACGTTCCATATCTCGGAGGCTGCGAACTCCCAATCCGAGATTTGTATTTGTAGAACACCTCTCCAAAATAGGGTCATTCACTCATCTGTCCACACATCGGTCTAGTCCAGGGGAGGCTGGTGGAGGTAGAAATCGGAGGACAGGCTCATTGTAATGCCTGGAACGGAATGAGAAACAATGTCAAACATGAGC
>NC_137681.1:9390118-9400118 GCF_963989245.1 Nansenia antarctica | reverse complement strand
TGCGTGCGTGTGCACGAGCGTGTGTATGTGTGCGTGGGCGTTCAAGTGTGGTTGCTTGAATTGACGTCTGGTGATTATGACAGTTTGACCATTTCGTATATATTTTGGTATCTGTTACTTACTAAAAAATGAAGAAGAGTTCCTGAGCAAATTTAAGACTTGTTTATTCAAAAAGAAGCAGGTTACACAGCATGGCCCCTCAAATGGAGCTGATGGTCCGAATCGGTCACAGGATGGATGTGAAAAAATAAAGAGAAAGAGTCCCTCTGTGCACAGGATTTTATACCCCCCCCTTGTCACTGTCGCTGAGCCAATCAAAACAGAGTCCACGTCATTTTAATTTGGTTAGATACAAAGTTTTACCAGTGAGATCATAGTAGGTGAGGTCATTTTCTGGCCTGTAAATAGGATGTTATTGTCTTATTATAATGCAATTCACCCTATGGTCTAATACAATTCTAATGCAATTTATGTTATGGGCGTCTTGTTGGCTCGGGCCCTAATGCAATTATATCTTCCCATGATGATATTACATCCTCTGCACATGCATGTCAAAAGGCCATTGTGTGTATTTAGAGGCCCACCGCTATAGTTACAGAGCATGAAAATACACTACACAGCCCCCCTCGGAACACGCAGAGTGTGTTCCGAAACTAAACGACAGACAGAAAAACTACATCAACCCATCAACTACATCAACAACATCAACACACCAACACATCAACACATCAACACATCAACACATCAACATTAAACCACACTCAGTTCATCATGCACAATACAAAAACTGAGATACAGAAATTTCCAACGACCGATGTTTCCCTCGTCCTCGAAGCGGCAGGGTCAGAGGTTGCTAGCACATGGCCCCAGTTGGAGAACAGCCTTTACCGCTGTCTCAGATTGATAACACTTCCATAGTCAGGAGCTTCCATTGTCGCGTAACCATTACATCACTTCACAACCGACATCAATCACATGATATAGAAAGAAACAAACAGGAACCGAAGCAAACAATCACAAAACATCACTTAATAAATAAATCATCAAAAGAGGAAACAAAATCAGAAAGCAAAGCAGAATCCAGCTTTTGCTCATCAGCTATGTCGGCCATCATCAAAGCATTAACCGGAACATCAGAAATACACTTTCCAAAACATTTGATTAAAATACCAAGTAACATAATACAGATGATAATGACAACAAGAATAATAGCGACGGACCTGATCATATTACCAATACCTGAAAAAGCAGAATCAAAGAAATCCAATGTATTCCAACCGTGTTCTTTACGTAAATCCTCTATACCCTTCTTGTTAGATTCATGGAAATCATACAGAGCGTTACCAGAATCCGAAATATAACTGCAACATTCACCGCCTATCAAAGCACAAGTACCACCCTGACTGGCCAAAATAATGTCCAAAGCCATTCTATTTTGGAGAGCTACATTCTTAGTTTCAGTCAATTCAGTAGCCAGGGCAGATACTACAGCATCCGAAGCATTAATGTGTTTTTCAAGAACGGATGATAGGGCACTTAATTCAGTCTGAGAGTTGTAGACACCATAACTTGGGAATATTAGGCCAAAAAACTTCTGAGCGGTAGATAACGCCCTACGACTACGATGGGTTGCTTGTTTGTGAAGTACAGACATCTCTTCCCGAGTAACTTTCCTAATCAAAGGTATCAGATGAGCTAAATAACAAAGACCCTCACTCAAAGCAGGAAGCTTAGAGAATGCATTATTATCACACACAAGAAACACACCCTCCGGGAGTTGAAGCTCCGTACCAGGATACGGGAAAATGACACCACCTATACAAGACGCGGCCCCTAGCTGACGAAGCGCGCTGCCCTTGAGCCGAGATTGTATGTCAATACAGGTTGTAATATTTACGAGAGGCATGACCTTAAGCTGCGTGGTGCCTTTCTGCCGTCTGGTAGTATTGGTATCATGTAATTTCATTTGAGGCACCATAGCACAATCAACAACTTTACATTTCAATCCAGAAATAACAACTGAACCTCTCCACCGTGTAGAAGTCACACTCCCAGAACATAACAGATGAGGACTCAATGCAGTACCATTCAATTGAACGAACATAGCTTGGATAATATATATCTTCTTCGGACCTGTTGGTTGTGACAAATGTGTAAGCCTATCAATAATAACCTTCCCCACACCGCTAGGCCTATGGTGTTCGTTAACTGCTGCTGTCAGACGTTCCAACACACCAATATCCACACCTGCATAGGAAGAATTTAAAGGAACCAGAATCGTGCTGGGCTGACAAGAAGAGCTCTGGTTCTTGCCCTGTAAAACAAATTGGGCTAAACCCTGCCAATTATAATGAAACCATTCTGCTTTAGTTAACGGTATGGGGAAAAACATAGGAGCAGATGTACTTACAGGGACCTGTTGACAAATCCAGCAATCAGAATAATTCATTTTTGAAGCAAAATCTTTCATGATACTAGTGGCAGAATTAGGGTGGGACCGTGTCCCCAGGTGATTAGAATCATACAACAAATAATCGTCAGTAGCGACTACAATCACCTTCGTAGAAGCCTTCACAGCAACATTTTCAACCTTTCCTGGTAACTCAACGTGAACATATTCATGCACAAATTTCTCACAGTCCAACCTATAGTAGTGTGGATAGTCAGGAGCGTTCCTACAAACTTTGTCCTTGAAATTGTTGGATTCACTAGACACCTGTTCACCGATATTACGTCTAGCACACCAATACGAGTTCAACACCTTGTCAACATTAGTTAATGTCACACGAGTTTCTTGCGTGTTGCTTGAGTGTTGATTAAGTGTAACATATTTAGCATCCAGTAAATACCACTCGTCCGCTTCGGCGGTATAGATCAAACAATCATCAACAGTACAACGTGAATGTGGGCAAATAAAAGATCTACCTGCTGTGATCATTCTTTTCTGACGTCCAGGCATAACAGTGTGTGAGTGAAGTGTAACATTGTCCAAGGAAGTCAATGGGGTAGGAACACTAAGGGGTATATTAGTCTCTGAAACGGCATGGCTTGAGTTTCCTCCTAATTGGCCTTGGTGTATCACGGGATCTGTCTGGTTGGGGTGTATCACTGACAGGTCTGTGTCTCTCAATGGTACCTTGGTCCGGGCAGCCGCCCGGGTTGCTGACATCTCCGTCTGGAGCATTGTCAGGGTCGGAAGGGGTGACAACAGGGGCAACACCAGGCTTGGTAGAACCCCCCAGAGGGGTGTCGCAGTCACTGGATCCTTCACGATCTCCCTTGGCCCGCTCATCTCTGGGCTGGACAGGGTCTGGGACGAGGCCCCCGGCATCATCTGCATCACGGCGCAGATACTCACCAACATCTTCGTCAGCCTGGATGTCCAAGCTGTGGACTTCCTCGTCCCCAGGGGTCTCCTCACCATCCTGCTGAGGCTCTCCCTCATCGTCCTCATCGGGTGCCTTGATGCAGTGATGAACGTGATACCAGGTGGGGGACCCCTTGATTTGGATGGCAGTCCCAGTGCACCGAACGACCTCGTATGGTCCTTCCCGTCGAGCCTCATGCCACTTCCGTCTGTAGACCTTCACGTATACTTTGTCACCCGGTTGCAACGCGTCCTTCCTCTCCTGTGCGTTCACCTCCTCTTCACGTTCCTGTTTGTGGAGCACATAAGAAGAGATACTCTTTTGCCGGTTAGTCATGTACTGTACATAGGCTTTCATGTCACTCTCCAAGAGAGCCAAACTTGGCCCTTTCCCACTGGTTCGTGCACAGGGAGCTGTCATTATTCTCCCCATAGCCAGTTCATGGGGAGTCAAGTGCAGCCCTCGAATCTCACTGGAACGACAGGCCATCAATGCAAGAGGGAGTCCTTCCACCCAATTAAGACCTGTATGCTGACAGACCTTAGAAAGACGGTTCTTAAGGACCCCGTTCATCCTCTCTACCATCCCCTGGCTTTGAGGTGAGTAAATACACCCAAATCTCTGCTTGATTCCCAACTTTTGTAGTATAAGCTTTACCGTCTTATCCACAAATTCCTTACCATTGTCTGACGCTATCCTATCTGGAATTCCAAACCTAGGTATGAATTCCCTGCATAGGAACTTTGCTACAGACTGAGCATCCTTTTTTCGAGTGGGGCATGCTTCTACCCATCTGCTGAACCTGTCCACTACAACTAACATGTACCTGTATCCTGCAACAGGACGAATCATGTCCACATAGTCAATCACCAAATGTTTCATTGGCCCGTTTGGGGTAGGGATATGCCCAGTTCCCACTGGTATTCCAGGTCTGATATTGTTTTTCAAACAGACCACACATTGACCAAGGATATGGTCTATTTGTTCCAATAAATATGGAGCCCAAAAACCATATTCCTTGGTGATCTTGCGTCTTACCTCCCCCCTGGCCACATGTGCTAATCCATGGGCTTCCTGTATCAGCATGCCTAATAAATCTGGGGGTGCCACAACCAGTCCCTCATGATTTCTCCATAGACCTGTGTCATCCTGACTAGCCCCCCTTGTTAACCATAGGTTTTTGTCTAGCGCATTTGCCCCACTCTGTAACATCAACAAATCCTCAAGCGTGACCATGCCCTGTAACTGTGTTTCATGTGTGACCAGCAGAACTTTACCTGCTTTGTCTGCTCCTGTAATGGCTTTGGCTGCATCATCTGCAGCCCTGTTACCTTGTGTGACATGTGATGAGTCAGATCTGTGTGCGGCACACTTCACTATGGCTAATTCCCTTGGTTTCATCATGGCTTGTAACAGCTTCATGATTTGAGCGTGGTGCTGAATAGGCGAACCATCAGTTTTCTTAAAACCCCGTCCCTTCCATACAGCTCCATGTAGATGACACACATTATGGGCGTAGGCAGAGTCGGTGTACACTGTCACTCTTCGTCCGGTTCCCAAGTTGCATGCTTCTGTGAGGGCAATCAACTCAGCCAATTGAGCTGAACAAGGCTGAGGAACAGCCTCGGCTTGTTCCACAATGAACCCTGAATTTTGGGATCGGACTATGGCATACCCAGCACGTAAACTTTCTCCTACCCGGTAACAAGATCCATCAGTCCAATACTCAACGTCAGCTTCCTTCAAAGGCAAAGCTAGTAGATCTGCTCTAAGCTTAGAGTACCTCATAGCTTCCTTCACACAATCGTGTGGTTCCCCATCTTCTGGGGTTGGCAAGGTCTCTGCTGGGTTAAGTGTGTTACATCTTAGTAATGTTACATCTTCCCTTTCCAACATCCTGTAATAATTCCTAATCCTAGGCATCGTCAAAGTATACTTGCCTTGATTCAAAAGATTCCTTAGACTGTGGTGGCAGAGAATGGTAATTGGGTACCCCATTGTTAAGGTTGTTGCCTTCTCGTACATAAGATATGCCCCGGCCATTGCTCTGTAGCATGGCGCGAAACCCATTTCTACCTCTGAATATGCGACAGAGTAATAGGCTATGGGCTGTGGACTAGGTCCAATGCCTGTTGGTTGCGTAAGAACAGCGCAGGCATACTTCCCTTTGGCTGAAGAAGAAACATACAATCCAAATTCTTTGGAATAATCTGGAAGCGCTAAAGCTGGCGCTTCTTGTAATTTGTGTTTAATTGTCTCAAACGCCAAATCAGCTTCCCTTGTCCAAGTAATGCAACATTGGAGTTTATCACTACCTGTTTCCTTAATCATCCCCCTCAATGGAGCGACCAGTCTAGTGTAATCCTCCACCCATGCTGAACTATACCCAGTAATGCCCAAAAACATCATCATTTCCCTAACCGTTCGTGGTTTTGGAGCCTTCTGAATAGCTTCCAAGTGTTCGTTAGTGACACTGCGATGTCCCTGTGTAATAGATTGTCCTAAGTAAGTTACCTTTTCCTGGCAATACTGTAGCTTCTTTTTAGACACCTTGTGTCCCTTCTCCGCCAAAACCTTTAACAGTTTAACGGAATCCCTGTGACATGTTTCTTCATCTGGGGCACAAAGGAGTATGTCATCCATGTACTGAATGGCAGTACTACTTATCGTCTGCCCTAACCCGTCTAAGTCCTCCTTCAAGACCTGATTAAAAACATGAGGACTGTGTTTGTACCCTTGTGGCATTCTGGTATATTGATAATGTTGACCTTTGTAGGTAAACCCAAATAACCCTTGACTTTCTACACTAAGAGGTATAGAAAAGAAAGCCCCGCATAAATCAATCACTGTAAATACTTTGGCTGTAGATGGAATCTGAGTCAACAGCACATGAGGATCAGGAACTTCGGCTGGATAGCTGACAACTACCTCATTCACAGCCCGTAGGTCATGTACCAGACGATATGAACCATCAGGTTTCGTTACTGGCAGAAGAGGTGTGTTACTTAACGGATATTGAGTTATCTTCAAGACTCCTGCCTCTAACAATCCTTTGATCTGTGGCTCAATTCCATCAATTGCTTCCTGCTTCAATGGGTATTGGTTTTTCCAAGGGGGTTTTGCACCCGGTATGAGTTCAACTCTCAATGGACGAGCTGATTTCACAAATCCAATGTCTGTACTGTTCTTTGCCCACAGGTCTGCTGGCACATTCTGTATCATTTCTTCTCTGAGGTCTTTTTCAGGTTGTACAGGAAGGATTAGCTGGTTCATTAGCTTCACAGTCTGCGGATGTCCTATTCCTTGAGCAGAGATCATCAGTTTTGTGAACTGTCCATCAATGCTCCTCCAGATAGCAGGGTTTTCTTTTGTCGTTACAAATCTGGCTTTTTCTGAGTCTGCCATCATTGCCCCTAAATGCTTCTGTTTATAGTGTTCAGATATCATAAGTGTCACATGAGGGATGCTACCCTCAATCTTATGCTCCTGATCTAGATAAGTGTCACTGTTTATCTTCATAGCCACTCCCTGAGGGCCTAGGATTATACAACTTGTACTAAGCTGTACCTGTTTTGGCTGATGCTTCAGCCACTCATCTGGGTTTGCATCTGCAACTTCTCTAAAATACTGGAGTGTACAATGCAATGGATCAGTAGGCCTTCTGGCCTCGGACATGTGTGCCAGGATATAATTGTCCCACATCCTTGCTGGTTCCATTAGGTCTGGGCTAAGCCCTCCCACCCAATACACCATAGATGCGTTGTTGTCCATCATGATAGACAGCTGTCTGTTCTCTTGTGGCACTGTCACCCGACAGCCGTCAGGTGTGCATTTCACTGTACAGTTCAATTGGCATAGTGCATCTCTCCCTAGTAGCCCTATTGGCGTGTGTTCTGATACAAGTATTGACAGATCTGCTCTCTGTCCTTTGTACTCTAAGCTTACAAGCTCAGTAGTAGGGATCAGCTGTTTAATTCCCTCGAATCCGATTGTCTTCACATATTTCCCAGACATAGGAAGGTGCGTGGCATCTTCAGGCTTCAGACAGGTGTAGGCTGCTCCACTGTCCACCATCAATTCTAATGGACGTTGGTTGACCGACACCCATATGGTAGGTTCATCTTCAGGCCTGTTCGTCACCACCAGCTGGCACCCCCCTCTCGGATCTTCTGGGCACCCCTATAGCCCAGCTGCTGGGCCTCCGTAGGGGTTCACCACTCCTGGAGCCGGTGTAGCAGGGGGCCTATATCTTCCTTTTTGTTTCCCCCCTGCGCCCCCCTGGTTCTTCTTCCAGCAGGTACGGGCTAAGTGTCCATCCTGGCCGCATTGGAAACATGGTCCTAACATCTTCTTCCCGGCTGCGGTCCATCCCTCTTGTGGTGGTCCTTGGCCAGGCTGGTTGTATGGCTGGTACGGAACCACTTGCACCCCTGGTGGCCCCTGTGGGTATGGATACCCCCCTTGTGGCCCCTGTGGGTATGACTGGGGAGGGACAGTTTGCAGTTGCTGTGGCTGAGATGGGACCTGTAGGGCTATGGTCTGCACTCTCTCTCTGGTTTTCTTGCCTTCAGTCAATTGTACTTGAGTTAGTTTTCTGAGTGAGTCTTCGTCTTGTGCCTTCTGTATCTGAATCTTCTTTCTAAATAATTCTACTTGGTGTGCTACGTTGTCTATATAAACAGCCTTGTTCATGTGTCGTAGCCCCACCACTTCTGCTAACTTGTTCTTAACTGGGGTAGGGAGACCTTGTTGAATCTTTTCCCTGATTATGGCTTTTTCTAACGGGTTATCTTCGGCATCCTTCCCTGTCACACTTCTCCATTGAGAGTGCACACGGGCTACGAAACCCCTGGGATTCTCATCTTCTCCCAGTGGCATCACGATGATATTGTCTGGGTGAATGTGAGTAGGGTATGTCTCTCTGATTGCCTTCCACAGCCTGCCTCTGTTTGCTGCGAAGAGCTCTGGGTCATAAACTGATGTACCGATATATTTATGAAGTCCTGCCTTCGTCAATATTTCCTGCATGGTGTCCAATCCTGTAATAAAGGCTAAGAGTCTTTTCAGGTCTCCCATCGCGGCCTGCGTCCCTGTCAGTCTCACGTCCATCTCGTTAGTCCAAGGGTGACCCCCATCTTCTAGGACTGGGAGTTTTTCGATCACTTCAGACAGATCTGTATGACCCCAAGGACGATATTCTATCTTGTTATCTCGAAACAGCACCGGGAAGACCCCCTGAATTTCCTCTTCCTCCGATGCCTTCCCTCTTGGTCTAAGGCCATAATTGCTTACTAGTGGCTCCGTTCTTTCGTCCCACCTTGGTGTCGCTGTAGACCTTGGGAGGTTCGGCTGGGATGTATGATGTGATGACACTTGACGATATTCTCTTGAGAGGTTCGGCTGGGATGTATGAAATGATGTCACTTGAGCTATCTGTTCTTCCAGTTCCTCTATCTGTCGTATACAACTTTCCTCCTCTCTTAGGCTTTTCTGGAGTTTTCTTGCCCTCTTTCTTAACTCCTCCTTATCCTTTTTCACCCTTTCTTCCTCCTCTTCCTCCGACATCCTCTTCTTTTGCTTTAAGCTCTCTTTCTTCTTCTCTATCTTCAGAGACTCCTGCTCATCTTCAGAACCACTTTCTTCTTTTCCCTTTTTATAGCGTCTTGTCCTTCCCTGTTTTTCGGCCCTGGCTATTAGTTTTCTGATCTGAGCACTGTAACCTCCCTGTGCATTGCTGTCAGCACCGGAACATTCGCCTTCACCTCCACTGCCATCTTCATTGTCATCTGTCTTGTTCTCTGGTTCGAAATCCACGGTCACTTTCGCTCTTCCCCTCTCTAGTACATTATCACCCCCATCTTTGATAGTGAAGGCTCCGTTCGTACTTAGGACGGGGACCTGAGGGTAGATCCGCTGAGAATTGTCCTCCAGTATCTTGGCATAGGGAGGAGGACTGGAGATTGGAGCTGTGTGTGAGAATGGAATGTTCACTTTCTCTTCCATTGCTTTGGCCAATTCATCTCTTTTTTCTGGATCCATGTGAGCTGTTTTCTCATTCCAAGCTAATGCTACTTTCTGCCCCTCTACCTTGAAGAGGTCTAAAATAGCTAACTCTAACCTGCGTTTCTCTGATCTAATCTTTCCTTTTTGATGCGCTTTATGTGCATTGATAAGTATCTCCAATGTTGCAATTAATTGTAAGTCAAAGGTGCCCTCTTCTGGCCATGGTTGTTCAATGTCTGCCCAACGAATATTCCATTTCGTTGACATTTTGCTAATCTCCTTAACAAGAGGATTCATTTTTTCCACTATAGCCACAGGGGATGAATTTGCTAATATTCCCTTATCTGTATTAACAGCCCTCACAATTTTACTGGGTTTGGCTCCCATGTCTGAAATATTTATACTGCTTAATATGCTGAAAATATGCTATAAGGTGTACTTTTCTTACAACCCACCTTCTGTTGCCGTATCTGCTAAACAGATGCTAGTCCAACTTTTAACCGCGTCAACTGTCTACACAGAACATTACAATTCAGAACAACGGATTGTTTCAGTGGTATTGTGTATTATTGACTTAAATGTAATCTATGTGTGTGTGTGTTTTAATTTAAATTTAATTAAAATTTTAA
>NC_137681.1:9335118-9380118 GCF_963989245.1 Nansenia antarctica | reverse complement strand
GGCGCTGGCCCAACAGACCCAGGTGAGCCTCACACCGACAGTATCATGCAGGTTTGTGTACTTGCCATGGATGTGAAAGTCATTCTAGCTCTTCACTCTTTCACCCCCCCCCCCCCACACACACCCACCCTCCCCCTTCTCACTCTTCCTCTCTCTCTCTCTCTCTCTCTCTCTCTCTCTCTCTCTCTCTCTCTCTCTCTCTCTCTCTCTCACTCTCTCTGTCTCTCTTAGTCAGATGAAAGGAGAGTATTAGACCCCTGTTTCCATCCTGGTTACAGCGTTGAGAGGACGTATTCAAGCGTGTACAACAGCCCCTGCATTACACTGGGGAAACCCCTCGGCGTGTCGTCCCCCAGCTTCAACCACGCTGGAGCGGGAAACGCGTCACAGTGCCAGGAAGTGGTCCGAAACATCTTTAACTTCAGCCACTGCGGCTGGAGCGGCTGCTCTTTCAACGGGGTCTACCAGCCACCTCTGCAGGGGCGTTTCGGGGTGAGGATCCCGTGACCTTCTCAGAGTCATCTCTGCTCTGTGGGACTCAGGGCCTGGTGCTAAGCATACTGTCTGAACCCAGGTGGTCCTGGGAACTCAAGGCCATGAAATCTATTCTAGACATTAACCCCTTACCATTCCTGTGTAATTGTATAATAGTTTAATTGCATTTTTTTTTAAAATCCCCCCGAAAATCCCCCCCGAAAATCCGCCCGAAATCTAGGTGTAAATGAATTGCAGTATACAGAGTAGATTGTCCTACAAAGACACTTCGATTTAGATTTAGTCATCTAAAAATGTATTAGACGCCTATACTTTCTTTTATTTATTTGTTGTTTCTTTTTATTTTACTACTCGATCTTTTCAGTTTGTAAAGCGTTTTTGAGTGTCTAGAAAAGCACTATAAGTCTAATGTATTAATATTATTATTATTATTATTATTATTATTATTAGCCTAAAACGCCTATCCAATGTATACCCAAAGTAAATTGGAAGCTGTTCTTGAACCATTTGGAGTAAATGCATGGGGTTGGTCTCCTTTTGAAGGTGACACTCTGAAGTTTGTTCCCCAACAGTAAGAATGAAGTGGCACTGGCGTTGAGAAATACAAGTTTGAACACACTAAAGTAAAATAATTTTTTTGCAATGTAAACGTCAACTATAAAGGCTTCATTGGTGAGTTTTATCAAATGTGTCAATGTAGTGTGTTTGTTGGTGGTCTGACAGCGACGTTGATTGTGCATGCTGTTATGACTCATATGTATCTTGAGATGGATAAAGCGCAAGAATCATAGCTTTGAGAGGATGTAACGCATGACTACCTACATAAACATGGGAACATAGGAAGCATGTACAGGCCAAGACAATTAGCATATGGCGCTAGGGCCCGCCGGTGGATGGATAAGAGGCTACAGGGACACTTCACCCTTTTTTTCGTTTTTTTACCTCATATTCACCTCAAAGGGACACTTTTATTATGTGTATTTTTTTACCTCACATCATTGCCAGTGTAACCAAGTTGAGATGGTAAACTCACTCTTCAAGTTCAACCCCCCCCCCCCCCGCCCCATAGCATAGTTGGTCAACATCGGGTATTTGAGGAGACGGTCACGTGTGTTGGCAAGCCAGAGGTCACAAGGTCAAGGAGGTTGGTCGAAGCAAGTTGAATTACAGGGCGACTGTTTACAACACCTGTTTACAACACCTTGACGTCTGTTTCACCGGAACCATACCAGTCGGTGTAGGCTGGTGGAGGTAGACATCGAAGGACGGGCTCATTGTAGTAATGCATGTAATGGAGTGAGGAATGGCGAGTAACACGAGTAACACTCTCTCTCTCTCTCTCTCCTCAGGCCTTCTCAGCCTTCTACTTTGTGATGAACTTTCTGAACCTGACCTCTGACCCTCTAGAGAGGGTCAGGGAGAAGATGGCACGCTACTGCGCCACCCCCTGGTCACAGGTTAGTCTCACACACAGACACACACACACACACACACAGACAGTATCTTTGTCTTACTTGTCTCTTATAACTATTGCCACCTTATTTCTCTTCGCCTTATTTGTCTTTATATAACTGCCACTTTATTTCTCTTGCCGCTGCGATGTTGAGCAACTGAAGCCTAAGAATTTTGCTGTCTTATACTCGTATAATGGGATGTAACAATAAACTTGAAACTTGAAAGATGCCCCAATTCAGTCAACTGTATCAGTGTGTTTACATGATATTGACATGTGTATACGTGTGTGTGTGTGTGTGTGTGTGTGTGTAGATAAAGCGGGACCACCCTCATGTAAAGGAGAAGTATCTAGCAGAGTATTGTTTCTCTGGTACCTACATCCTGACGCTACTGACCGAGGGCTACGACTTCACCTCCGACAGCTGGAACGACATCGAATTCATAGAGCAGGTCAGTGTTGTATATACCACAGTGTACACACAAGCTGATTACAGCTTTGTTTGTTTCTGGATATCCTACACAAAGCCCAGGCCTGGACATAATTATTTTCTTATAGATTATAACCAGATGTTAAATGTCTGTGTCTGTGTGTGTGTGTGTGTTTGCGTACGTAGATATCAGGCAGTGACGCTGGTTGGACGTTGGGCTACATGCTAAATCTAACCAACATGATCCCAGCGGAGGCTCCTGACGCCCCCCCCCTCCCCCACGCAGGCTATGTGTGTGTCCTCACCTTCATCTCACTGCTGCTCCTCTGCCTCCTCCTCCTCAGCCTACGCTCACGCTTGCCCTGCTGTAACACTCAGCCACACGTCATATGAACACACGCAAGCAGGTGTGCGTGTGTGTGTGTGTGTGTGCGTGTGTGTCTTGATATGTGAATATGATGTTAATAAAAAGGTCTTCCATAATGTTTATAGAAATTGCTCTCATACCTCATTCTTCTTTAATAACAGATGGAGTTATAGTAGTATAAACAAAAATACAAAAAAATACAAAATCCATTCTCACAAACATTTACAGTATGTGATGTATTGCCTTTGAAAAGATTCATTTGTCCAAATGAAAACGTCTTGTTTTCATGGCTACACAGTATGTAGTCAGACCATAGTATATGGAGTTTATAGGCCATGATCTCAAGTAAGTGTGCTGTCCTCTAGTGGTGGGATGGGGAGCTGCAGGGAACTTGGTACTGAAATCCAGACAATGTCGATTGTTAAAACCAGACCTGGATGCTTCAATGCTTGAGTGTGTCTGGAGTGTCAGATGGGCAGAGTATTCCATTGGTTCCATTGCGCTATGCAAACAGCTAAACACGTTATTATTTCAAATACTATTTGAACCCAGTGGGGTATTCCATCAACGTCGCTAAAGGAAAATCCAGGTTAATTTTTGATAAATTTGATTGATTGATTGATTGAAAACTTTATTAGAAGATTTGCAGAAGTAGGTACATGAAAGTACATATTACATACATGGTCAACTAAAAGGATAAAAACCCAAGAAAGCCACTGGCTTATTTCAATTGGGGTCCTTGACTTCACATGACTTATCCAAAAATAAGCCTGGATTTTCCTTAAAAGCGACATTGATGGAATAACCCTCAGGTCTGGGTGGGGAAAAAAAAAACTTCTGACTTTTTGGATATTGTGACCGTTGGAATATGGCCTTGGTCACATGACTCACACAGGAAGCTATGGCCTCCTGGTTTCCCTCCGTTTGGGACCAAAGCCCTTCCTGTGGCATACTAGCCCTGTACTAGACCTTATCAGGCCCGGGATAAAAGAATAATGACAAAACAGAAGTATCCTGTCTTATGGGTGTTTCCTTTTCCTCGCCACACACACACACACACATTTACTCACTCACTCACTCACTCTCTCTCTCACACGTCTGTTCAAGGCCAATACCCTCCTGAGCAGGAAGTCACCTCTTAATCCCTCTGGAACAAACTGTAAGGCATTAGAGACCAGCCCATCCTTTCACAACTTATGGCCGGGGAAAACACACCTCAACACTCACGTACACGCACGCACACACACACACACACACACACACACACACACACACACACACACACACACAACGGACTCTGTCATCTCATTCATAAGGGGTTGCCGTTGGCAAGGGAGGTTGTAGCCGGGATGTCGATTAAGGTGAGGGGCTTCTGCTGGCGGAGGGAGGCGGCCTGGGCGGACACCGAGGAGAAGTTGAGCCGGTCCAGAGGTTGTTCCGTCGTCACGTGCTCGGCGATGTGATGGCGTTCTGCGATGCTGACGTCCTCCTGGTCTCTGGTGTCTGAGTCGGACATCTGCCTGTAGAACCTCTTCCTGAAGCTCCTCATCTGGGGCAGCTCACAGCACGTCTCCAACACCACCAACATACACACCAGGCCCACCAGCAGATACACTGAGAGAGGGGCGGGGGGGGTAGAGACAGAGACAGAGAGAGAGAGAGAGAGAGAGAGAGAGAGAGAGACAGAGACAGAGAGAGAGAAACAGAGGGGGGACACGGAATGCGAAATGAATCGCATTTTAATCGCATATCAATATTTGACACGAGAAGCAACAGTTTTCAGACCAACAGATCACACAATGTACCTAACCTAATGTTACACTAACCCTCCCCACCCTCCCCTACCCACCCAAATATCCTTGGTCAAAGTAATAAACAGACCAACAGTTTAACATAAAGTCACAAGTGCCATATCCAATGGTAACAAAACAAAACAGTACCCCGCCCTCTTTTTTTGCACTATGTTGTCTGCAAGGGAGAAAAGTCTCTCACAAGGGACAGAAGTGGCAGGGCTGGCCAAATAAAAAGAAAGAAATAAAAGAAATATAGTATATTTTTAAAAAGCGATTAAAAAAGTTAACAGTTTTTCTGTAATTAATTCATTGAAATTAACGCGTTAAAGTCCCAGCCCTAATGTATATATATATATATATGTACCTGTTAAACCCAGCCTGTAGAGCTGCCTGTTGGGGTTGGCCTCAGTGCTGTGGGTCTCCCCGGGGACATAGTCCCCCAGGCCGATGGTGGTCAGGGAGATGAAGCAGAAGTACAGAGACTCCAGGTAGCTCCAGCTGCTCTCCATGGCTCTGAACACGGCCGCCGGGACCACGAAGAACAGCACCGCCACCACGGACGCCAGGCACACGGCGTGGGCCACGGCTAACGTGGGCCTGGGCACGGCCCAGCGCCGGTGCAGGTACGCCACGGGCCGCCGCGTCACCACGACCATGATCCTCTGCACCATGGCGGCGAGGAAGAAGAGGGTGATGGGGATTCCGAGGAGAGAGTAGATCACGCAGAAGGCTTTCCCTCCGTCCGACAGCGGCACAGAGTGGCCATAACCTGCAAGGATGCGCGCACACACGCGCACACGCACACACACGCGCACACGCACACACACACACACACACACACAGGTTCATTCAGGACACTGACGTCGGTAATATACATAATAACCATCAGCTGTCCATCACCTGACCTGAATCTACGTCAACTTAATGCAACTTAACACACACACGCACACACACACACACACACACACACACACACATACGCACACACACGCACACACACAAATGAGACACTGACGGCACAAAGTTGTGTTGATAGTAACCTCACCACCAGGCGATGATGCCTCGCATTATGTCTAGACAAACATCCGTTCAATTAAGGCCTTGAGAGGCCAGAGGGATCCCAACTCAGGGCATTAGTCATCAGTTGAACTTGACTATTCACACGAATGTGAGTTATGTATGTTTTTTTTTGTTGTTGTTGTTGTTGTTTTTTAAAGGAAGAGTTTCAAAACCGGCACACAGGTGGGTTGGGGAGAAGGTAGGGGGAGGTGCATGTCTGCTCTGTGGGTGTCACTGGTTGGGAGAATAATATTCTATTATGCTACTTGCTTTGGACAGTTTGGTGAAAGAAGGTCAATAAACCAGAGTCAGAGTGAGTGAGGAGAAATTATATATATATATATATATATATATATATTGTTTGTGTAAACGTTTTTAATCAAATGAAATTTTAATTAGGTTTTTTCTCTCATTCGCTCTCTCTCTCTCTCTCTCTCTCACACACACACACACACACACACACACACACACACACACACACACACACACACACACACACACACACACACACACACACACACACACACACACACACACACACACGCACTCACCCGTGGTGGTCAGCACGGTGCTGGTGAAAAACAGGGAGGAGATGAAATCCCAGTTGGGTTCGCTGGAGTTCCCCAGCACGGACACGCCGTAGTTACTGGCCTCCAGCGCCCGGGCCAGCAGCTCCTCCAGCCGGGCGTCGGACACGCACGCGTTGTCCCGGAGGAACTCCCGCCGGAGGGCCTGCAACTGTTCCCGCAACCGGTGCTCGTACGGATACTCCACGGCGGAGAAGACCCCCGCGCCCACCAACAGGTAGATCGCGTAACTCACCAGGAGCAGCGCGAAACAGAGTCGCGACCGGCGACCCTCTGACAGCCTGGCGCACCAGTCTCCCGTACAGATGGACATGGCGCAAAACACACAACGTTCCTCACGACACTCACTGTGTAGGGCAGGCCAATGTTTCTGTCAATGTATTTATTTGAATGCACCAATAGTCCGATTCATATAATTCAACTATGGTAATAGTTAATATGGCCTAGTAGAAATTGTTTAATAACCAGTCGTTTTGTATCCAGCCGTAGGAGTTGTCGGTATTTGTTGTCGATCTCTTCCTCATTCTTCTTCCCACGGTGATGTGGCCATACCTGCAGGGATGGGACCTGTGACGTCGCCGCTTCTCACCGGGCCAGGTAGAGAGAGCGATAGGTGTGTTTAAGGAGGTAATTGAGTGTGTGTGTGTGTGTGTGTGTGTGTGTGTGTGTGTGTGTGTGTGTGTGTGTGTGTGTGTGTGTGTGTGTGTGCCGTAAGTAATGTGTTTAACCTGGCGTGATAGCAGTATAATGCAGTGTGGTTATGATTGTAGATAATCCTCCACTGCGTCAACATTTGTTCTTTGCTACTTTAGGCTACTTTACGCACACACACACGCACGCACGCACACACACACACACACACACACACACACACACACACACACACACACACACACACACACACACACACACACACACACAGAGCATTTTGCACTAATTGATTCCACTGTAGTACGACTACCATCACTTTATCACTTTATTATAGCAACATTTGGCCCGGCGGCTACTCGTTATTACTTTACTCCAAACCAAAGATGTTTACTCTTGTGTACTTAAAATCCTTTAAAAAAAAAGCCGTAAAAGCAATTGATTCTGATTCTGACACACACACCAACCGCACACATCTAGTTAAACAGGTTTTTGTTGTGAGTCAACAGTACTGATTTAGACCCAGCCCAACACTTCCTTCTACTCCTTTGTCCTGCTTTCTTCCCCCACTAGAGGGAATCAGCTGCAAAGGTGTTAAAAGACAGTAGGAGGGGCCCAGATCACAGTGTATGCTTGTCACACAAAAACAAATCTAAAGCTACCCTTACAGGCTTATGTACAGTATATCCCACATGTCTTTTTAATCCCAGTAGATATTTGGACTGGGGAAGCTGGTGGAGGTAGAATCAGAATCAGAAGTATATTCACACATACAGGACATTTACTTGGTGTGGTTGGTGCATAAGACAAAGGCACAGACAGCAATATAATAAACACTATAGAAGCAAAAATTGTTTAAAAAGACAATGACAGAAATGGGCAGTAGACCGGAACCTTTTTCCAGATGGGAAACATTGGAAGAGGTGGTGACCAGGGTGGGAGGGATCAGCGATGACCTTTCCTGCTCTCGTACTGGTCCTACAGTGGAACGGGTCCCGGACAGATGGCAGGTTGTAGCCGATGACCTTCTCGGCTGACCGAATAATCCTCTGTAATCTGCCTCTGTCCTTGGGAGTCCTATGACAGAAGCTTTCTGTGATAACGTGAAAGATCTATACAGTGGAGGTTGGTGGAGGTAGAAGATGTCTGTCATGAAGGAAGGAATTACTGCTAATACCCAAAGTTATTTAACATAAAGCTAACAGTGCAAGTAGTGGTTCATGAGAATCTCGAAAAACATGTTACATGAGCACCATCAGTAACTAAAATGGGATGTTTGTAGTTCTTGCAAACTTTCTTCAAGACACAGGATTTTGTGAGACTGTGGTGGGTGGGCCTCGGACCCTCTAGGGGGGTCTGGGAGCATGGTCCCCCGCAATAAAAGATGGTACATTTTAAATGTTAAATCAATCTGGTGCACTTTGAAAGCAAAATTAAGAGGCTATGAAGAACAGATTAGAACCATTCTAATCTGAAATTATAGCTTTATTTCAAATGTTTTTTTTATTGAGCCAAAACAATGTTCACATAGATTATGTTGCATCAACACTCTTTTTCATTTACATGAAAGAGATACAAATCTAATTGGAACAGTATCAATATAGACAAAACAAAACAAACAAACAGATAAACCAAGAGAGAAAAAAAGAGAAAAATTAAGAAAAAACTAAAGATGAAAGAGCTGTAGTTCTGTGTTCAGCTACCCCGTACCCTTCCCTATTTTCACAAGTCCCCGCTATTTCCCTGTCCCCCATCCTTCATTCACTCATTTATTCACTAAATAAGATTGAAACAGTGTAAGTGTATATTATAATTTAGGAGGTTATATGCGTCAGATGTCGTTTTTTGTTGCTGTGATGTGGCAGTAAGAGGGGAGATGTTGTTGGGCTGTGGTGAGTTTTCTTAATGTCTCAGATACGCCAAGAATAATCAGTAAAGCATCTGGTTCTATTGGAATATTTCGAATTTCTGAGATGTTGTTGAAGATATCAGTCCAAAAGGATGCGACTTTAGGGTATAATACAAAGCTATGAAAGAGAGTTGCCTCTGAGGAATGACATTTATCACACGTGGGTGATATGTCTACATGTTGTGTATGTTTACCTTGGAGTAATAAAGTAGGGCCGGTTTCACAGACAAGGCTTAAGCCTAGTCCTGGACTAAATCACACTTTCAATGTAAAATCTCCATTGAAGATGCCTTTAGTCTCCCAGTGAGCAAAATTGCGTTGAAAAGACATCTAAAAGACGACTTTCCCCTACGTCTATTCTACATCCGGATTTGGTTGACGTTGCAAAGTGAAAAGACGTAGTTTTCAGGTCGTTGAAAAGACATGGTTTATAGGTCGTTGAAAAGACGTGGTTTTCAGTTCGTTGAAAATACGTTGTTTTCAGTTCGTTGAAAAGACGTTTTCAGGTCAAATGATGGACGTCCTGCTTTTGGCCAACCTGATTATGTACGATGTAGGAAAAAAAACAATGCTCCCTCCCATACCTAGAACATTTCTGTAAAAAAAAATCTAACTCTTGAATCAAATCTGCCATACATGTACATGATTTTACATTTGCATAAGAAAAACAAGTACCATTTATTAAATACACATGTACTTTATTAAGCATAAAATTTAAAAAAATGCATTGAGGAATACGTTCAGAAAGAACTGCTCCCAAGGCAGAACAATACTTACTAACATTGGAGTGATAGAGACCAGCATGGCCCCTGCGCGTGCAAGGATGACACGCACATTCAGGAAGCTTTCCTTATTTTACACAATTTCCCCACGGGGATTAATAAAGTAGCTATCTAATATTGCAAAATACCGAATACAGAATATTCCAAAATATTGCACAAAAATCGAGTTTTTCCCCTGGTAAAAATACAAAAAATACAAAATACCACAGAATATAAAAAAAAGTACAAAAAATACAAAATACCACAGAATATATACCACAGAATATTCCAAAATATTGCACAAAAATCGAGTTTTTCCCCTGGTAGTCATTGTCCTTTGGGCCTTAGACGTTAAGGTGTAGGGTGAAGAGATGGGTCTTCAGTCTCCGACGGAAGATGGGGAGTGACTCTGCAGTTCTGACAGCCGTGGGAAGTTCGTTCCACCAGCGGGGAGCCAGTATCGAGAAGAGACGTGACCGGGCACCATGGCAGCCGCGTTGGCGTAATGATGGTGGGGCCAGTCGGCCGGCAGATGTGGAGGGGCGGAGGGGGCGGGATGGAGTTTGAGGGGTGACCATCGCTTGCAGGTAGGCAGGTTGCCTTCTCTATGCTTGTGGCACCTCTGCTCTGGGCTGCACTACAGTGGTGTAACCACCACCTCCCGATCTTCCAGGCGCGTGCTTGAGGTGGTCCCCAACAGCGAGCCTAATCATGTGGTCCGTGGCCTTAGAATCCCACTTCTTGACTGCAGCTGTAACACCAAAAGACATATATATATATATAGTTATATTACACAAAACATGCTTTCTGCAACTTCAGCGCACATTTTATAGGCAGAGCATATGGTGTGTCATAAAGTATGTTTCTTGAACTTAGGGCCCCTATTTATTAATCATCTCAGAGACGGAGTGTTGATCTAGGATCAGTTTAGCCTTGAGACCATACTGATCTTGCGAGCTCACATTTAAAAGTTTAAGTTAGTAGACTAAAAGCATCCGTAAGGACATTTACTGCAGAAATTGACGCAATAACAATTTAACAAGAACAGCACACAACAGGATGCGATTTTGCTTTCACAATCTCCAAATTAGCCATACCATTCAGAACGGTGTAGAGGTTGGTTGGTTGAAAAGCGGTCTTCGAGCGATGACCCTTCATGTTGAACTTGGACATGAGGTTGTTGGTGAAAAGCCTATAAGTACAGAAAAGTTATTGAAAAGACAGTCTAGGAAGAGACAAGTGGAAAATGTGGCAGCGGCTTTGTTTTATGGAGTGGTGTTTCCATTGTTTTGGGCAATACTTGTACAGTACTCCTGTGTACAGTAATCCTGTGTACAGTACTATCAAAACCCAAACTTTCACCAACACCTATCCCAAACAAGTAACACATTCGATTGCTGTGCTCCACCTTGTTTCCCATTCGGGGTACCACAATATATTCACAATGTCGCATACCTGTCCATGATCTTATTTGCGCAGTCCTTCACATCCTTTCCTCCAATCTTGCTTAGCTGTGAAATCTGAGTGGAAAATAATCAAATAATCAAGAATAAACATTTTACCTGATGTTATGCCATTTACTTGCGCATCAACTTAAAACACAATTTGTAAGTCGCTTTGGATAAAAGCGTCAGCAAAATGAAATTGATGTAATGTAAATCAAATGTCACCATCAGTTTCTTCTCTTCCTCACGTTGTAGCCTCTCCTCCAGGTTGTTGAACTGCTCCATCTCTTCCATTCTGTTGATGATATGACAAACCGAGGCGTGTGGCTCTGCTCTCCCCATGCGGCGGACCTCCTCATGAATAGCAACCAGCTTCTCCATAACACACTTAAATTCTGAAAATTGGACATGAAGACTAATATTTAGTGACAGTAGGCCTAAATACCAGTGCATCATCCAAGTTAAGTCAATTCTGTACTTACTGGTATGGTCGTCTTACAGGTCTCTTTCTGAAAGCCACCGTTCTGAAACAATCAAACAAAATTTAAGCTGAATTTAGGCTAAATCAAAAAGAAGCAATGGGGAACTATTTAGAATTGTAGAGGACAAAGCAACGTAATGTATTGGAATTGAACACTACTAACCTATATTAGATGAATTCCTCAAAAACAGTTAGTGGGAGAGAGAGGGGAAGAGAGTGAGTGAGAGAGAGAGCCAGCCACTGTCTGGAACTGCAACCATTATGAAATAGTACACTTAGTGCTCTACAAAAACTAAAATCAAAATGTATATCACATATTGAACAACTGAACAGACTAATATACTTCTCTGTAATAAAACGTCAAGCTAAGCCCAGTATCTTACCATATCTGGGTGCGTCAGAGCGTCTTTCTGCATTGGACGGCAGCTTGGTGTCCCGGAGTGTCTCTGTGTAGCAGAGCGTCCTGGTGTCACAAGTTCACAGCCTGAAATACAACAAATGTCATGTTAGAAAGACACTGAAAAACAAGACCATGATAACGGTGTGAAACCTCAGATAGGAGCTTGTCGAGCATTACTTGAACAACAGCAACAACTCACCTTTCTGTGTGTGGGCCTCACCTTGCTTACTGGGTGGCGTGGGGAAAGGTAGGTGTTGATGACTGCAGAGGAGAGTCTATCATTGTAGAGTCATCAGTGGCTTTTCAAACAAAGATCAAAGCACATGAACAACTTTAAACAGGAACAAGTAGCACAGAATGAGAGGAAAGACCAGTTATATTTTAAAAATACAAACGCATTGCTTACAGGCATATTCTTCTTTGTCCTTTTCTTTTCATTCAAAGAGGTCCATAGAAACTGATCGTTAAAAGGAAATATCGTTAAAATGTGCTTTCTTAAATACAAAAAACGTCACATAATAATCGCATTACGTTTTGCTACATGTAACCGGTTGGTTATTATTTCCAGTTTGCGGTTAATGTAATTTTGGTTAACAAATGCTTTCATTCGCTACGATTGGAGACGGGTTACCACGTGACCATGGGACGTATTGAATTTCCCGGTTGGAACAGTGAAAAGTAGTATTTTTGGGATGTTTTGTACATTGGCACTACATTATTATTGTTAAAACACTATTCCACTAATACCATTATTATTATATAGTGGAATGCCTATAGAAACTATTGTTGTGGTTAAACCGTGACCTACATTGACGTGCCAGAGAATGAGTACCCTCCCTCGAAACCATCGCGGGTATTGCTTCTCGGCCTTTTGGCTAAGATCAAGTGTATCTGTTCTTATCAGTTTAATATCTGATACGTCCCCTACCCGGGGACGTTATATTAAATTGATTTTTGGAGCAGGGAGATGGAATAGGGGCTTGCTCCGTCCACACCACGCATCGACCTGGTATTGCAGTACCTCCAGGAACATAATATTTAAACGGCATTTCAAGGTCTAAATATACGCCAAATTGGAAATGGAAACAACGTCTATGTTTAGACGTTGAAATGCCGTTGAAACATAGACAAGGAAACAACGTCTATGTTTCAACGGCATTTCAACGTCTAAACATAGACGTTGTTTCAATTTCCAATTTGGCGTATATTTAGCCTCGATTTCGCCTAGACGTCTACAGGCCATTTAGACGTTGTTTAGACGTCTAATCAACGTAAAATTGCTCACTGGGGAGAATCAGTGTTGCGGATATTTTGTAATTATGTAATGCAGTCTCTCAATGATTTTATAACGCTTTTTATGTGGCTTTTGTAAAGATTTGTATAATGTTGTTTCAAATTACAGCTGCATTTGCATTTGGATTGTAAATACTTTTTATTTATTTGCTAAATCACACAAGGAAGAATGAGGTGGAGGAGGAGGAAGGACGGAAACATAGAGGGAGGACGTAGAATACTGTACCTGTCCGGTTGTGAGAGTTCACATATCAGAAATAAGTTCACACATCACCAATAAAGAAACTCTGAGAGAAGCATGCGTCCAAATAGTCAAATGAAGTGAGTGAGTGTGTGTTGAGTTGTCGTTGTCTTCTGTATTATTGAATGGGAACACTAAGAAACAGTCTTCAGGGCAGGGGTACACCAGCGATGTGTAGATTCATCACCAAGTTCATATATAGAGTCCTTAGTGTTAGTTTGTTAGGGGCTATTTCAGCCATTGATGATTTGCAGGGCGGTGTCCACTCACAGCTTCCCAATAATTTACATGCAGCTTGCCTTACTTTTTAGTTTGTCAAAAATGCACAGTAGAACAATCTAGCTTCAGTAGGCCTAGACAGTAGAATAATATACACTCACTCACAGAACACTTTATTAGGAACACATGTACACCTTCTCATTCATGGAGGTGATGTAATGGTGTGGGGAATGTTTTCTTGGCACACGTTGGGCTCGTTAATACCAATCAACCATCGCTTGAGTGCCACAGCCTATTTGAGTATCGTTGCTGACCATGTGCATCCCTTCATGTCCACAATGTAGGCTAGCCATCTTCTAATGGCCACAGTACTTCCAGCATGATAATGCACCATGTCACAAAACAAAATGAATCTCAAACTGGTTTCATGAACATGACAATGAGTTCAGTGTTCTTCAGTGGCCTTCCCAGTCACTGGATCTGAATCCAATAGAACACCTTTGGGATGTGGTAGAACGGGAGATTCACAGCTTGAAAGTGCACCTGAAAAATAACCTGCAGGAATTGCGTGATGCAATCATGACATCATGGACCAGAATCTCAAAGGAATCTTTCTATGGAAGGCCATGCTCACAAAAACCGGCACGTCTCCACACGTCTCCTCTAGGCGTCAATTCCACACGTCGATTTTTAACGTGTCTACGTAGACACGTCGATTTCAACGGGCTGTTCCATTCTACTGATGTCTGGGTGTTTCCATTCTACTGATGTCTGGGTGTTTGGCAAACAGCTTTTAGGTGCATTACCAGTTAACTTTATAATAGTTACCTTTAGAACGATGATGCTGTTTAAACAACAAAAGAAGAAGAAGCAACGAGGACTGGTAACATTAAAAGCAGACATAGATTTCGAAATCTATGTATGTTTGTAATGTTACCAGTCCTACCACTAGGCGTCACTATGCCATATATAATGTATATTCTCATGTATATACACATATAATTTTGCTTTCACTTTAGATTAAAGGAGAGATAGATAATACATAGAGAATTGTATGAGAAAAACAATGGTCCAAACAAATAAAGATTTGAAAAATTATGATAACCATCTTATTGTCTTAGTTTAATGTCATTTCAATACTGCTTCAATACTAACGTTGAAATGACAGTCTTAAAACAATAAGTACATCGAAAACATATACACAGAGCATGTATGTTTACACATGTAAGACAAAGAAAAGAAAATTAGATTTTTCTATTGTCCCCTATTTCCTGGGGCTCATATAGATTTGACTAATTAGTAGATTAGATTAGATCAGCAAATGTCTGTCCAGCGATTGATATGAAGGGGTGAAAAGTAGGGGAGGATGACATTGAAAGACAACATTATGGCCCATTGGCATATGAACATCTAAGCAATATCACACGAGAGGGAGTGCTGTTATACTTAATATCAGCACGGCTGTGATAGGTACGAGGCCGCAGTTCTACAGCGCCATTTATTACTTAACAGTAATAAGCGAGAACAGATTATGATTTGTTTGTTTATTTAATAATTTATTTTGGCAAGGGGACATCACTTTTGGTATCAACTAAGGTAAACAAACTCATAGTCATGTTACATGGTGGCGGATGTTCAGTGCAAAACAAATTTGGTCTTGCCTGAGTAATACACATTCTGATATCTTATCCCCTTTCTCTTATCTTATCCCCTGACTCTTAGTAACAACAACAAGGTACAAGGTTCATTTATTGGCATTCTATAACACAGGGATGCACAATGAGATGCAAGATATAGTCCTTACAGTCCCAGTAGGTCTCAGGTCCTTACAGTCCCAGTAGGTCTCAGGTGTGTGTGTGTGTGTGTGTGTGTGTGTGTGTGTGTGTGTGTGTGTGTGTGTGTCCGTGCTCCGTTCTACATCAGCACCAGACAACAACATAGTGCAAAGAAATAATATTTTAAATAAAAAAAGAAAATACTAAATGAGATAGTGTGCAATATTGGCAGTGGCTAGCTAGGCTAGTGGCCAGAGTTCAGTAGTCTGATAGCTTGATGGAAGAAGCTGTCTCTGAGCCTACAGCCCCAGCAGGTCTCTCAGGTCCTCTGACCAGGGTTTGCTGGTTGTCTCCCGTGCCAGACTGAAGACCCAGGGTGATAGAGCATTCAGACAGACAGACAGACAGACAGACCCAGGGTGATAGAGCATTACAAACCGTGGCTCCCAAACTCTTTGTGACTTTGTGACCCTTGGTCTGGGAAAGGTGCTGTCCAAATACATTTTACTTACTTACTTACTTACTTACTTACTTCTGTATCTCTTGCCAGATTGCAGCAGGGTGAACACCCTGTTGCTGGGGTTGGTATTGTCGATAGCAGGACTTCAGCTCCGCCTTCAACACCATCCTTCCAGACAGGCTAGTGACCAAACTACTAGACCTGGGTCTATCACACTCTATATGTGCGTGGATCAAGGACTTCCTGACCGACCGCCCCCAGAGGGTGCGGGTGGGCCCCCACACCTCCACAGCCCTCAGCCTCAGCACTGGGTCCCCCCAGGGCTGCGTGCTAAGCCCCATCCTCTACAACCTCTACACCCACGACTTCACCCCCGTCCACCCCAGCAACTACATCGTAAAGTTTGCAGACGACACCACCGTGGTGGGATGTATCTCGGGGGGGGACGAGGCGGCGTACAGGGATGAGGTAGAGCAACTGAGCAAGCTGTGCAAGGTTAACAACCTGCTGCTAAACAAGTCAAAGACCCAGGAATTCATCGTAGACTTCAGGAGGAAAAAGTCCGAGATCCAGCCCCTGCTCATCGACGGAGAGAGCGTGGAGAGAGTCTCAACCCTCCGATTCCTGGGACATCACATGCGGGATGACCTGGCCTGGAAGGACAACACAAAAGGCACCATCAAGAGGGCACAACAGCGGCTATACACCCTGAGATGCCTCAGGAAAGAACACAACAAGCAGGAGATACTGGTGGCCTTCTACCACGGCGCAGTGGAGAGCATCCTCACCTACGGCATCTGCAACTGGTTCCACAGCTGCACAACAGCGGAGAGAAACGCGCTACAGAGAGTCGTGAGAACAGCACAGAAGATCACCGGCGCCCCCCTCCCCTCTCTGGAGGAGCTGTACAACACACGCTGTCTCAGGAGGGCCTCCAAGATCTCCAGGGACCCGACCCACTCTGGGCACGTACACTTTGTCAAGCTGCCCTCGAACAGGAGGTACAGGACCCCGGCCGCTAAGACAAACAGACTGAAGAACTGCTTCTACCACAGGGCCGTCAAGGCCCTGAACACAGAAAAGGCCTAAGTTCTGGGCCCAGGACAGTCCGGACGGATTGTATGGCAGCTAGTGCTGAGGCACAAACATGTACATTTTCAAGCCTGCAAACTGTGACACTTTAAAATAACGTGAAAAAATACTTTTGTGCAATATGACAACCCTAGTTGACTATCTGTGCAGTATAGTACAGTGGATTGTGTACATAGCCTTTATTGATGTAAACCAGCTCCTTACCTTCTTGTGATTTTATGCTTTTATGCTTTTTCTAAAAAAAAATATTTATTTTTTTTCCTTTCCTAACACCAGGGGAGCCACCCCTCCTACATTTCGTTGTTTGGTACCTGTACTGTAGCAATGACAAATAAAGTCCATTCCATTCCAGTGCACACTGAGGTCATTTAATTTTTCAATAAATATAGGCTATATGGGATGAAAACATAGAAAATGGAATGTACATTTATTTTGAACATTGTTGTGTGACAGTGCTGTGGTTTTTGTAGGCTTGGGACACTGGGTCTCTACAGATTGTTTCTCTATGATAAAGTGTGGGCTATTGCACAACAAACATGACACAATTGGTTATGGAAGGCAAACCTAGGCCACCAACCCCCTCTGTCAGGGGTTCATTTTACTACTTCCTCATCGTCCGACATTGCTAGTCTCACACATTCACTAAATGTGCGGTTGCAATTCGAAAGAAAAGCCCGCAATGCCATCCTCACGAAGTTGGTCTGCTTGTGAAACTTTACTCCCCCGCGAGAAGTTTTCAAATCGGCAATGCCATCCTCACGAAGTTGGTCTGCTTGTGAAACTTTACTCCCCCGCGAGAAGTTTTCAAATCGGCTCGCCTGCAGGGTGTGGCCTTCCATACGTAGCGAAACGTACCCCCTACGCTGTTGTCGACAGCAATGACGCGACACTCCTCATTAATATGTATGAGCGCCTTGATTCAAGGTCCCTCATTGGCTATGATACGCGAGTCCATTTGAGCGGAGCGGGCGTTCCATATCTTTCTAGCATCTTGTGGAATCAATAGGCTATTTTGAGAGCAAAGGACGTATGTGTATCATGTTTCAACCCCAAATTGTAATCTGCTCAATTTGTGAATATGTGTTGTACTGTGCTCTTTATTGTTATTAAAGAACAAAACAAAAATCGATTTCGGCGGTGAACTCCTCCCCCGCTTACTTCTCCCTATCACACGCACCCGCTAATTCTTCGATAATTATAATGTTAATAATAATAATAATAATAATTATTATTTTATTACTATTAGATTATAATTAATAATTATTATAATGATAATTATATTGTGTCAACGTTGAATGTGGTGCATATCGCCACCGTGTGTTACAAACGGGAACTTAACGTACCATGTGCATGCATTTACTCCTACGTTACGTCATACTCGAGCGCCGGAAGTTTAACAACAATATCCCGTAGTTCAAGATGGATGCAACAATGTCGGAAGCAATAGGTAAGAAAGAAACACGTTTTTTTGTATCGTTAAAGGCTGGCTTAGCTCCACCAATCAATCGAGCTTCTTTTATTCATGTTAAACTCCAATAAATTGTATTTATTAAATCAGCGAGTTTCCATTCTCTAGGCCCCCCTCCTCTTCCTCTGTCGTCTCTGCGTCTGTGTGTTTCTCCATTGCGGCTGGTGTCTGCGACCCTGTGGCGAGTTGTCCAGAGAGGAGACATCATGGACTACCGCTTACTGGAGGACTTTGTCACCACAGTGTTTGAGATCATCCCTGATCTGATGAGCTACACAGACAGGGTACAGCTCATCATGGGGCTGAGAGCACGGGTGAGAGCAGTAGTCCACAATGAATATCCATAAATTAGGGATAACAACATAACAATTAATGTTAACATGTAGTATGTTCAGTGTTAATGTGTGTGTGTGTGTGTGTGTGTGTGTGTGTGTGTGTGTGTGTGTCATTGTTGACAGCTGGTTCTGGAGTTGTGTCGCTTGGATCATCTCGCTGACCCCGAGACCATTGAGTCACACCTGAACAGGATGAGGAGCTGTGTTGCCCCTCAAAAAGAAAATGAGGTGAATGTTACCCTGTTTGTGGATTCAAACTTGTGACCGCTGATGATGATTCATCTGATTAGTTCCATTTATTGACAATACTATGCATGTGTTATAGGTGTTTAATGCAGAGGTGGAAACGTCAGAAAACAATTTCCAGAAGCTGATTCAGACTCTGCTAGAAGACCCAGTTGAGAGGGAACATTTCTTCCAGGTAACAATCATCTTGCTAAGCACATGTTGAACCTTTCTGAGTTACCCATGTAATAGGCCTACTGAAATAAGAAATGTTTGTTATCCATATTGCCTGTAGTGAGAATCACTTAGACTGTATCCTTGTGGCCTGTATTTTAGAACGTTTTTCCAAAGGAATTTGGCGCCAAGTATGACTCAGCTCTGCAGACGTTGGTCTGGGAGTTCGTCACCAGGTTGGAGAAGCTGCTTCCAACACCAACACTTGAACAGGTACCATGCCGCCATCTTTGTACAGCGTATGTATGAAAACACATGATGATGAAATAACTCTCTTTACTATTCAGATTCATTTATTTATTCAAGGGGCAGTGCATATTAATAAAACAAAAATAAATTGTAAATACGCCAGAGTTAGCCCGAAAGCTAGTTTTCATCCGCAGTCCCTATGCCATGATGTTGTATACGGCTCCCTGGAGGAAAAAAGTACATTTAAAATATAGGTAGACCTAGGCGGTTAAAGGGAGGGTACATATTCGGTAAGCAGACTAAAAGCAAGCAACATATACGCACGGTAAGCAGACTAAAAACAAGCACACAGACTGTACAGGTAAGACATGTTTAGGCGGTACACAGACAGGCGGTACACATGACATACAGGTATAGGACAGGACATTTCAATGTTGGCAGGTGTGTGTGTTGATCATCCACTGTTTTAGGTGCTTTCTAAATGATTTATTATACTATGTGGGGTAGATAACGAAAACGTTCAGCAAGGAAGTTAACTCAAAAGAAAGAGATTGGTTTTGGCATCATGAGACTAGTTTTTATATACAGTAACTCTTTAGTGCTGCATTGTTTAAATGACCCATGTGGTCTGAACATTGCTATAATAGATATAATAGACAAGAATCTACGGCATACTCCCTGCTGTCGGTGTTCAAATGCTTCTGTTGACTTTGAAGGTATTTGCTTCTTCATATTAAATGAGTTCCACTCCTTTTAGACCGCATTCTGGCTCAGTCCTGCCCCCTCTGTCCTGGAGGAGTGCATCCAGTCTGTATCTCACCCTCAGCCTTTGAAGATCCTCCTACAGCACCTCTCTATATATGGACATTTGCAAACCAATGGTAGGACATGTAGACTCTGAACTATTATATAATTTTATCTGGATTATATGGTGAGCATGCAAACTTACGTTATCAAATACTTTTATGATGTGTGGAATTTCTAATGGCCAAGCGTGCTGCTCTCTAGTATGTTTCCTAACGGCTAGGTCTGTCTCCCTATCCTCAGCTCCTTCTTCTGTGGACAACTATATCCTCAGCTCCCTGGCTCTCTCTCCCTTAGAAACAGTTGAACACTCCGCTGAACAAGCTGACTCTCAGATCAAAACAGAACCCATGCAGGGATTTATGCACATTCAAAGGTGTGGCTCACCGGATGAGGTTGATGATGGGGAAGAGGATGACAATCTGTTTGAGTCCAATGACATGGAGAACAAATTGTGGACCGATTCAGACAGAACTGTTGGTGTTGAGAAGGTGCCACTGAGTCAGGTGTCGGAGCCCTCCTCTGTAGAGGCACCATGTGTAGATAAGGGAACTACTGAGAGACATATTATAAACACGACACAAGAGTCTACAAAAGAGGACAAATTCCGTGGACCTTTTAACAGCGCTCAAACTGACAGTGGGCTGGAAATAGGAAGACAACCCCACAAGAGCCAACAGAAGGTGCATGACATTTCTACTATGTCTACTTCCTGTCTGCTTCATCAACCAATAGTTCTGCTGCACAGACTTGTCAACATCACTGGTATGCAATGGTCTGTGCCAGAGGCCTGTCCAATGTTTCATAAAAGGAAAGAAACACTACGGGCTAAAGGAGCGGGATTCCAAGGACAGAGAGGAGGACGTGTCGCATCAAAACAGAGAGTGAGGAATGTCACTGGGGAACCTGGACCAGGGTCACCAGAAACACAGTAAGGATCAATGAATCGATTGTCCAAGTGGACTCCTGTGAATAGATGGAAATTGATGAAGTCCCTTATTGATTTCCAGTCTCAATTGAATCAATAACATTCTTTTTAATTGCTTCAGTTAACTCCATGCTATTTAGTGCAGCATGCTGTCATGACAAGATATATTTATCCTTAATTGACTTTTTACTACCCACTGGCACAGAGTAGAAGAAGCCGCATCTACAGGCTTTTGTATCTCTGACATTTGAAGAGTCAAAGCGTGCCACTCACCCTTACTAAAACCATGCTTTTTTCTTGCAAACTGTTTGACGTAATCATTCTCTTCAATGCCCTCTGCAATGTGTAATCTTGATGTTGCACCATATGTGTTTTATGAATGTATGATTGCCTCGGTATGACCCTGACAGTATTATAATCATGACTCTTCTCCTGTCTTTTTCAGGCAGAATTTCATCTCTAGAGATGATGCATGGATTTCTTGCAAGAAAAGAAAAGCTGGTAAATAAATAAATAAATAATTGAATTGATTTGACTTGACTTAATAATCCCCGAAGGGAAATTGTCACCAGGCTTAAATTACAGGTACAACATCGCAGCTATAACATACTGATTTGTACAGCATACGTAAACACACGTTTTATTAAGTCAGGAGAGTCCCGTAAAAAAGATTTCTGCTGTTTTGTGCCATTTTCTTTTCCTGGTGTGGCTGGGTAGCAAGAAAACTGCTACTTGGCAATATTGTTGCTCTGAGCAACGTTTCAGGGTCTCCTTTGCTTATTGAGTTTTAGTGTAATACAGCAATGTTGCACTGTGACAGTTTCAAGCATCAAATATGTTTTGTTGTGCTGGGTTTTAGATTAAAAACAAATACATTTGCTCTTTCTTTTTTTTGCCAGTCAGTGTATCCACGCATTTCTACCCATTGTTTCGATCTGTCCCTTACGTCTTTTTCTCTTTAATCACCAGGCGGAGCCCCTTGTGCAGTCGATGCTGACTCGTCCCATGCCATGCAACAGTCACCTCAAAGAAGCAAGCGTGGCAAAATATGCTCATTATGTGGGAAGACTTTCATTGACGCAATGGATTTCACAAGACATGTAAGATCTCACAATGATCAGAGCCTAAGATCTCACACTGATCAGAGCCCTTATCAGTGCACCCTGTTTGACTATACTGAGGACTTGGAGAAACACCAAAAGGATGAGTGTGAGGAGGGAGGACACTCCTCCCAGAGTTCAATGAGTCTCCAACCAGAGGAGGACCATATGTCTACAACATCTACGGAGGATGAGACAGAGACCACCCGACCCCCAAACACTTCACTCAAGAACCTGACAAATTCTGAGGGTCTAGAATCTTCCGAAGCGGAAACACTGTCCAGAACAAACTGCCCTGTTTGTGACCTGACCTACTGCACCCATGCGTCCATGAAGAACCACCTTAGATCCAAACACGGTCAGCGCCTCTGTCTTGTATGTGGGAAGCCCTACGAGATCTCTGAGCCAAACAACAGTGACAAGGAGAAACACCACCATGAGCTTTCAAGAAAGGCTCACCCAGAGACCACCCGAGGTTTAGATGTTCTCCCCGTTCAGCGACGATGCTCATCGATGGATGATACAACCTGCCTTTTGTGCAATGTAACGTTTGATGACAGAGAGAGCATGAGAACACATCAGAAATTTGAACATAATGTTTTTTTCTACCCGTGCCTTGCCTGTGGGGAGAGTTTTGAAAGCATGCACGAACAGCGGACACACTCAACGCTGTGTCTGAGTAAAATTCCAGACCACAGAAGATGTTGGGAGTGCAAGAAAAAACCTTCTCAGTCTACACAGAAGGTTGTGTGTACGGCTGTGAATCTTGAAAGACAACCGCAAGACTTGTCATTGTCCGCTGGAGGAAATGAGAGGGAGATCCCCCAATCCGGCAGCACTGGCACTGAGCTTTCAGAAAGTTCGCAGCAACGGCAGTCGAACCAATTTGAAGATTCCATACATGATCAACTAACGAATGATGGAGTCACTCCAAGTGAACACTCAGGAGAGGTGGATCTTCTAGATGACAGCAGCAAGACTAGGGCAGAAATTCCGCAGCCCCAGAGTACCTCACTCCAGAACCCAGCGACCTCCGACGCTCCCCCAACCCCACCCCCCGGTGTGGTGATGAATTCTAGAACATGTCCTTTGTGCTTTAAAAAGTTCTTTAACAAATCAAGCATGAGTCAGCATCTAAGGCGTCACACACAGGGACAGGGAGATTTCAACTGCACCAAGTGTTCACACAACTTTGGCTGCGTCAAGGATTTGAAGAGACATCAGCGTAGAAGATACGACTGTGGGCCGGTAGCTGCCACGAGTCTCACCCCTGTCTTCTCGTGCTGCCATTGTCAAAATCAATTCCAGTCTGAACGTGGGCTTAAAGCACACATGGTACGTCACACAGGGGATGGGTTCTCCTGTAAGTATTGTGGTAAAACGTTTGTTGACCAAAAAAAGTTATACTATCATATTCGTAATGCACATACTACTAGACCACATCTGTGTGAGATATGTGGTAAGGACTTTCCATCCAAATCCACTTTGAGCGTACACATGCGAACACACACAGGCGAGCGGCCATATCCTTGCACATTTTGTGACAAACGCTTTGCCCAGAGTAATACTCTGAACAACCATATAAAGCGGCACACAGGAGTGCGCACATTTGTGTGCACTGTTTGTTCAAAGGGCTTCATCGGAGCCAGCGATCACAGAATGCATATGTTAACTCACACAGGAGAGAGGCCTGTCAAGTGCAAGAAATGTGGGAAATCTTACAGAGGCAAATACGCACATAAATGCTTATCTTAAGCATCTTAACATCTTTTTTGTCTGAGTGCTAGGTTTCTATTATCTAGTTTCTGAGATGCATCCATGAATATTTATTATGTTTGTTCTATTAGAGTAAAAGAAAATGTATTTGTGTAACACACAAGTGGCAAGTGTCCTTATTTCCCATTAATTCTCTAATTAAAATAATATTTCACATCCTTGCAAAGAATGTTGTTTGATTAAAGAAACAAAACATTGACAAATAAATGTGTACAATAAAACGGGTGTGCTTTACATTTGTAATTACTTTCCATTATGTCTGTCAATCTCTGCAACTACAGTGTTGTTAACATGCTATGCTATGTAGTGACTGGAACTGCACTCGTTTCAGGCCTTCCTTCACTTTGATTGACATTCTTTGGGATGGGGGGGGATTAATGACCTAAAATGATATAACAATATCCTGATTATGAGAGCAAAATGTTTCTTTAAAATAGGAGTGGGCTATAAATCAGTCATTTTTAGTTTTGTTTAGGTCTTAGTTTATTTGTATTCTATTTGCCCTATCTCAACATGAAATGACAAAATGTTCGGCTTAAGGTCCAAGAAAAAAGTGTGCAGGGCACAAATCCAATATGACCACCGTTCTCCCTGATAGGGGCACGAAAAACGGAGATGTCGAGGAACATGCAGGTCTTTCTGAGAAGAAACCGCAAAAGTGCACAATTCTGGATGCATCTTTTCAAAACCCTTCAAGAACCCCTCCACACACACACACACACAGCTTATCAAGAAAAACATATTTATAGGCGCCTTTCAGAGTATAATTTAAAAACAAACAACAGATTCAAACAGTGATTCAGACAAACAAAAACAAGACAAATCAAAAGACTTAAAAACAACCATCAATTAAAAATACTCAGGTTTCAGGCAGGATTTGAAGTTGGAAAGAGAATCAGTGTTGCGGATATTTTGTGGGAGAGAGTTCCGGAGACGGGGGTCCTTGAATCCTTGAATTTGAGGGAATTGAGTCTTGAAAGTCCTTGAAAGGTGCTTGAATTTGATGTTTCAGAAGGTGTGGGAACCCTGGTAAGAATATTTCTTTATATTGAGGGTACATTCGCCACCTTCGCACAACTACAAAATAAATTAAATCTCCAAAACAACAACCTTTTTTAGATATTTACAAATCAGATTACATACGGAAATATTTAACAGGATTTGAAACTGAAAGCCATTCAACATTAGATGACTGCCTTAAAACGTCACCATATAAAGACAATTTCATCTCCTATCTATATGACACCCTACTATCAATAACATCTTCATTCGTGGAAAGTTTCAAGACCAACTGGGAAAAGGACAGGGTATCAGGGTATCCAAATACCAGATGACATATGGGAAGAAAGTCTCGGGAACACATACATCAATGCTCAAATAACGCCAGGCACTGTCTCATACAATTTAAGATACTACATTTAAGGGCCAGTTTCACAGACAAGGCTTAAGCCTAATCCTAGCCCAGTGAGCAATAGACGTCTTTTCAACCTCGCGTCTACAATATAAACCAATATAGACCAGCTATATTACGGCTATATTTTCTACTTATCTTAAATGCATGAAAACCGTTATTAAACCCCTCTAAACTGTCAGAATACGTCCCAGACGTCATGTAGTATGAGATTCCATGTAGTCTAGCATAGTTATTCATGCGGAAGTGGTGGTTTAAATTGCGTCTATATGTCGCTGTCCTTTAACCCAGATAAATGCTGTCTGTGTCTAAACCTGTTTTAGTCTAGCAGCACTTTGAGTTTAAATTAATACCCTAAACGCCTGTAGATTGTCAAAATATGTACCAGACCGTCATTTAGTCTGAGATTCCATGTAGTCTAGCATAGTTATTCATGCGGAAGTGGTGGTTTAAATTGCGTCTATACGTCGCTGTCCTTTAACCCAGATAAATGCTGTCTGTGTCTAAACGTGTTTTAGTCTAGCAGCACTTTGAGTTTAAATTAATACCCTAAACGCCTGTAGATTGTCAAAATATGTACCAGACCGTCATTTAGTCTGAGATTCCATGTAGTCTAGCATAGTTATTCATGCGGAAGTGGTGGTTTAAATTGCGTCTATACGTCGCTGTCCTTTAACCCAGATAAATGCGGTCTGTGTCTAAACATATTTTCTACCTATCTCAAATGCATTAAAACCGTTATTAAACCCATTCTATTGTCCTTACGCTCTACTCTATGACTATGAGGCTGGGAAGACAAATCGGCAACACACTAATTCATGAACTGAATTGAGATTATATAGAAAAATAGTCATAGTACGTTTCCAACTTCAAATCCTGCCTGAAACCTGAGTATTTTTAATTGATGTTTTTTTTAAAGTCTTTTGATTTGTCTTGTTTTTGTTTGTCTGAATCACTGTTTGAACCTGTTTGAATCTGTTGTTTGTTTTTAAATTATGCTCTGAAAGGCGCCTATAAACATCTTGATAAGCTGTGTGTGTGTGGAGGGGGGGTTCTTGAAGGGTTTTGAAAAGATGCATCCAGAATTGTGCACTTTTGTGGTTTCTTCTCAGAAAGACCTGCATGTTCCTCGACATCTCCGTTTTCCGTGCCCCTATCAGGGAAAACGGTGGTCATATTGGATTTGTGCCCTGCACACTTTTTTCTTGGACCTTAAGCCGAACATTTTGTCATTTCATGTTGAGATAGGGCAAATAGAATACAAATAAACTAAGACCTAAACAAAACTAAAAATGACTGATTTATAGCCCACTCCTATTTTAAAGAAACATTTTGCTCTCATAATCAGGATATTGTTATATCACTTTAGGTCATTAATCCCCCCCATCCCAAAGAATGTCAATCAAAGTGAAGGAAGGCCTGAAACGAGTGCTGTTCCAGTCACTACATAGCATAGCATGTTAACAACACTGTAGTTGCAGAGATTGACAGACATAATGGAAAGAAATTACAAATGTAAAGCACACCCGTTTTATTGTACACATTTATTTATTTGTCAATGTTTTGTTTCTTTAATCTGGTCATTGAACCATAACCATACTCCACAAACAACATTCTTTGCAAGGATGTGAAATATTATTTTAATTAGAGAATTAATGGGAAATAAGGACACTTGCCGCTTGTGTGTTACAAAAATACATTTTCTTTTACTCTATATAGAACAAACATAATAAATATTCATGGATGCATCTCAGAAACTAGATAATAAAAATCTAGCACTCAGACAAAAAAGATGTTAAGATGCTTAAAGCGGGGTACACACAAGGAATTTCAAAATCTTAACAGAAATCTTATCTGAGACAGACCCCACACATGAAGAAACAAAATCTTGGATTTGAACAGCCTTGATCGTGTTGTGTGTGGTGTGCGCCAATTTCCCCATTTCAGCACCCCACAGACATAAAGATGTTCGTTACGACAGACTCCAAACTCTCTAGTCTCGTTCCCCACGCTCCTTGATTGGCGAGCAGGGTTGCCAGATGGGAATGACATTTTCCACCCTAACCACAGTCTAAAACCGCTAATTTCACCAAACAATCTGGCAACCCTATGGTTTCTGGTCGGAAGTATTGAACGCATTTCACATTTACGATTGCCGGCCACGCCCATTTTCCGAGCAGGTTGCCGGGAGAGTTGATTGCACAATTGAAGAGAAGTGACTCTTAACACACCTCACACCACAGGATTCTGTTATTGGAAAATGTTAAGATCCATCTGATAACCGGGCGTTTTCTGTTGTTTTCAGACATCCGAAAATCGGGCCAAAACCGGCCAAAAAATCCTTATGTGTGTACCCCGCATTAGATAAGCATTTATGTGTGTATTTGCCTCTGTAAGATTTCCCACAAATCTTGCACTTGACAGGCCTCTCTCCTGTGTGAATTAACATATGTGTTCTGTGAGCGCTGTGTGCGAGGAAGCTCCTTGAACAAACAGTGCACACAAATGTGCGCACTCCTGTGTGCCGCTTTATATGGTCGTTCAGAGTATTACGCACGGCAAAGCGTTTGTCACAAAATGTGCAAGGATATGGCCGCTCGCCTGTGTGTGTTCGCATGTGTACGCTCAAAATGGATTTGGATGGAAAGTCCTTACCACATATCTCACACAGATGTGGTCTAGTAGTATGTGCATTACGAATATGATAGTATAACTTTTTTTGGTCAACAAACGCTTTACCACAATACTTACAGGAGAACCCATCCCCTGTGTGAATTAACATGTGTGCTTTAAGCCCACGTTCAGACTGGAATTGATTTTGACAATGGCAGCACGAGAAGACAGGGGTGAGACTCGTGGCAGCTACCGGCCCACAGTCATATCTTCTACGCTGATGTCTCTTCAAATCCTTGACGCAGCCGAAGTTGTGTGAACACTTGGTGCAGTTGAAATCTCCCTGTCCCTGTGTGTGACGCCTTAGATGCTGACTCATGGTTGATTTGTTAAAGAACTTTTTAAAGCACAAAGGACATGTTCTAGAATTCATCACCACACCGGGGGGTGGGGTTGGGGGAGCGTCGGAGGTCGCTGGGTTCTGGAGTGAGGTACTCTGGGGCTGCGGAATTTCTGCCCTAGTCTTGCTGCCGTCATCTAGAAGATCCACCTCTCCTGAGTGTTCACTTGGAGTGACTCCATCATTCGTTTGTTGATCATGTATGGAATCTTCAAATTGGTTCGACTGCCGTTGCTGCGAACTTTCTGAAAGCTCAGTGCCAGTGCTGCCGGATTGGGGGATCTCCCTCTCATTTCCTCCAGCGGCCAATGACAAGTCTTGCGGTTGTCTTTCAAGATTCACAGCCGTACACACAACCTTCTGTGTAGACTGAGAAGGTTTTTTCTTGCACTCCCAACATCTTCTGTGGTCTGGAATTTTACTCAGACACAGCGTTGAGTGTGTCCGCTGTTCGTGCATGCTTTCAAAACTCTCCCCACAGGCAAAGCACGCGTAGAAAAAAACATTATGTTCAAATTTCTGATGTGTTCTCATGCTCTCTCTGTCACCAAATGTTACATTGCACAAAAGGCAGGTTGTATCATCCATCGATGAGCATCGTCGCTGAACGGGGAGAACATCTAAACCTCGGGTGGTCTCTGGGTGAGCCTTTCTTGAAAGCTCATGGTGGTGTTTCTCCTTGTCACTGTTGTTTGGCTCAGAGATCTCGTAGGGCTTCCCACATACAAGACAGAGGCGCTGACCGTGTTTGTATCTAAGGTGGTTCTTCATGGACGCATGGGTGCAGTAGGTCAGGTGACAAACAGGGCAGTTTGTTCTGGACAGTGTTTCCGCTTCGGAAGATTCTAGACCATCAGAATTTGTCAGGTTCTTGAGTGAAGTGTTTGGGGGTCGGGTGGTCTCTGTCTCATCCTCCGTAGATGTTGTAGACATATGGTCCTCCTCTGGTTGGGGACTCATTGAACTCTGGGAGGAGTGTCCTCCCTCCTCACACTCATCCTTTTGGTGTTTCTCCAAGTCCTCAGTATAGTCAAAGTCTTGTCCACACAGGGTGCACTGATAAGGGCTCTGATCAGTGTGAGATCTTAGGCTCTGATCATTGTGAGATCTTACATGTCTTGTGAAATCCATTGCGTCAATGAAAGTCTTCCCACATAATGAGCATATTTTGCCACGCTTGCTTCTTTGAGGTGACTGTTGCATGGCATGGGACGAGTCAGCATCGACTGCACAAGGGGCTCCGCCTGGTGATTAAAGAGAAAAAGACGTAAGGGACAGATCGAAACAATGGGTAGAAATGCGTGGATACACTGACTGGCAAAAAAAAGAAAGAGCAAATGTATTTGTTTTTAATCTAAAACCCAGCACAACAAAACATATTTGATGCTGGAAACTGTCACAGTGCAACATTGCTGTATTACACTAAAACTCAATAAGCAAAGGAGACCCTGAAACTTTGCTCAGAGCAACAATATTGCCAAGTAGCAGTTTTCTTGCTACCCAGCCACACCAGGAAAAGAAAATGGCACAAAACAGCAGAAATCTGGACTCTCCTGACTTAATAAAACGTGTGTTTATGTATGCTGTACAAATCAGTATGTTATAGCTGCGATGTTGTACCTGTAATTTAAGCCTGGTGACAATTTCCCTTCGGGGATTATTAAGTCAAGTCAAATCAATTCAATTATTAATTAATTTTTTACCAGCTTTTCTTTTCTTGCAAGAAATCCATGCATCATCTCTAGAGATGAAATTCTGCCTGAAAAAGACAGGAGAAGAGTCATGATTATAATACTGTCAGGGTCATACCGAGGCAATCATACATTCATAAAACACATATGGTGCAACATCAAGATTACACATTGCAGAGGGCATTGAAGAGAATGATTACGTCAAACAGTTTGCAAGAAAAAAGCATGGTTTTAGTAAGGGTGAGTGGCACGCTTTGACTCTTCAAATGTCAGAGATACAAAAGCCTGTAGATGCGGCTTCTTCTACTCTGTGCCAGTGGGTAGTAAAAAGTCAATTAAGGATAAATATATCTTGTCATGACAGCATGCTGCACTAAATACCATGGAGTTAACTGAAGCAATTAAAAAGAATGTTATTGATTCAATTGAGACTGGAAATCAATAAGGGACTTCATCAATTTCCATCTATTCACAGGAGTCCACTTGGACAATCGATTCATTGATCCTTACTGTGTTTCTGGTGACCCTGGTCCAGGTTCCCCAGTGACATTCCTCACTCTCTGTTTTGATGCGACACGTCCTCCTCTCTGTCCTTGGAATCCCGCTCCTTTAGCCCGTAGTGTTTCTTTCCTTTTATGAAACATTGGACAGGCCTCTGGCACAGACCATTGCATACCAGTGATGTTGACAAGTCTGTGCAGCAGAACTATTGGTTGATGAAGCAGACAGGAAGTAGACATAGTAGAAATGTCATGCACCTTCTGTTGGCTCTTGTGGGGTTGTCTTCCTATTTCCAGCCCACTGTCAGTTTGAGCGCTGTTAAAAGGTTCACGGAATTTGTCCTCTTTTGTAGACTCTTGTGTCGTGTTTATAATATGTCTCTCAGTAGTTCCCTTATCTACACATGGTGCCTCTACAGAGGAGGGCTCCGACACCTGACTGAGTGGCACCTTCTCAACACCAACAGTTCTGTCTGAATCGGTCCACAATTTGTTCTCCATGTCATTGGACTCAAACAGATTGTCATCCTCTTCCCCATCATCAACCTCATCCGGTGAGCCACACCTTTGAATGTGCATAAATCCCTGCATGGGTTCTGTTTTGATCTGAGAGTCAGCTTGTTCAGCGGAGTGTTCAACTGTTTCTAAGGGAGAGAGAGCCAGGGAGCTGAGGATATAGTTGTCCACAGAAGAAGGAGCTGAGGATAGGGAGACAGACCTAGCCGTTAGGAAACATACTAGAGAGCAGCACGCTTGGCCATTAGAAATTCCACACATCATAAAAGTATTTGATAACGTAAGTTTGCATGCTCACCATATAATCCAGATAAAATTATATAATAGTTCAGAGTCTACATGTCCTACCATTGGTTTGCAAATGTCCATATATAGAGAGGTGCTGTAGGAGGATCTTCAAAGGCTGAGGGTGAGATACAGACTGGATGCACTCCTCCAGGACAGAGGGGGCAGGACTGAGCCAGAATGCGGTCTAAAAGGAGTGGAACTCATTTAATATGAAGAAGCAAATACCTTCAAAGTCAACAGAAGCATTTGAACACCGACAGCAGGGAGTATGCCGTAGATTCTTGTCTATTATATTATCTATTATAGCAATGTTCAGACCACATGGGTCATTTAAACAATGCAGCACTAAAGAGTTACTGTATATAAAAACTAGTTTCATGACGCCAAAACCAATCTCTTTCTTTTGAGTTAACTTCCTTGCTGAACGTTTTCGTTATCTACCCCACATAGTAAAGAGAGTCATTTCATCATCATGTGTTTTCATACATACGCTGTACAAAGATGGCGGCATGGTACCTGTTCAAGTGTTGGTGTTGGAAGCAGCTTCTCCAACCTGGTGACGAACTCCCAGACCAACGTCTGCAGAGCTGAGTCATACTTGGCGCCAAATTCCTTTGGAAAAACTTTCTAAAATACAGGCCACAAGGATACAGTCTAAGTGCTTCTCACTACAGGCAATATGGATAACAAACATTTCTTATTTCAGTAGGACTATTACATGGGTAACTCAGAAAGGTTCAACATGTGCTTAGCAAGATGATTGTTACCTGGAAGAAATGTTCCCTCTCAACTGGGTCTTCTAGCAGAGTCTGAATCAGCTTCTGGAAGTTGTTTTCTGATGTTTCCACCTCTGCATTAAACACCTATAACACATGCATAGTATTGTCAATAAATGGAACTAATCAGATGAATCATCATCAGCGGTCACAAGTTTGAATTAGGGGTGGGCATCAATGATCGACGATCGATAATTGATCGATAAGGATCTTGGTCGATCACAAAATATATATTTTTTAATAATAATAATAATGGAAATTAGTTTGTCCACGTTATGTGTGAGAAATGAACTTTGCATTTGCCTTCGCATTGAATTTCGCAACGCGAAAGGACGAAGGAGCCCCAGCAGGAGCACCTGCTCCGGTCAGCGCCATGGCACAGCTCCTCGGGGAGCAATACGCAGCAGGCGCTGCTGCTGACATCCCCATCGAAACCGAAGTTTGCACTTTTCTGAGGGAGCCTTCTGCGGGCCTGAACTGCGACCCAACTGACTGGTGGAAATTAAACGAAAGAAGGTTTCCTCGGTTGGCCAAATTAGCGCGGACCTACCTCTGCATCCCCGCAACCTCGGTGCCCTCAGAGCGAGTGTTTTCTGCGGCTGGCCTAACTGTCATCAGGTTGCGTTCGTCTCTCACCCCTGAACATGTTAACATGATCATCTTTCTGAACAAGAACCAGTAGGCCTGCCGCCTACAGTCTCTCGCTGGAGTTTACATTTAAGTTAAGCTGGACGCTCTTAAGGACACTAACGTTTTCAGTCATCCTCCTATTTGTGAGTAACTTATTTTTTACTGCTCCTATGGTGAGTTACTTATTTTCTATATTTTTATTTATAATGTAAAATGTGTTTTTAAGTTAAACAATTTAGGCTACTCACTGCCTTGTTTAAGAGGATTGTTATCTGACTGTAGTGTCTAGTTTGAATGTGAATGAATGAATGTGTGCAATAGCAACACAAATAAAGTTTTTTCCCCAAGGAAAACATGCTTGTTATTTCTGCCGTATTTTTTTTTGTGTTTTTTTTTTATGAAAAAAAAGCTTATCGATTAATCGATAATTGATCGTTAATTCTTGCGATTATCGAAAAAGAAATTTTGATCGTTTGCCCAGCCCTAATTTGAATCCATACACAGGGTAACATTCACCTCATTTTCTTTTTGAGGGGCAACACAGCTCCTCATCCTGTTCAGGTGTGACTCAATGGTCTCGGGGTCAGCGAGATGATCCAAGCGACACAACTCCAGAACCAGCTGTCAACAATGACACACACACACACACACACACACACACACACACACACACACACACACACACAAACACTGAACATACTACATGTGAACATGAATTGTTATGTTGTTATCCCTAATTTATGGATATTCATTGTGGACGACTCTCACCCGTGCTCTCAGCCCCATGATGAGCTGTACCCTGTCTGTGTAGCTCATCAGATCAGGAATGATCTCAAACACTGTGGTGACAAAGTCCTCCAGTAAGCGGTAGTCCATGATGTCTCCTCTCTGGACAACTCGCCACAGAGTCGCAGACACCAGCCGCAATGGAGAAACACACAGACGCAGAGACGACAGAGGAAGAGGAGGGGGGCCTAGAGAATGGAAACTCGCTGATTTAATAAATACAATTTATTGGACTTTAACATGAATAAAAGCTCGATTAATTGAAGCTCGCTGATTAATAAATACAATTTATTGGAGTTTAACATGAATAAAAGAAGCTCGATTGATTGGTGGAGCTAAGCCAGCCTGTAACGATACAAAACACGTGTTTCTTTCTTACCTCTTGCTTCCGACATTGTTGCATGCATCTTGAACTTCCAAGTATATCCAGCTGCATTGGCGTGATGTCCGCAGCTGGACCCTTCTCTGAACTACGGGATATTGTTGTTAAACTTCCGGCGCTCGAGTATGACGTAACGTAGGAGTAAATGCATGCACATGGAACGTTAAGTTCCCGTTTGTAACACACGGTGGCGATATACACCACATTAAACGTTGACACAATATAATTATCATTATAATCTAATATTAATAAAATAATAATAATTATTATTGTTATTATTAACATTATAATTATCGAAGAATTAGCGGGTTTGTGTGATAGGGAAGAAAGAAGAAGTAGAAGTAAGCGGGGGAGGAGTTCACCGCCGAAATCGATTTTTTTGTTCTTTAATAACAATAAAGAGCACAGTACAACACATATTCACAAATTGAGCAGATTACAATTTGGGGTTGAAACATGATACACATACGTCCTTTGCTCTCAAAATAGCCTATTGATTCCACAAGATGCTAGAAAGATTCCTTTGAGATTCTGGTCCATGATGTCATGATTGCATCACGCAATTCCTGCAGGTTATTTTTCAGGTGCACTTTCAAGCTGTGAATCTCCCGTTCTACCACATCCCAAAGGTGTTCTATTGGATTCAGATCCAGTGACTGGGAAGGCCACTGAAGAACACTGAACTCATTGTCATGTTCATGAAACCAGTTTGAGATTACTTTTGCTTTGTGACATGGTGCATTAATTTATCATGCTGGAAGTACTGTGGCCATTAGAAGATGGCTAGCCTACATTGTGGACATGAAGGGATGCACATGGTCAGCAACGATACTCAAATAGGCTGTGGCACTCAAGCGATGGTTGATTGGTATTAACGAGCCCAACGTGTGCCAAGAAAACATTCCCCACACCATTACATCACCTCCATGAATGAGAAGGTGTACATGTGTTCCTAATCAAGTGTTCTGTGAGTGTATTATTTTACTGTCTAGGCCTACTGAAGCTAGATTGTTCTACTGTGCATTTTTTACAAACTAAAAAGTAAGGCAAGCTGCATGTAAATTATTGGGAAGCTGTGAGTGGACACCGCCCTGCAAATCATCAATGGCTGAAATAGCCCCTAACAAACTAACACTAAGGACTTAGTAAGGACTCTATATATGAACTTGGTGATTAATCTACACATCGCTGGTGTACCCCTGCCCTGAAGACTGTTTCTTAGACTGTTTCCCATTCAATAATACAGAAGACAAAGATGCAACTCAACACACACTCACTCACTCACTCCATTTGACTATTTGGACGCATGCTTCTCTCAGAGTTTTTTTATTGGTGATGTGTGAACTTATTTCTGATATGTGAACTCTCACAACCGGACAGGTACAGTATTCTACGTCCTCCCTCTATGTTTCCGTCCTTCCTCCTCCTCCACCTCATTCTTCCTTGTGTGATTTAGCAAATAAATAAAAAGTATTTACAATCCAAATGCAAATGCAGCTGTAATTTGAAACAACATTATACAAATCTTTACAAAAGCCACATGAAAAAGCATTATAAAATCATTATGAGAGACTGCATTACATACTTTTTTATACTGTAATAAAGTGTAACAACTGACAACCTGTACTGTAACGACTAACAGTTGTGAGCTTCTAAGAAATGTCGAATAAAACGGTCTATTATGTAGACCATGAGAACAGGAGGAAAGATTGTGTGTTTCCTTTCTCTCTCTGGTACCTCTTCTGGCCTCTTGGTTGGTGTGAAAACTTGAGATTGGCTTCAGCAGGAGAAAATACCACGGAGTGTCTCACAGCAAACCAAAATTAGTTGTCTGGAAAAGGGAAAAATAGATTATGAGCCAAACCCTCATTGGAGGAAAAGGCGTGTGTGTTCCTGCGTGTGTGTGCGTGTGTGTGTGAGTGTGTGTGTGTGTGTGTGTGTGTGTGTGTGTGAGTGTGAGTGTGTGAGTGCATGAGTGCGTGTGTATATGTGTGAGTGTGAGTGCATGTGTGTGTGTGAGTGCGTGTGTATATGTGTGAGTGAGTGTGCGTGTTTGTGAGTGTGCGTGCGTATGCGCATGCGTGTCTGTGTGCGTATGCGTGTGCGTGTTTGTGTGTGTGCGTATGCGTTTGTATGCGTGTTTGTGTGCGTGTGCGTGTGTGTGCGCGTGTGTGTGTGCGGTTGAGGCCTCACCACGACAGGCATATCTGAGGTCTGAGAAGAGGACGTGTTCCTGAGAGAAGACAAACATTCCCAGTCTTCCTCCCGCCAGCGTGCGGTCGTACACGGGCCCTGAGTCCGCCAAGATGCGCCTGCCCTCATACACTACGACCCTGCGACCAAGACCACAACTCAACCACAACACAACCACAACACAACCACAACCCAGTAGACCCAACCCAGGCACAACTATGAAGGTTCTGATTAGGTACCTGATGAAGCCAGTTTTGGGCCTGTGGATGAGATGCCAGCGGTAGGCTGTGTAGTCTTTCCACCCGATGTTCTGGGGGTCGTGCCACAGCGTACGGACCTGAGGACCAGACACAGGGGTCATTGGTTAGGAGTTAGGGTTTACAGGCCTGGGTTACCCAGACGTAGATGGTTTAGAGGCCTGGGTCACCCAGACATAGAGGGGTTGGTATAGGGAGGTACAGTATACATTCTTGCTGTCTGGGGTGTCCCATGTGCCATTACGGGGATGGTGTGAAGCTGGTGGAGGTAGAAATCGGAGGACGGGCTCAGTAATGAATGGAGGAAGGGTATTGAACACGTGGATGCTATCTTCTATGCTATCTTCCATACAGAGTTTCACTACTACTGTAAATATTCCATTATTAGTCCATTCCATGCATCACAATGAGCCCGTCCTCCGATTTCTGCCTCCACCAGCCTCCCCAGGTGTAGGGTATATACAGTATATAAGGTGTATATGGGTTGTGTGTGGTACAGTGTAAGCAGAGGTACATACCTGTTGTCTGGTGTTCCCTGTGTGCCACAGGGCGTTGCGGAGGGTCACCCCGGGGCCGGAGGTGGAGTTGACCACCTTGAGCGACACGCCGGCGGTGCCGAAGGCCCGGGAGGGCTTCTTCTCCCAGTAGGCCTGGGACACCTGCTCCCACACGGTGGCAGACAACATGGTGGTAAGGCCACATGCTAGAGCAGGGGTGGGCAACTTTGACTATCAAAAGAGTCATTTTGGCAAGAAAATTGAGCCGCAAAACATATTTGAGCCTTGATGAAGGTAACACAGCCTATCAAGTCTAAATTAGTCTATTACTAATTAGCCACCATTACTAATAGGTGTCAATGAGCATTCATTTAAATGTTTTACCACATGTCACTGCAGTCACCTGCAGTGGGCTATTTATGATTATGGTTATTTATTATTATTTGGTACTTTAACTTTGGATTTCCATTACAATAATACCAGGTTTTGTTGCATTCGTGAAATTATAGAACTACAATAAATAAAAATATTTCAGAATAAAAGTCTGAAAACAAAAATTTCAGAATAAAAGTCAGAAAAAAATATTTCAGAATAAAAGTCAGAAAATAATATTTCAGAATAAAAGTCAGATTTTCTTTTTTTTTCTGAATAAAAGTCCGAAAAATAAAATTTCAAAATAAAAGTCCGAAAAATTACATTTCAGAATAAAAGTCAGAAAAACTATATTTCAGAATAAAAGTCAGAAAATGTTAATTTCAGAATAAAAGTCCGATGCATCTGCAAGACAGACTGCAGCATCCTGAGGTGCACATGCAAGAAGCATGGCATTGAGTGCTCTGTTGCATGTAGTTTTTGTTCAATAGTGCCAACATGTTGATTAGTGCAAATCACAAATATAAGTAACATAAAAGTGATATTTTAATAATATTGTTTTCAATTGTTGTTAATCAATGCCTATATTAATGTTGATTACTGCCAATTTATGTTGCCTTGTATAAAAGTATATTAATTTAGTGATTCGATTAAAGTTTCAACATTTTAAAGCTTTATAATGTAATTTTTGGAAGCAAAAACGTGTTACCAGGTTATGGTAAAAAATAAAATAATACTTTCCACCACTTGGATTTCTTAAGACTTTTTATATGTCATATAGGAGACATTTATGAGCAATAAACAGTTGAAAGATGTTCTGTTGCAATTTGTCTGAGGTTCCCCCCCCTTTTATCACAAAATGCCTGTACTAGAAGTGGAGAAAACTGCCATGTGTAGGCCAGGCCTTGAAATGGAGTAGATATAAAGAGCTATGCAGGCCTACTTTGAGTCCTCCCCATGTTTGTGCAAATGAATAAAATGAAAAGTAGCCTACTTTGATAATAAATAAAACACAAAGCCTAACAGCTTTAAAATAGCAAAAGTAAAGAAATAGGCCAAGTTTCAATTAAATTTAGACTAAAATCCAGTTCAGAGAGGTAATCCTCTTCTGTTTTCCTCAGCCACGTACCACAACCAACCCTCAGGCCTGAGCAGAAGACACAACCAACCCTCAGGCCTGAGCAGAAGACACAACCACCCCTCAGGCCTGAGCAGAAGACACAACCAACCCTCAGGCCTGAGCAGAAGACACAACCAACCCTCAGGCCTGAGCAGAAGACACAACCATATCAGCTATTGACAACTGATAAAACAGACACATTGTTGCAAAAATAATAGCCTATTAAAGCATGGCGTTCTCACCCGTTTAATGTGATTTATGTTTCTGAACGTCACTGCAGATCTTGTTGATATCAGGGCTGTAAGATGTAACTTTGATCTCACACAATACTGCAGGTTCTCATCTGTGAGGCGGGGGGGCGATATTCACATTTTGTGTCGTTCATGCTTGAGAAAACCTGCTTGTACAAGTTGATCCAAAGATGGACAGGACTCCCACTGCATACTTCTTCGTGTTCATATAGTTGTCGTTTCAAACACAAGTTTGTCGGGTTTTGGGAGGTTTTTAATATCTCTCCATCTGTGGCTTTCTGACGGGCGACATCTTGGAGCTCAGATGTCAGGCTTTTGAACTTGGACACCCATGAGTCTTTGTCAGCTAAGCGAACTGTCGCCCAGTTCAATTTCAAAGCGGGGATGACTTACTGCTGTGAGGGCGGACATGATCAACAGGGAGGGGTCAGTGTCCAGTGGTGTGACAGGGAAGCAGGGTGTAGTTTGTTCCTTTCTGAACTCACTTCTGAATCTTTCCACAAATGCAGTTTGCATTCCGATGCGTGATGTAATTATGTAAATAATCTCAATTTGTGTGATTGTGTCGTTCCTTAAACTCTCTCAGGGAGGTGAGACAGCATACCTCTCTGTACATCTCTGGCGAACACTGTAAACTTAAACACTGTAAACTTCAAAGCGCTCAAGCGGTAAAACATCTCCAGCATCTGCAGGGCCGTGCTTCCCTTTCCCTCGAGACTTTTGTTCAGCGTGTTGAGGTGACTCGTCATTTAGGTGACTCGTCATTTAGGTGACTTCAAAACTCATTTAGTGCAACTTCAAAAAGGTGTAGGCTATGATGCATATTTTAGTTGCCGAAATATAATTAAAAAAATAATAATAATCAGTACGGTATATACAGTAGACTACAAATTTTTACAATTGGAGAATGTAAGAATCACTTACAATAATGAAAACTGAAAATAAAAATATTATTATTATTTAAAAATAACCGTATGGGGGTATAGGGGTGATATAAAGGGGTTTTGGGGTATATTGTGGAGGACACGGTAGGTAGTAGGAGGTACATTATACGGTATAGTGGGGTAAGGGGGTATATAGAAAACAATAAAGACGATACATTGGGTTATGGGTGGTGTGGGTATGAATGGTAGTGGTATAGAGGGGTTTACGGGAATATTAGGGTGATACAAAGGAGTATAACCCTATTTTTGGGGCCATATCCGTCTCCTCACCTGCTTCCACATGACCACGTAGAAGCGCCGGCTGGACTGGTAGGAGAACACGAACCCTGCGTAGTCATCATCTCTGTCTGTGTTCACGTAGAACGTCCCGCTGAAGTCCACCGCATTGAACCCATCAAAGCCTACCAGTACGGAGACCAACACACACACACACACACACACACACACACACACACACTTATTCGGGTCAGGGTTAGGTCAGTCGGGGTTAAGGGTCAGGGAGGGGGGGGGTTAGGGGTCTCACCGATGGCGATGCCCGGGTCAGAGTTGGCGGTCTGCAGGAGCTCTGTGCCCTCGCTACGGACCACCCAGAACGGGTCGGATTGAGCCGTGCCCCGGGGGTCCAACACAACAGTCTGGAACTTCCTGAAGTCTGTAGCTCCGATGTCACCGTTCTCTGGACACGGGTCCAACGCATCTGGAATACTGTCATTATCAAAGTCATCTTGACAGGCATCACCACGACCATCACCTGACAGAGGGATGGAGAGAAAGAGAGAGAGAGAGAGAGAGAGAGAGAGAGAGAGAGGGATGGAGTGAGATGGAGAGATGGTGAGAGGGAAGGAGAGGGATGAGAGAAAGACAAAGAATAAGAAAGAGAGGGAGGGAGAGATAGAGGGATGGAGAGATGGAGAGAGATGGTGAGAGGGATGAGAGAAAGGGATGGAGAGAGAGGAGGTGAGAGGGAGGGAGTGAATGATAAAGACAGACAGGGAGATACATTGATAGACAGACAGACACAAACACAGTAGACGAGAGGCAGAATGTGTACTGACCATTCGAGTCCACCTGGTCCCTGTTGGGTACGAGTCTGCAGTTGTCACGGTCGTCAGGGATACCGTCGTTGTCGTCGTCATGGTCACAGGCGTCACCCAACCCATCCTTGTCGTGGTCGGCCTGGTTGGCGTTGGCGATGTAAGGACAGTTGTCCAGAGTGTTCTGATGGCCGTCCTCATCTATGTCCATGTTATCATCACACCAGTCCCCTACCAGGTCACTGTCTGAATCCGCCTACGCACACACACACACACACACACACACACAAACACACATACACACACATACAGTACACACACACACACACACACACACACACACATACAGTACACACACACACACACACATACAGTACACACACACACACACACGCACACACACATACAGTACACACACACACACACACACACACATACACACATACAGTACACACACATACACACACATACACATACAGTACACACACACACACACATGAGAGTGAGCTGTGAGGTGAACCTTATCCCTATTTCAGTAAAGTCAGTTCACCAGTTGTCTACCTGTTCAGGGTTGTGGAGGAAGGGACAGTTGTCACACTGGTCTCCCACTCCATCACGGTCTGTGTCCATCTGGTCCGTGTTGTACACCAGAGGACAGTTATCACGCCCATTTAACATCTCTGGAGACACACACACACACACACACACACACACAACGGTTAGGGTTAGTGGAAATAAGTGATGGTACTGTAATATAATATCTATGGGTGAAAGGGATAGTTCAGGTAAATTCCAAAATCGCATCGTTCATTCCATATCCCGAAATGAGTCTATGGACAAGGACAGACTTCAATCCACACTTTGGTTCTGTTCGTCTGGACACGGCCACTCAATGCTAACGATTAGCTTTTTTCTTTTTCTTTTGTAACACCAAAACCCAATAGAAGTCTGGTACATAATAATAATAGCTTAGATCTATATAGCGCCTTTCTCAAACCCAAGGACGCTTAACAGAATTCACAGACAGACAGTCAGACAGAAAAACAAAGCAAAGAAACAAAGACAACAAGAGAAACAAAACTAGACTAGGGGCCACAGGCCTTGGAGAACAGGTGGGTTTTGAGGGCTGATTTGAAAGTGTCCAGGGTAGGGGGGGCGTTGCGGATCGCTGTGGGGAGAGAGTTCCAGAGGGTGGGAGCTGCCACACTGAAAGCTCTGGACATAAAGGAGCATGTTTTAAATGTCATGCCCAAAATGTCTGTGGTGAACTATTGTTGTAGATTTCTCTTGCTGGTTATGAATCAAAGAACAATTCTGAGTTTAAGACTATTTATTTAAAGTACAAAAGTATACAGATATCAGAGGCTGGTAGATGTAGGTCTTGATCATCAGGATGAGGTTAGAGAGAGAGCGATTTTCCGAGGTGGCCCCCTATTTGTAAACAGTCATATGCAAATACAAGGTATCTATACAGGCCTATCACATTACTTAGAGATGATCAAGGTGTGAAAAAGGGGTCAGTACTCAGGTCAGAAGCCATCTTAAGGTACAGTCAATTCAGGTCATCCATTTTTGTCACAGAACAAAGAGTCATAAAAACCAGGGCCTAGTCATGAGGCATTTCTTCATAATATACATACAATCCATGTGTGTGTGCTTAAGTAAAATATACTACACTATCCCTTGAAGTGGAGGCTATCCCTGGTTAGCTGTTAAGGATAGCCCTGGTTAGCTGTTAGCTACCGTCTCCATCCATGTCGATGCTGCAGGCGTCCCCCTCCCCGTTATCGTCCGTGTCTGTCTGCAGGGGGTTCTGCTCGTAGGGACAGTTGTCACAGCGGTCGCCCACCCCGTCTACGTCTGAGTCGTACTGATGAGGGTTATACACCAACGGACAGTTGTCCTGGGGGGATAAACACACACACACACACACACACACACACACACACACACACACACATAACAGAATGAAGACAAGAACACACACACATCCACACAGACACACACACACACACACACATGTGCGCACACACACACACACACACATGTGCGCACACACACACACACACACACACACACGCACACACGCAGATACACAGTATAATTAAAACAAGAACACACACAGACACACGCACACGTTATCACACATACACACTCACACTTGCTCACACACATACACACCCTCTCATCTATGATGTCATCGTTGTCGTCGTCAGTATCACAGGCGTCTCCCCGGCCGTCCCTGTCCCGATCTTCCTGACCAGAGTTGGGCAGCTTGGGGCAGTTATCCTACAGACACACAGCCTAGTTACCCACCTGTGTGTGTGTGTGAGTGTGTGTGTGTGCATGCGTGTGTGTCCGTGTCTGTTAGGAGTGTGTGTGTGTGTGTGTGTGTGTGTGTGTGTGTGTGCTTGTCTTCATTCTGTTATGTGTGTGTGTGTGTGTGTGTGTGTTACCTGCTGACAGTGGTAGGTGGCGTTGCGGTGGCAGACCAGGCTGTGGTTGGGCCAGCCGTCCAGGTCTGAGTCCTCCCCACACAGCAGGCCGTCGCCCGCGAAGCCCACCTCACACACACACAGGTACATGGGCTCCGACGACAGCCCCAGGTACACACACACCGCGTCCTTGTGGCAGTGGTGTGTGCCGTCCTTGCACGGGTTATGAGGCTCACACACCTATACACACACATACACATATACGTCAAAACAGAACTTTTCCAATCCCAGCCTGCGGTATGAAGTCACTGTAGAAGTCACTCACGCACACACACACACACACACACACACACACACACACACACACACACACACACACACATATACGTCAAAACCGAACTTTTCCAATCCCAGCCTGCGGTATGAAGTCACTGTAGAAGTCACTCACACACACACACACACACACACACACAGACCTGCTTTATGTTCTTGGCGGTCTGTAGGCCGAGACCGTAGGGCTGGGAGCCGCGGTAGCGTGGAGCGCAGGGCTGACAGTGGAAACCTGGCTCCGTGTTCACACACTCCGACACACACACTCCATCTACATCACACTGCAGCCAGGACAAACAGAGAGAGAGAGAGAGAGAGAGAGAGAGAGAGAGAGAGAGAGAGAGAGAGAGAGGGAGGGGGGGAGGGGGGGGGGCGTGTGTTCAGTGTGACAGTTTGACAGGCTTCTGCGATCCATTGTGGTCACTGCGTGTGTGTGTGTGTGTGTGTGTGTGTGTGTGTGTGCGTGCCTGTGTATGTGTGTGTGTGTGAGTGTCCGTGCCGTCGACAGCTCACCTCATTCTCGTCTTCACAAACAGAGCCGTTTCCATGGTAACCCACCGGACAGGACCCGCAGGCCCACGAGCCGTCGCTGTGCGATCTGCACGCCACCCCGGGGAAGCACGGGCCGGAGAGACAGCTGTCTGGAACACACGCACACGCACACACACACGCACACACACACGCACGCACACACACACGCACACACACACACACACACACGCACACACACACACGCACACACGCACACACACACAGACGCACACACACACGCACACGCACACGCACACACACATACACCCACACACATAGACACACACACACATGGACACGCACACACATAGACACACACACATGGACACGCACACACACACATACGCACACACACACAAGGAGGGTCAGGGCAGAGGTTAGAGGTGATGTGTAGGTGTTAGGGTTGAGGAATCAGAGGTTAAAGGTCACCTATAGGACAGGCCTCTCTGTTGCAGGCCTCGTAGTCCGTAACGTCCCCCATGCACCTCCGGCCCCCGTGCTGAGGGGCGGGGTTAGAACACTCCCGTTGACGACTCGTTAGGCCTCCCCCGCATGTCGCCGAGCACGGTAACCACGGAGACCAGGGCTGCCAGCCCCCGTTAACTGCAGACACACACGTACACACACTCATTACCAAAAAAGTCTGATAAAAAAAACAATAGCACAGCATATTGTGTGTGTTAAGGTGTGTGTGTGTGTGTCAGTCTGACTGTACTTACTTGGGCAGGGTGTGTCATTGCAGGGCTGTGTCTCCTTGTCTTCGCCTGGGCAGGAGCTGCCCCCACGCTGTGGGGAGGGGTTATTGCAGAGCCGCACCCGCATGTTGAGACCCCCTCCACAAGTCAAGGAACACGCAGACCACGGAGACCACAGGCCCCAGCCCCCGTCCACACGCGCTGCACATGTACATTACACATGTACATATTAGAAACACATGCATACATACACACACAGAGCATGTAGGTCCCAACCCCAGTCTCCACACACACACTGACACAGAATAGATCGATACACAGTCACATTTGTATGCATCAGGGGAGGTTGACATGCATGGAATGGATACCGTTCCTCATTCC
>NC_137681.1:9307618-9315118 GCF_963989245.1 Nansenia antarctica | reverse complement strand
TAGTTTTCTACCTTCATTTTGGATTCCTTTTCTTTATTTTTGGGGGGTTTTCATTTGCAAATCAGTTTTGTCTGCACATTTGTAAAGCACTTATAACACTATTTAAAAAAAGAAAATTGCCATATAAATAAAGTTTATTATTATTATAATTATTATAATAATTATTATTATTAGTAGTAGTAGTATTATTGTAACAGTGTGTGTGTGTGTGTGTGTGTGTGTGTGTGTGTGTGTGTGTGTGTGTGTGTGTGTGTGTGTGTGTGTTGGTGTGTGTACCGTAGGTGCGCAGCAAGGCCCAGGTGGTGCTGTTTTCAGCGTTAGGAACGTTCAGCTTCTCCTACAAAGACATGGCTCCCCGCGTGCTGCAGCTCCTCTCTCCACAACGCACCACCGGGACGCAGCAGCAGTTTAAGGTACTCACACACACACACCCACACACACACACACACACACACACACACACACACACACACACACACACACACACATACACTGTTAAACATCTGAGGGCCGTTCCTGAAAATGAGCTTGATGAGTTAAAACTTGAATGAACTTCATAGGAGAAGTGTGTGTGTGTGTGTGTGTGTGTGTGTGTGTGTGTGTGTGTGTACGTGTGCGCGTGTGCGTGTGTGCGTGTGTGGCTGAGTGTGTGTTTTAATGTTTAGTATATGTGGCATTTATTTTCAGGGTGCTCTGTATTGCCTGCTGGGTGTGTATGGGGGTGTGTGTCTGGCGAGTGTGCGAGACTGGGAGTGTGTGTGTGAGGTGTGGCCCGCTCTGGTCCGCTGCGGCCTCTCCCCCTCTATGACCCTGGGGAAGCCTTCCATTGGTCGACTGCTCGATGAAATCACAGACAAGATCCACCGCCTGCACGAAACCATCGGCATCTACTTCATTGTGAGTAACTGTCACACACACACGCACACACACACACACACACACACACACACACACACACACACTACAGCCATTATGTGTGCCCCCTGTTGAACTGTAATACGTTTGTCACTACCCTTCCTTCCCTGTCAGGTTTCCGAGGGCTGTGTAGACGTAGCCAATCAGATCTCCGAGTCCCACAGCCCTGACCCCTGCCTGGCCACGCCCACCCAGCAGGAGCTGAAGGAGGGGCTTCAGCGTCAGCGAATCAGAAACCTGGTCGCAGTGAGGTCAGCCCACAGATGTTTAATCACTCCAGTTAAACACACTCGAGTGACACACGCTAATTGACCCTTATGCCCGTGATCACACCCATTTGGAAAGCGTCGCAGTGAAAACACCAGGTTTATATCTTCTCCCTTCTGGATGTCATTAGCGCTGTATAATGTTGCAATGTCCGTCCGACCTGACTGATTTCGGAGCGCTCGGCGTTTTGACCTTGTCCCAACAAACAATTAGCAACAGATGCTAACGGTCCATTGTGATACGCCAGCGCTATTTTCAGGTTGGCAGTTCCCAGTTCGAACAGATTTAAGTCTGTCGGATTGTTGGATTTTTTTCCAAACAATTTCGAAACGGAAAAATGGAAAGCAAAGCCGAGGCACGCGAGCCAAAGGAACGTTCCGTTTGAATATTAATGGCATTCCGGTGTTCTTTTCAAGTCGGTGTGGCCCAGCGGGCACTCACTCAATCACAGACACGCACACGCACATGCACACAAACACATACACACACACACACAAACACACACACACACATGCACACAAACACACACACACAAACACACACACACACAGAGTTAAGTCTTCCTCTGTTCTTGCAGAAAGTATGAGAAGTTGGTCAACGACCTCCTGGATTGCCTTGAAGACAGAGACCTGTGAGTGTCAAATCATTTATGTACCATTGGGTTTGATGGATGTCAATCAATAGAACTAACACTGTGTGTGTGCGTGTGTCTGTGTCTGTGTCTGTGTCTGTGTGAGTGTCTGTGTGTGTGTCTGTGTCTGTCTCTGTGTCTGTCTCTGTGTCTGTCTCTGTGTCTGTGTCTGTCTCTGTGTCTGTGTCTGTCTCTGTGTCTGTCTCTGTGTCTGTCTCTGTGTCTGTGTCTGTCTCTGTGTGTGTGTGTGTGTGTGTCTGTCTGTCTCTGTGTGTGTGTGTGTGTGTGTGTGTCTGTGTGTGTGTCTGTGTGTGTCTGTGTGTGTGTGTCTGTGTGTGTCTGTGTCTGTCTCTGTCTCTGTGTCTGTCTCTGTCTCTGTGTGTGTGTGTGTGTGTGTGTTGTTTCAGGCCCTGGAAGTTTGAGCTCCTGGCTGCGGGCCTGTTGTCTCTCCAGCTGAGGGAGGAGCACCCCCTCCCCTCCGACGCCGTCCTCTACTTCACACAGAGCCTCACACACGACTCCATCTGCATACGCAAGGTGTGTGTGTGTGTGTGTGTGTGTGTGTTGTACACACTTTCCACTTTTGTCACTTTCCATCATTTGTGTGTGCCATCAATAGTGGAGGTTAGACCAGACGGTGAGGTGTATGTGTCTGTGCGTGTTTCCCCTCCGGACCTCTAGGTGGCGATATCTGCAGTGGCTGGCATCCTGAAGCAGCTCAAGAGACCACGCAAGAAAGTAGCTGTGAAGCCCTCGGATATCAGTCAGTACAACACACACACACACACACACACATACACAGTCTTTTATACCCCAAATCAATTATGTAGTAGTGTGTTTAATGACCCTCAAACCAATCTTATTGTGCGTGTGCGTGTGCGTGCATGTGTGTGTGTGTGTGTTTGTGTGTGTAAGTAAGTAAGTAAAGTAATAAGTTGTAGTGCCGAGAGACGGGAGTCGGAGGCGGCGTATCGAATGTCACAGCTAAACGTTTATTAACAGACATGAACAAGTCTCGACCACATGCTTCAAGCAGTAACTATATAACTGATGTAACAACTTGAGTACCACGCACTTAACCCTCCGTGCGGAACAATACTCCCAACCCATAGTTCCGTGGGTGAATTATGTTAACCCACCACACAAGCCCCCCCAGAATTCACCCATAGTCAAAATCCCTGTGTCGGGGAGGGACGACGATCCGACCCCGGCGGGTGCGGGACGCAGGGGCATCCGGGGCAGGGGCAGGGCCAGCCGGGGCCGATGAACGCACGGGCCACGTCGGAAGACGCCGTCGAGGAGAGGGGAACGGCTTCGGGCCAGCGGGTCGTCCTGTCCACCATGGTGAAAAGGTAGGTGAAGCCGTGAGAGGCGGGCAGTGGTCCCACAAGGTCGACGTTGACGTGGTCGAACCTCCTCTCAGGAACAGTGAAGGGCTCAAAAAGGGGCTCTGGTATGGCGGTGTACTTTGGCGCGTTGACAGGCCACGCACGTGTCGACCCAGCCTCTTACCTCCTTCTTGAGTCCCTGCCATACGAACTTCTCAGAAACTAATTTTACGGATGGTTTCCTGCCGGGGTGGGAGAGGTTGTGTACAGCCTCAAAAACGGGCCGGCGCCAGTTCACAGGGACTAGCGGCCGCGGCTGGCCCGTAGAGAAGTCGCACAGCAGTTTTGCGCCTGAGTCAACGACTGCGACATCCTCCAAGCGTAGTCCTGTGTCCGCGTTCTTGAGGGTCTGGACCCCGTGATCGGAGGCCTGGTCCGCACTCATGCGGAGGTAGTCGAGACCCAGTTGAGCGGCCCCGACGACCGCTCTGGAGAGACAGTCTGCGACCACGTTGGACTTGCCAGCGATGTGTTGGATGTCTGTGGTGTACTCAGATATGTACGAGAGCTGGCGTTGCTGGCGGGCAGACCAAGGCTCGGCCATCTTGGACATGGAGAACGTGAGGGGTTTGTGATCCACGAACGCCGTGAACTCACGGCCTTCCAGCAGGAACCGGAAGTGGCGGACTGCCAAAAAGAGGCCAAGGAGCTCCCTGTCGAACGCGCTGTATTTGCGCTCTCTGGGCATCAACTGACGGCTGAAAAAGGCGAGCGGCTGCCAGGCGCCTGCGACCCATTGTTCGTGCACCGCGCCGACGGCGTAGTCCGACGCATCGGTGGTGATGGCAATAGGGGCCTTGGGTGACGGGTGGGCCAACATGGCGGCCTGGCTTAGGGCGGTCTTGGTGGCCATGAAGGCGGCTTCCCTCCCGGCCGTCCAGTCGATGGCCTGGTTGGGGGATTTGTCCTTCATAGCCTCGTACAGCGGGTGCATGGTGTGGGCTGCACGGTGGATGAACCGGTGATAAAAAGTCACCATTCCAAGAAACTCTCGGAGTGCTCGAGCTGTGTATGGGCGGGGGAAGGCGGAAACGGCCTCCACCTTCGATGGGAGGGGGGCGGCCCCATCTTTGTTGATGAGATGCCCAAGGAATTGGATGGAGGGTAACCCGAACAGACACTTCGCCGGGTTAATGATCAGGCCATGTTGGCTGAGCCTCGTGAAGAGATCTCGGAGATGTGCCAGGTGCTCTTCCTCCGAGGAGCTGGCAACGAGGATGTCGTCCAAATAGACGAATAGGAATGGCATGTCTCTGAGCGTCGAATCCATTATATAATTTTAATTAGTAATATAATTTTGCCATTTAGCAGACGCTTTTATCCAAAGCGACTTACAATTACGAATTACAGGGACATTCCCCCTGGAGTAACTGAGGGCTAAGTGCCTTACCCAAGGGCACACTAGTAGTGGTGTGGCTTCAGGCGGGATTTGAACTCGGGATTTGAACTCGGGATTTGAACTCACAACCTTCCGATCCCAAGTCCAACTCACTATCCACTAGACCACCACTACCCTACTAATTGATTGATTGAATTGAAAACCTTTATTGTCCCCAATGGGGAAATTTTGTTGTCAAACAGCTTAGTTAGGGCAGACAGAAAACATTCAATAAAATACATAAAACAGTGCAGGCTCAATAAGTAAAAAGTTCCAAGTTCCAAAGTTCCAGCTCCAGGTCTCCCCCACCCTGCAGGGCCTGGTTGTAGAGTCGGAGTGCAGCTGGAACAAAGGACTGTCCAAATCTTTTTGTATTTTGACGGGGGAGAACAAATCTGTGGCTGAACTTGCTCCTCATCCCCGCCAGCTCGCAGTACATCGGGTGGGAGGGATTGGCCAGCATGGCCGCCAGTTTTTTCCCCATCCTCTGTTCTGCCACCACCTCTAGGCTGTCCAGCCCGGTCCCCACCACAGAGCTGGCCTTCTTCACCAGTTTGTTTAGCTTCGCAGCATCCCTGGCACAGATGTTTCCACCCCAGCAGGCCACGGCGAAGAACAGAACGCTGGCAACCACCGACTGATAAAACATTCGCAGCAGCTTGTTGCAGACACCGAAAGACCTCAGCCTTCTCAGGAAAAACAGTCTGCTCTGCCCTTTCCTGAGAAGAGCCTCGGTGTTGTCAGTCCAGTCCAGTTTGTTATTAATTTGTACTCCCAGGTACCTGTAGGAGTCCACCCTCTCGACTTCCACCCCCTTGATGGTGATGGGGGCTGGGGTCCTTCTCTTCCTCCTAAAATCCACCACCAACTCCTTTGTTTTGCTGGTGTTAAGCAAAAGGTAGTTGGTGTCGCACCACTGCACAAAGCTCTCCACCAGGGCCCTGTACTCCTCATCCCTGTCGTCTGTGATGTAACCGACGATAGAGGAGTCATCAGAAAACTTCTGCAGGTGGCACTGGTCGGAGCTAAACTGGAAGTCGGAGGTATAGAGGGTGAAGAGAAAGGGTGACAGAACAGTTCCCTGGGGGGCACCGGTGTTGCACACCACCACCTCAGACTGACAGCCCTGCAGTCTCACATACTGACGTCTGTCTGTGAGGTAGTTGTGGATCCAAGCCGTCAGGGAGTCCTCCACACACATCACTGCTAGTTTATTAGCCGCTGTTCATTAGCCGCTGAAAGGACTGGGCTGCATTCTTAAGTCCAAACGGCATGCGTAGGAATTCAAATAGCCCGAACGGCGTGATCACCGCCGTTTTGGGAATGTCTGAAGGGTGCACGGGGACTTGGTGGTAGCCACGCACTAGGTCCACCTTTGAGAAAACCAGCTTACCCGCCAGATGCGCAGAAAAGTCCTGAATGTGGGGGACTGGGTAGCGGTCGGGTGTCGTAGCGTCGTTGAGGCGGCGGTAGTCGCCACACGGTCGCCATCCGCCGTCTGGTTTCGGCACGATGTGTAGCGGTGAGGCCCATGGGCTGTCTGAGCGGCGGATGATACCAAGGCGCTCCATGTTGGCGAACTCAGACTTAGCGACTGCTAGCCTGTCGGGGTTGAGCCGCCGGGCCCTAGCGTAGATGGGGGCGCCCTTGGTCTCTATGTGGTGCTCCACCCCATGCTTGGTAGTGGTGGCGGAAAATGTGGGCTGTGTCAAGCTGGGGAACTCGCTGAGCAGGTGCTGATAGTTGTCACCCTCTGAGAGTGAGCTGGAGAGCCCGCCGTATGTCGCCTCACCGCGGACACATGCAAGTGAGGAGAATGTCAGTGCGTCCACCAGGCGGTTGTTCTTGACGTCCACGAGCAGTCCGTGAGCACATAGGAAATCTGCACCGAGGAGGGGGAAAGAGATGTCGGCCGTGACGAAGTCCCATGTAAACCGCTGACCCCCGAAACATAGGTCTACAGCCTTCGTGCCATAGGTGCGGATGGGGGTGTCTTTAGCGGACTTTAAATGTGGGCCATGACCTCCCCTGGCGGTGTCATCCACTGTCGCAGGCAGGACGCTCCTCTGAGCACCGGTGTCACAGAGGAATTTGCACCCGGAGAGAGTGTCTCTGATGAATAGTAGCTGGTTTGCTGTGCCCACACTCATAGCCACTACAGAGCGCAGGCTTTGCCGTTTCCCGTCGAGCTGTAGTTGCAAGGGGAGCGGCACCTCTTCGCTTTCGCGCCAAAGCGTGAGTGAAAATAGCACATGCCTGGGCTAGTACGGCTATCGTGGTAGGTGGGCCCTTGTTAGCTAGCCTGTCTCTGCCAGGGGGAGTGTAATTGTGTGTCGGGGCTAGCACTTCAGGGGTAAAACGCTGGGTAGCTAGGAAGAAGCGGTCAGCCTCTTCTGCTAACTCACGGGGTTCAGTAATAGTCGTATTAGCGAGCGCTGTCTGTACATGTGCAGGCATGTGCCGAAGAAACAGTTCAATAAATAGAAAATTTGGTTCTTCCGTACCTAGTAGGTTCAGCATCATGTCCATGTGCTGGGAAGGCTTGCTGTCTCCCAGCCCCTGAATTGCGAACAGACGTCGGGCTCGTTCTGACCGTGATAGTTCGAAGGTCTTGAGGAGGAGAGCCTTAAACGCTGTATATTTATTCAGGGCAGGGGAGCTGTAATGAAGCCCACCGTTCTGGCTGCAGTGGAGCTCCCCAGCGCCGAGACGACATGGTAGTAGCGTGCGGCGTCCTCTGTAATCCCACGGAGGGCGAACTGCGCCTCCGTCTGTGCGAACCATGCTGCCGCGGATGTCTCCCAAAACTCCGGCAATTTGAGAATAACAGCGTTATTTGCCATGTTCGGTTCAGTCTCGGATACTTCAACGGGACTGACGTCGGGGTCACCAGTGTAGTGCCGAGAGACGGGAGTCGGAGG
>NC_137681.1:9287618-9297618 GCF_963989245.1 Nansenia antarctica | reverse complement strand
GAGTAGTTCTGTCTGTCAAGACCGTGTTGACGAATCCTTTCTTCTGTATATATGCAGATAGCTGTTCATACATTACTATCATGGAAATATGCATATACTGTTATATATATATACACACACACACACACAGGCATAAGATTTTCCTCTCTGAATCAGAAGAGGTGTAGTTTAGTGCCTAACTGTTCTATTGCTGTGCTGTAGAGCTGCAGACCAAAGCCAATAAACATTGTAACTGACTGCAGCCTGTGTGTGTGTGTGTGTGGGTCTCCACCACAGTTGATTTACTCTCTCCATGTATGAAGGGCAGGCAGGCGTTTGCGTGTGCATGTGCGTGTGTGTCTCCACCACAGTTGATATACTCTCTCCATGTATGAAGGGCGTGTGTGTGTGTGTGTGTACCTCCACAGTTGATATACCCTCCATGTATGAAGGGCGTGCGTGTGTGTGTGTGTTACAGCGATGTGAACATGATATACTGACACCGTCATGAAAACACTAAGAAGATTTAGACAGGTGTTTAATACGGTATCACATGTGACAGACAACACTTTCCATAGCCCTGAGGTAAGTCAATAACCAGTCCAGTCCTGCTACATGCAAAAGCAGTCCAATCCAGTCCAGACCAGTATAGTCCGGTCCAGTCTCCACTGTGGCGTATTACAGATAGTACCCAGCTCATTGCAGGCTCACTGTGTGTGTGTGTGTGTGTGTGTGTGTGTGTGTGTGTGTGTGTGTGTGTGCGTGCGTGTGAGTGTTACTGCCCGGCCTGCATTCGCTCTCTGACCAACGTCTCCAGGGAGAACAGGTGTGTGTCCGAGTCCTCAGGTAGGAGTGTCCTCAGAGCCTCAGCCAATTGGAACAGGTATTCAGTGTTCTGCCCACTCGGTCCCACTGCGCCCACTATCTGATTGGCTATGTGTTCCAGCGGGGCGGGGCCTAGGTAGTCAGGGTTGTCATGGGAGCCGATGTAGAGCAGAGCCTGGCTGGGAGGAGGGCTGAGGGGAGGGCGCGGGTTAAAGGTCACGGTGATGACCTGGTACCCGCCTTTCTCCCGGTGGTCAAGGTAACGCTTCACTTCCTGCTCTCGACCGGACGGCAGTTTGTAGGCCACGCCCCAAACGCACCCCTAGAAGACGGAGAGAGAGAGAAAGAGGGGGAATGGAGAGAGACAGGGGGGGAGGGGGAATGGAGAGAGACAGGGGGGGAGGTGGGAGGTAAAGAGAGAGACGGGGAGAAAGTATGAGTGGAGTATGGTGGTTTGTGGTTCTCGCTACACGTAGGACACAGCCTGCACTCAATACTAAAACATCTAGTATTATGTATGGCTGCTGTTCCTAAAACAAACATCTGTTTGCTCTGATAATAATGACGATGTTCTGGAGATGACTATCTCCCAGAAACATACCCAATAAAGAGTTCCAGATGTACCAACGTAACCTGCGCATAGAGGATCAGTTTTGTTACTCAATCCGCAACATGATAAGGACCTGATATCTGCCCAGATATTCTGGCACCTGGAACAGACTGACTCACTCAATCTCCTTTAACCCACTGAGGTGGAGAGAAATGTGCCGGAAGCCTGAATCATGCATGAATACACACACACACACACACACACACAGACAGACCAGCGGCTCACCTCGGGGTCCTCCACCAGCGTCACGACCCGCCCGGGCTGGGGAGAGAGAGATAAAGACGTCAGCTTTATAACAAGTTATTTCGAGATATATATACTCCTTTAACCTACAGTAACAGTTACCAGCTACCTATTATTGGCAACACGGCAGCCCCCCCCCCACCCCCCGTTGTCACTCAACGACACACCATGAGTGATGAATTCACCCAGCATAGATACCGATACATACCCAGCCATCACCTTGTCTCTGAGATGTCTTAAGATGTCTTAATTAACCAAAATAAGACATTTTTGTCTGTCAAGATCTTAAGTCGTCTTAAGACCTAACCTGAAGACATGCACTCATGCACTCACTTAAGACATGGAGCATATGCACCTTGCGGGGTAGTAGCCGAGCTAATCTCATCATCACCCCATGGTAACATTATCGGTCAGATCAAACCGGGACTAACCTTTCCAGGCACTCCCCGGTGGTCGGTGCTGCCCTGCCAGAAGCGCCGGCTGAAGCCTCGGATGAAGCCCACCCGCTTCTCCTCGTAAGGGAAGTCCACCTTCCATATCAGAGAGCCGTAACCGAAGACCCACATGATTATAACAACACTGTGTAACTTAAACAGGGCTGACCCGGGTCGACCCCGGCTGGCACGGTAGTGGAAAAGCACCTTACTTACCTGCTCGGTGCTAAGCTAACGCTTATTTTTTATATATATATTTTAAAATACTTTATTCAACAAAGTGAAGTAAGTAAGCGACCAAAAAGAAGTTGCAGGTCTAGTTTAGAAACAGTTAATATTCTGACATGACAGCTTGCGTTTTGACCTGCCTTCTCCTCCTCCAGCTAGCTTAGCGCTTTCTTTTAGTTCCGACGACTCAAGCAGCGCTGCGCATTATTCACTGAGATGTATGGCATCGGGATGGTCTATGAACGTGCTATGTAACTGTCTTGTGAGTTTAGCAGTCTGGTAGAATGTGGCGCATCTAATCCCCGCAGCTCACTTTCACTACTTCGGGCGCGTTCGTAAATTCGCTATGGACATCTTGATCAGCACTCGTGGAATGCCTCTTGTCCAATCAAATTACTCGGTCGCTCTATGACGTCGAACGCATTGTGCGCTCCGGCGCTCTCAGAGCGATTTTACGAACGCAGCCACCAAGACCTACACCCTGCTCCGAGCTCAACCAATCACTGCCTCGAAGAAAATAACATTATACGTCATTCACATAACCGATCGAGCCAATCCCAGACGGACATTGAGCTGTAACTCCGCCCAACATAAAGCGAAGGGGAAAGCTTCTGAGGTTGCGTTCTCTCTGATGTATGTGGAGACAAATAGGGCCCTGACATTCCAATATAGGCTTTCTGTCTGGGGAAAAATAACTCGAATTGAGCGAGTAGCAAATTACAGTAATTTGTGTACATTTGCACGGGCTGCCACCACAGGCTATGGGAGTTATGAAATAGAGACATTTGACAGCAGGGCTCCAAACCTCCGCACACCGTGGTATTAGTTTCAGTCCATCACATACACAGCTCAATGTTGCTCCCTATAGTGAACACTGATCTGTAGGCATTAAAACAATAAAAATAAAAGTTATTAGATTACATTGAATTAGAATGAGAGTAGGCCTACAAGTACCAGACAACGAAATGCAGTTTAACATCTAACCAGAAGTGCAAATAGTGATATAGTGCAAAGACATGATAATGTACACATACAGTGCCAAGACATGATAAAGTAGACACAATAGGCTATGTACAGTTATGACATTATAAGTACAGTTACAGTAGCTGGGTCTGATCTACAGTCGTCAGTGTTCTACTATAGTGTGCTAATGTTTCTCAAGACCCTGCATGTGTGTGTTTGCCCAGTACCAAGCCTTGTATGTGTTTGTGCTGGGCCAGAGCAAAGCGGTGAACCGTTTGGGGTTCACCACGACCAGAATTGAGGGAAAACTACAGACTGCTGTGCTTGACTCTGCCACCAGAGGGCGCTGAGGTTCCACAAGGAATATAAAGTAGCGTAAACAGAGTATTCTCTCTATGGTTCAACAGAGTAGTGTTCTCTGTGGCAGAGCAGTATAGTAGCAAAGAGGATGCAAATCCTATGTGTATCCTCTTTGATAAGAAGGCAGGCATCAAAGCAACATGTTCTCTTTGGTAGTATAGTACAGTTTAGTACAGTTGTGTTCTAAATGGTAGAACAGAGAATCTCTAGGGTCATATAGAATAGTAGGCTATGCTGTGTTCTGTAAAGTAGAATGGAGTGTAGCGTATGCAGTAGTGTATGTATGGTATACATTTACATTTAAAAATGTTTTGGCATTTAGCAGACACATTTAGCAGACACATTTAGCAGACACATTTAGCAGACGCATTTAGCAGACACATTTAGCAGACGCGTTTTCCCCAAAGCGACTTACAACAAATACATCTGTCTAAGTAAGTGAATCATCTATCCATCAGTCACTGTAAGAAAAAGTAATCTATATTATGACCAGGGGCCATTGGCAGTTACAGTGCTAGAAGAATGCATTATACTAGAACTAGACATGACCAATGTGTATGGGAAAGGGATGAGAGTAGGGCGGAAAAGAGGAAGGTAAGCTATGTGAAGATCCCTCTCCCATTTGATGTTCCCATCTCCCTTTCTGTCCTCCTCCCTTCCTCCCTCTCCCCCATGTCCGCGTTTTCCTTCTCTGGTAAAGGGGGGGGTATTTGTTTGAAAGGTGCCATTATTGTAAATTGCAGGTCTGTGATAAGTGTGTGTGTATGTGAACGTACGTTTTTCATGACAGTTATGCGAGCTTGTCATCCTGCTCTTCTAGATCAATGGAGCACAGTTGCCTAGCAACCTGGTGATCGGGAGGAAGGAGGAGGAGGAGAAAGAGCAGCATAGATTAGGAAAGAGAGATGGAGGGGCCAAGAGAGAGAGGGAAGGAGAAGAAAGGAGGGAGGGATATTACAAAAAACAGTAAGGGATAGCGGGGGAGAAAGCTAAATAAATGAAGAGACGGATATATTCTAATTGTCACTAGTTGTCAGCAGGGGGGAGGGGGTGGCGGTGCAGGAGATGGTGTGTGTGTGTGTGTGTGTGTGTGTGTGTGTGCACGTGCACCTGCGTGTGTGTGTGTGTGTGTGTGTGTGTGAGTGGGTGTGTGTGTGTGTGTGTGTGTGTGTGTGTGTGTGTGTGTGTGTGTGTGTGTGTGTGTGTGTGTGCGTGCGTGCGTGCGTGCGTGCGTGCGTGTGTGCGTGCGTGCGTGTGTGCGTGTGTGCGTGTGCGCGTGTGCCGGCCAGCCTTATGGGTCCAGGGATAGAGTAAAAGAGGAAAAGTAAGGGTGCCTAGCAGTGCGGAGCGAGAGAGCGGTTACCATGGCAACAGGGGAGAATAAACCAGGTGACAGTCTGATCGTTGGGATGCTAATTGTCCATTTTCAATCCTCCATAAAGTTTAACAGCCGCTCTGCCTCCACATGTTATTCTAACTCAGTCACACAGCATACCACTGGGACACCTTGCCCACCCCCTCTCACTCTCCCTTCACACACACACACACACACACACACACACACACACACACACACACACACACACACTCTCTCTCTCTCTCACACACAGAGCATTAAAGGGTAGCAGAACCATATGTGCGTGTCCCTACAGAGACAGCCATACACCTGATAATCAGACTCCCCCCCCCTCCCTCCCTCTCTATCTTTGGCTCTTTCTTTCCGCTGTTCCTTTTGTTCTCTCTTTCTTCTACACTTTCAGCCACCCCCCCCCTCCTCCCCGCGCGCTTTCTCTTTCGCTCTATTCCTCTTGTTCTCTCTCTCTCTTCCACACTTTCAGTCACCCTCCTCACCCCCCCCTCTCTCTCTCTCTCTCTCTCTCTTCCTCTCTGCTTCTCTTGTTCTCTCTCTCTCTCTCTCTCCCATTCACCCTCCTCCTCATGTTTTCTCCCCCTCCTCCACCCATTCTCTCCTTTCCATTCCGTCCGCCTCCCATTCACTCCCAGCTTCTCAACATTCTGTCCCCCTCTTCCCGACTTAATATATATTCTCTCTCTCTCATTCAGTATCTATCTTCCTCCTCCTCCTTCTCTCCTCTCTCTCTCCCTGTGTTTATCTCCCCACGCTCCACACAACCCCCAACCCCCCCACCCCCCCCCTGCCTCCCTGCCTCGTCTCTTGGTGCGTTTAACCACTTTGTTCCCTTAAAGATAAAGATAATTAAATCAGCAGCTAAACGACAGAGAGAGTGCTGCTGGCGTCACCATGGTAGCGCTTTGATGTTCTATTTCAGTGTGATAGTATCATCATCAACTCATCAGTCCTTATACTATTGCCTGCACACACACACACACACACACACACACACACACAATCTGCCCATATGAATAGGACACTTCCTGCTGCGTAGAGGGAGACAGGGCACGAGGCGGGGCCGAGACGTAATCAGTCATTTTTATGCGCTCAGATTTCTTCGGGGGCGAAGGTATGGCGCCCGGGAGGGGAGCTGTTCATTACGGCGGCGGAGAGAACACGGGGAACGAGAGCGAGGGAGTAGAAGGTACGGGGGTGAGAGGTTAAAGATGAGAGATTAGGCGGCGTTGGTTCATGCTTTATCGTTATGGACGTTATAAAAACCTTCTTGTCCCTCCAAACTCCCTGACTTCTTTCTCACCTCGGGGGGAAGAGGAGCGAAACATCAAGCTGCACCACCGTGACAACCCACCGCAGGGTCAGAGGGCGGCGTATTCGTCATACTTACAGTTCACGCACGCACGCACACACACTAACACACACACACACACACACACACACACACACACACACACTAACACACAAATACGGGTAGCTCAGTGGCCTTAGGAAGGTTGTAATGAACTATAGATCTAGTGAGCCGTTCCATTAGGACCAAAACACACACAGGCTCGGGATCTGGACCACTGTCGCTCCGTCTCCATCAAAGGGTCAGGTGATCAATGCTAATGCCTGGAGAGGCTTCTAATGAACTATAGATCTTTACACAGACTGAAGAACTGTGTGGGGGTGTGTGTCGGGGGAGGGGTGTGGGGGGGTGTGCGTGCGTGCGTGCGTGCGTGCGAGGGTGCCTGCCTGTATGCATGTGTGTGTGTGTGTGTGTGTGAGAGAGAAAGGGTTGTGGGGGGTAATGTTATTTTTTGGGAGGTTTGAAATGTCATACTGTTATTATAAATGGAAGTTGGGTGGAGGTGACCTCTCCTACCGCACACACACACACACACGCACACACACACTCGCACACACACACACACTCACACGTACAGTACACTTAGCTGTTTGTACTATTGGCAAGTGGAATTAGTAAATATATGAGCTACACAGAACCTCATTACAAAACGATTAGAGACAAACCTCCAATTTAATCTTTAATCTTATTTAGGGAAGGGTGTTCGACTGTCACGCACACACTTTTGCACACACACACACACACACACATACCCACCCACACACACACTCACACACACACACACACACACACACACACACACACACACACACACACACACACACACACCCTAGGTCCACCTACAGTATTGACAAAAGGAGTGTCTGGCTGACCCATATAAAAGCCCTTACCACCACAGAACGGAAGAATCATCGAGCAGCAGAGGTAAACACCGACATTTACACCCACACACCCACACACACACACACACTGGCACTCACTCTCTGTGCTGACAGACAAGGTTTTATTTTTGGCTATATGTTCTCTCTGCTGGCAGTTCAACAACACACATTACCAAGCACATACACACACACTCTCTCTTTCTCTCTCTCTCTCTCTCTCTCTCTCTCTCTCTCTCTCTCTCTCTCTCTCTCTCTCTCTCTCTCTCTCACACACACACACAGATACACAGACACAGACACAGACCCCCCCCGCCCACTGACACACACACACACACACACACACACACACATACAGAAACCCTGACCTTCTCTCTGCTGAGTGGGCAAAGCATCAGGGGTCACTGCACACTGTCAGCCTGTCAGAAAGAGAGGGAGAAAGAGGGAGAGAGAGAGAGAGAGAGAGAGAGAGAGAGAGAAAGAGGGACAGAGAGAGAGAGAGAGAGAGAGAGAGGGAGAGAGAGAGAGAGAGAGAGAGAGAGAGAGAGAGAGAGAAAGAGGGAGAGAGAGAGAAAAGAGGAAGAAAGAAAGAAAGAAAGAGGGAGATAAATAACAAGAGAGGGAGAGGGGGAATCAGTTGTGTCTTTAAAGCCCACCATAGTGAGAACACAGGAGGTCTAGACTCCAGGCAGAGCATCTGCAACCTGTCCACAGCCTCATCACCCATAAGTATGTAGAATCTATTCCAACCACATATCAAACCCCAGTCAGAGATTTTTGCCCCTTAAAAACATTTTCTGTGACTGAGATAGAACCATGAGAATCGTAAAGAAGATGTCGAAGATTGTCACTCAAGGTAAAATAAATGGTCCCCTTTTTAAGTATACGTCATCATGGTACAATTACTGTATACTGTTAGTGTACTTAGTGGACTGAAGGTACAGCAAATGTACCCTACACACGACGACACCATCCCAGTGAAAGCTCTATTAGTGTACTCGATTAGTCCCTTTATTTGACAGTGTTTTTGCTCTCTATAAATTGAAATAAATGTCTATGCCGACAGCTAACGTCGGGCTAACCTTTAGACGGTAAGCGAATCATTTTTGCGCGTTAAAGTTTGACGACGGATTCAGATGACGAATACGATTGACGCAGATTTCCTCTGCGCGCACGTCTCCCCGCCCGTCTACAGGAGCTGGAGTCAGTAAGACGGCGGCCCGGAGCATGTGGGAGGAAACACGCCTGCCCCCGGGAGACTAGGTCGGATGGGTCAGTCTGGAGAAGCAGAAAAAAAAGCAGAAAAAAAGGTCACTTGGGAGCTGATGCTGAAACAGTTTCCATAGTAGCCATTAATCCCCCCCCCTCTCACTACCCTCTGGTCCCCATTAGTCATCCCCTCACACCTGAGTAAGCTGCTGCAATCAAATCAGGTCCAAGCCCATGCCAGTTACATTTGATAACATGTATTACACACCACACGGTAGCCTCGATGTTATTTATAATTAGGAACTGATAACATAGTATTACCAAATGCCAAGAAGTAACGGCCGACATGTTGTGTGTTATTAATGTCAGGCCTATAGTCCCCAAAGAGCACGCAGAGGAGGGAGGTCAGGTGACCGTAGAAAGGAAAGTGTCTCTAGGTTGGAAGCAACATTGAGAGAGACCTGAATAATGCTGTGCACTCTAGTGCAATGTGAAATGATTGGCTTGTGCCTTACCTGGCAGAGGAACTCATCATTGCCTGATGGGTGATAAGGCAGTCCCCATTTCTGACACTCGTATAAGGTCAGGAGAAGTTCTGACACTCTTATAAAGTCAGGGGAAGATTGTTTTTTTGCAGCAGCCTCAGTCATGACATTCAACAATCACCAATCATCAACAATTCAACAGATTAACAATAGCTACTCTGCAATGGGGAATGCTTTCTTGGCAAACACATTAATACCAATCAATCATCGCTTGAATGCCACAGCCTATTTGAGTATTGTTGCTGACCGTGTGCATCCCTTCTTGGCCACAATTTACTAATGGCTACTTCCTCCAGCACGATAATGCATTACATTGCATTTACATTTTTAGCATTTAGCAGACGCCTTTATCCAAAGCAAGTTACAACAAATACATTTGTCTAAGTAAGTGAATCATCTATCCATCAGTCATCGCAAGAAAGGTAATCTCTGCTCGGGCCAGGAGCCATTAGCAGTCATAATGCTAGAAGGAGGAATATTTTTTACTGCTACAGTAGAGAAACTGAACAGGGGAATGGGGAGGTTTCAGGAGGAGGGACAGTTAAGGTGTAGCCTGAGGAGATGGGTCTTCAGTCTGCGGCGGAAGATAGGGAGTGACTCTGCAGTCCTGACAGCAGTGGGGAGCTCGTTCCACCAACGGGGTAGTGGCATCATGTTACAAAGTCATCTCAAACTGGTTCCATGAACATGGCAATGAGTTATTACAACAACAAAGACCTGGTCTGCCAGACAACTACTGAACTCACACATGCATACGACACATTTACTCTACAGTTTCATAGGGGCCTTGAACCTCCCCACCATTCTATTGGTTGTCACGGTACTTCCTGTTGCCTCCCATGTCTTGTTATTGACTGGGACGAGGTCAGGGTGAGTGTCACAAGCGGTCATCAATATGCTGAATCACCCACAGGTTATTATTATAAGACATGAGTAGGTTTCTACCACAACAGTGTGTGAGAACACCTCCTCAGCCCTCCCGCCATCATCCATCGACCCATTGGTT
>NC_137681.1:9280118-9282618 GCF_963989245.1 Nansenia antarctica | reverse complement strand
CGGCCGAGGTGCACTCGGGCGTGGCGGTGAGCGACGGCGCCTGGCACGCGGTGCGGGTGAGGCGCGACTGGCGGAACACCACCCTGGTGGTGGACGGGATGGAGGGCTGGGCGGAGGTGAAGAGCAAGCGCAGGGACATGACGGTGTTCAGCCACACCTACATGGGCGGGGTGTCCCCGGAGCTGCGCGCCTCGCCGCTGCGTCTCACCTCCCCCGCCGTCAGAGAACACGCCTGTTTCCGGGGCTGGGTCACGGCGGTGACGGTCAACGGGTCCGCGGCGGCGCTGGAGGGGTCGGAGGGCGTGACGGTGAGCAGCGGGTGCGGGCCGGACCACAAGTGCCAGAACGGAGGGGTGTGCAGCGTGGTCAACGACCAGGCGGTGTGCGACTGCTCGGATACCGGTTTCCAAGGCAACGACTGCAGCGAAGGTAAGGGCCAAGACTAAAAAAATAAAACACCCTGACCCCTTACACCACCGTGTCGTCATCTCACACACAGACACGCACACACACACACACATACACACACACGGATACACACACACAGACTACACGACACATGCTACACGATGCTATCATACCTAATAAGTAATAAGTGGAGCTGATCCTGTCTCGATGTGTTACGTCGAGGCAGACCAATAAAACACACATTTAGAAATCGGAAATGTGATCTTAATCTAATAAATAGTCTACCATTGTCCCGGTCCAGACCAATCCATTGATTCTACATCCTCAGACATCCTGAGCTGGGCTATCAACATGCAGACCAGAGGCTGCTGAAGCCTTCACTGGTCTCTCTAGAATTGTATTGTACTGTCTCTGCTAGGGCCTTTAAAACGGGCCCGTCTAACCCGGAGGTGTCTTTATAGGGCTGTGTAGTATTGTATCTGCTAGCTACTGTAAATGGGCCTGTCTGATGGCTGTCTTTATAGGTCTGCATAGTATTGTATCGGCTAGGTATTGCAAATGGGCCTGTCTAATGGCTGACTTTATAGGTCTGTGTCGCAGCATTGTCGCCACTCAGGCGTTCAAAGGTCTGTGTGGTAGCAGCCTACTGTACAGTATGTCCCTTCCTGCAGGCTCACTGTTCTGGTAACAGTAACTGAATTCAGTTAGTTACGGTACATTATATCTGATGACCGTACTGTCCTGTGCACTCAGACTGTAGTGGCGGCGGGGGGGGGGGAGAGACAAAGAGGGAGAGAGAGAGGGGGGGGTGGATGAGACGGGGGGTGAGGGAGAGAGAGAGAGAGAGGAGTGAGAGAGAGGGGAGATGAGGCAAGGAGAGAGGGAGGGGGAGAGTGGCGGGAGGAGGAAAGAGAGGGGGAGGGGAGCGAGTTAGAGAGAGGGGGAGGGAGAGAGAGAGAGCAAGTGAGAGGGAGAAGGAAATGGGGGGGGGGGGGGGGTGAGGAGAGGGAGTGGAGGTCAGAGTGTGTTATTAACTGGAGCGCGCTGTACACCAGGCCGCCCGTGGTGGTGCTGCGCTGCGCGGGCTGCCGCTCGGCGTTCCGGAGCCGCGTCCGACCGTCTCCTCACCAGAGAGCCACGTCTGTTGTCCCTCGGTGGCTCCTTCCTGTCGCCGCTTGGTGTTTCCATCCCTGTTTTCCTGTCCTCCTCAGCAGCTCTTCCTCCTTTGTTCCAGGAGATGAGTTCGGAGGGTTTTGTCGAGTTGCGTTCTCTAAAAAAACGCAGCTCCAAAAAATGCCAAAAAAAACATGTTCGGAGCTTCCCCCCCGGCCTGTAAACCTAGATGATAACCTAGTTAGTTGTCTATCATTTTCCGTCCCCTGAGACTTACGGGGGTTTTGGCGATGATTGGGGGAACAGAAAATTGGCCCATTTGCTCAGGAAAAGAGGCATGATGGACTCAAAATGGCAGTTTCTTTTCTACCAGGGGGGGTGAATACTGTAATCAACTGTCAAATGGAGTGATTATAATATAGTGCGTCTGTGTGTGTTTGTGTGAGCTGTCTGTCAAACCGGTACGGAGTCCGTGTGGGTGTGTGTGTGTGTGTGTGTGTGTCAGAGCAAGACAGCGGCCTGTTCTGTTAGTCCCATGAGATCTCAGTCTGAGATCTAAGCCCCTCCCCTACCTCATCACCATGGCGCCCATATTACCGCCCTTCCACCCTCACACCCCGCCCCCCCCACCCCCGATCGAGCGGCCGATGGGGTTACCATGGAGACAGGGCTGAGTGGGAGACTCTGGTACAGACGCATCCCTCTTCCGTCTCCTCCTCCTCCACCTCCACCTCCTCCTCCACCTCCACCTCCTCCTCTACCTCCTCCTCCACCTCCTCCTCCACCTCCACCTCCTCCTCTACCTCCTCCTCCACCTCCTCCTCCACCTCCACTTCCTCCTCCACCTCCTCCTCTACCTCCTCCTCCTCCTCTCCCCTCCTCCTCCTCCTTCTCCACCTCCTCCTCCACCTCCTCCTCCACCTCCACCTTCTCCTCCTCCTCCTCCTCCTCCACCTCCTCCTCTACCTCCTCCTCCTTC
>NC_137681.1:9275992-9279918 GCF_963989245.1 Nansenia antarctica | reverse complement strand
CACACACATACACACACAGAGACAGACAGACAGACAAAGACACACACACCCACAGAGACTGACAGAGAGAGAAAGACACACACACACACACACACACACATACACACACAGAGACATACAGACAAAAACACATACACACACATACACCCACAGAGACTGACAGAGAGAGAAAGACACACACACACACACACACACACACACACACAGAGACATACAGACAAAAACACATACACACACATACACACACAGAGACACACACACACACACACACACACACACACACACCCACAGAGACTGACAGAGAGAGAAAGACACACACACACACACGCACACACACACACACACACACACACACACACACACACACACACACACACACACACACAGCTCAGACAGTGAGGGGTCCCATCCACCATTAGCAGCAGCAGGCCCAGGGTTCTCCCCAGCAGGGCCGTTCTATAGACGAGGAGAGAGGCTAATGGACAAAGTCAAGTATGTACCGGAACGTTCCGACCATGCAGCTCCATCCAGCCCCGGGGTCCCAAATGACAACGGGTACAGAAAAACGATTCTACCCATAGGAAACCATTCATTTTTAGAGCTACGTTAACCAGCTCAAACGCGATAAAAAAATAAAATAAAAAGTTCAGTCGGTTCATCATTCATTCTGTCATATAGGGCATCATGCTGGAGGGTTTGCTCTATATAGACTGTATTGGGTATGAGAAGAATAAACGACTTTCAACTTTCAAACCCTGTGAAGATATGAGAGTGAAGTGCAATTCCATTACAGCTCTGGGTTCCGCTTCGCCGCCTCTTTGATTGGCAGCGTTTCTCAGACCGCAGTCTCTCCCACCAGCAGAAGTGTTGTTTTAGCAATCACACAGACCAGCAAGACAATTAAACAAGCAATTAACAAGCTCAGACAAGCCCCGTTTATAGCAAAAATACGTGGTAACAGTAAAAAACCAAAAGTAATCGCCTCTTTATTTCAGGTGCACATTGAACAATCGACTGAACGCATTTCCCCCACGCGTTCTGAAGGCGTGCGGTTATCACACACACACACACACACACACACACACACACACACACACACACACACTCATTGATGACACTCACTTGACTTGCTTTGTACGTTTACGTAAGGCCACTCACCAGCGGGTGTTCGACTGAACTGCCTGTTCTACTCTACTTGGGTTCGCTGTCGACTTCTCTGTGTAAGAGCCTGAGGGGGCTCGTAGGCGGTGTCTGTGCTGCTGCTGCGGTGGCTGGGCTATGATCTCATCTGACCAGCCAGAGGAGGAGGAGGAGGAGGAGGAGGAGGGGGGTAGGTCTCCCTCTAAGCCTGGTTCCTCTCCAGGTTTTTTTCCAGCCTGAGGAGCATTTTCTCAAATATATTTGATTGATCGTTGTAGTCTTTGAGACTGAGACTAGTCGTGTGAGACTAGATGTCTGAGACGAGTTGTGTGAGACTAGATGTGTGAGACTAGATGTCTGAGACGAGTTGTGTGAGACTAGATGTGTGAGACTAGATGTCTGAGACTAGATGTCTGAGACTAGATGTCTAGTTGTGTGAGACTAGGGGCTGATTTCACAGACATGGTTTAAGACTAATCCTAGACTGAAAAGCATCTTCAATGGAGATTTTACATTGAAAGTGTGATTTAGTCCAGGACTAGGCTTAAGCCTTGTCTGTGCAACTGGCCCTAGATGTCTGAGACTAGTTGTGTGAGACTAGTTGTGTGAGGCTAGTATCTGAGGCCATTATGTGTGTGTGTGTGTGTGTGTGTGTGTGTGTGTGTGTGTGTGTGTGTGTGTGTGTGTGTGTGTGTGTGTGTGTGTGTGTGAGGGTAGTGGTGTAGAGCGAGGTGTCGCGGAGGCCCTGGGAGACGTGGGTGAGGAGGTATGCCTGGGCAGGGATCCAGTGCCCTTGAGGGCAGATTGATGTTAGTATGCTAATGGCTCCACCTGTTCCCACCATATTACCACTACAAGGGCAGAGCAGAGGGAGCTGGATCAGGACACGGCGCAGACCAGTCAGAACACACAACGAGTCACACACACACACACACACACACACAGACACACCGATACACACGACTATACACGCATAGACACACACGCGCGCGCATATACACGTGTGCACACACACACGCACACGCACACGCACACGCACACACACACACACACACACACACACACACACACACACGTACACATTTTCCAGTACTGACCCCAGCATGTCCCCCCCTCCTGCACTGCTGTTCCATGTCTAAGTTGTCCAGCTATTCCCCATTATCATTGATTTTACTGTCATTGTCAATGTGCAGTAGGGGGATGTGGTTGGATCTGTGTGTGTGTGTGTGCGCGAGTGTGTGTATGTTTGTGTGTGTGTTAGCGTGCCTGCTCGTATGCCTGTGTGCGCAAGCGTGTGTGTATGTATGTGTTTGTGTTGCATGCTGTCTGTCCGGGGGCTCTAGGGAGTGGCGTGGCTGCTGTGAGGTAAGTTCCGGGGTGAACAAGGGGTTCCTGAAATCCAAACACAGGTAGGAGCGTCCGCTTTCACCCACCCTGACCACCCTGAGTGTGTGTGTGTGTGTGTGTGTGTGTGTGTGTGTGTGTGTGTGCGTGTGTGCGTGTGTGTGATAAGGGGTGTACTGTTGGCTACCAGTGCAGCATGGTATCCATAGTGACGTCTGGGTGGATTTGCATGTGTGTGTCACTACGGAAACCTGGGCCCCGGGCGTGCATGTGAGTGCTGCCCATGGTGACACGGGGTGTGGGGGGGGTGTGGGGGGTAGGTGGGCGGGGGCTGTGCATGCATGTTAATGAATGTCTGTCTCTCTCTCTCCACGCCTGGACGCCCCTCAGAACACGGCTACACCCCAGGTGGGTCTCTCTCTCTTTCTTTCCCCCCCTCTCTCATTCACCACCATCTCTCTCCTTCCCTCTCTGTCTCTCTGTCTCTCTGTCTCTCTCTGTCTCTCTCGCCTCCCCCCCCCCCGTCTCTCACTCGCTATCTATCTCTCACACCCTGTCGCTCTCTCTCTCTATATATATATATCTCTGTCACGTAGCTCACCCTCTCTCTCACCTGCTCTCTCTCACCTGCTCTCTCATCTCTCTCTATCACCTCTTCTCCTTCTCCTCTCATCCTCTTCCTCTCTCTTTCTCTTGACATTTTTGACCCCGCTACTTCTCCTTTTCTCTGGCTCTCTCTCATCCCTCCTTCCCTTCCTGTCTTGAGTGTGGTGTAGGTGTGTTTGAAGTGTCTGTGTGTGTGTGTGTGTGTGCGTTGGTTGCAGACTGATGGTAAGTACACTCTCATGGTCAACCATCTGAGCTTTCAAGTGGCTCCTCACACAAGGTTAGAGACAGGTTCACACTGTACAAGTTTATGGTGTGTGTGTGTGTGTGTGTGTATGTGTGTGTGTGTATGTGTGTGTGTCTGTGTGTGTGTGTGTGAGTAAGTGCGTGTGTGCGTGCGTACGTGTGTGCGTGCATGTGTGAGTGCGTGCATGTGTGCGTGCGTACATGTGTGCGTGCGTGCATGTGTGCGTGCGTGCATGTGTGCGTGCGTGTGCGTGTGCATGTGTGTGTGTGTGTGTAGGATCACTGCCTTGAGTGAAAGAGGTGGTCTGTGCTTAGACACCACTACAAGTGGCCACGCCACACTCATATAAACACACAGATAGAACCCCCCCCCCCCTCCCCTCCCCCCACCACCGGCCCGCTCAGAGACCCCTGCTGTGACACGACCCCTCCCCATGATCCTTTGCTGTGCTGACTGTGCTCTTGTCTTCCTTTAAGGTCTGGCACACCTGATGATCGGCGACCAAGGTATGAGCTTTTTAAATCATTTCCTGTTTCTGCTGCTCCGCCTCCTCCATCACCACCCCCCCCACGCCCCCCCCACCCCCACC